>NW_020172271.1:903483-954492 GCF_003031525.2 Neophocaena asiaeorientalis asiaeorientalis | reverse complement strand
TTTTTTTTGCGGTACGCGGGCCTCTCACTGTTGTGGCCTCTCCCATCGCGGAGCACAGGCTCCGGACGTGCAGGCTCAGCGGCCATGGCTCACGGACCTAGCTGCTCCGCGGCATGTGGGATCTTCCCGGACCGGGGCACGAACCTGTGTCCCCTGCGTCGGCAGGCGGACTCTCAACCACTGCGCCACCAGGGAAGCGCCGCACTTGCAATCTTGATTGTGTTCTTTGTCATGTTCTTCAGGTTACCTTAGCATGGTAATTGCTAATTGACTTTAGTTTGCACACACATTCTGTATTTATTTGTGTTCAGCTATAGTTCTTCTGCTTTCCCTTTCTTTCCTTAAGAGTGAGCTTTTGAGCTGACTTTTTTTTTGAATCTAGGAAGAACTTTATTCTTTGTCTGTCTGTGTTTTAACTTGATACCCAGGATTTTATAAACAGAGTACCACCATCCCTAGACATTCCTCCTTGGGTGTATGTGCTGTGTATTACTTCATTTCACTCTCTCAGTAAGTAAGACGTTTGAAGCAAGTCTCATTGTAAGTACTAGGGATATGTTAGTCACCATAATAGATGATCTGGGAGTTCTAAACAGTAGTCAGTTTAGAGATTTCCCAAATATTTTGACAAAAGTAAAAATTTTTACCATAGAGAATCTAGTCCTCCCAAAGTTAGGTTGCACCTGGGAAAATGTCATGCTCTCTTTTTGCCCTGTGTTGGGTAGCACAATGATGACCTTCGAATCACTCTTCTTTTGAGAGCTGACATGGTCTTGTTATCCCACAATCAGAATATCCTTGATAATTTTGATGACTACCTTAAGAAAATGGCCCTCTGTTGCACTGGTTAGTCAGAGAGGTAGGTTTCAGTTTCTTGAATTAAAGGGCCTCATTGAATGGGTGGGTCAGAGTACATTTTCCTATAAAGAGGCTAAGTTCCCTGGATTCTACACTGAACTGTGGGACAAGTAGATAAGTAGTTGAGTAGAGTTGTTGACTATCAGAATTTAGAACCAGTTTTCTCCTAAGATTACTTTGTTGCATAAATCCCGTAGCAAGGATCTCTTTATGAATGCCCATGCCTCTATTTTCTTGACAAAAAAAGAGAGAAAAAAAAAAGCAGAACGGCTCAGAATCAGGTCTCAATCACTGGATCTCTGGGCTTTCAGATTGCACTGGCTGCCCTGTTTCCTGATAGGTTTGGGATTTCCACCAGGAAGGTCATGTAGATTTTTTTCTTTCTCTCCTTGTCAGGTACCTATCTGAATTAGAATTAAAGGAGAGTCTTATTATTTTTAGAACAGCAGGCCCCATTACTGTCTACTAATTATTTCAACAAAATTTATAACTCCTGAGTAGACTCTACCTCTAATCCTAAAGGTTTGTCCTTCTGTTTTATTCAGTTTTTAAGTTGTGGTTTTTCTGGAAGAGTTTGATGCCAAAATATTGGGTCTCTGTACACCGATGCCAAAATGAGATACAGAGACAGAGTTTTGGAAGAGAAAGAAAGAGTAGCTTTATTCTTTGCCAGACAAAGAAGAAACAGCGCAGGCTAATGCCCTAAGAACTGTGCCCCTCTCCCTGGGAAATAGGGAGAGGTCCTATAGACAGGACTAGTGGTCATGGGTAGGTGATAAGGATCAAGGCAGTAATGGGCTTGCATTCTTCTGATGGATTGGTGGTGAGGTAAGTAGGAGTCAGCATCATCAACCTTCAGGTTCCAACTGGTCTGGGGTCTAGGTGCTTGTGGGCAGCATACCATCATTAATCGTTGATCATCAACTTCTCCCACCTGGAGGGGGTTTCAGTATCTGCAAAACAGCTCAAAAATATCTTTGTGTGTATCCATTGAGGGGGAACCAGGACCTTGCCCCAAGGCTGCACTATTGTTTCTCTTGACTGTTTGTTTCTCCATTGTCTTGCATCCCCCTCCCTTCCCTAATTAACAACTGCTTGAATCTGCCAGTTGGAAGTTGGGGAAGGTCATGGAAGCTAAATGAAGGCTATTTCCTCTGATCAAAGAAATGGGGGACACAGAAAGGCTTTGTGCCCTGGAGCCCCACAGAGCCCTGCTCTGTATCAATCTCCCCTTTTCTTTGAAACTCCCCAATCTTGAGGAGAACAGGTGTTGGACAAGGAAGGAATAATCATTTTGGTTAGGGATGTTAATCATAAACTCAGCAGAGGAGCTCGGTTTTAAGGGGACTCAGTTTTAATCCCCACTTCGGTTTTATCTTTCCCAAAATCTTTTAGGGAATGGGGTGATAAACATGCTAAGTACTTCCTGCTGAGATAGGGCATAGTCCTGCCTAAATTTGGGGGAATAGATAACACATTAGAAATATTTGAGTTCCAAGTCCTGGATTCGAGTCTTACATGATTAAGATCTCAATCCCTTGTTCTACCATTTTGGTGCAGCAAAACCAGTTAGAGACAAGAGGAGTGATAACTAGAACTTTAGTAGAAAGAATAGGTCTCATTTCTTTAGGAATTCAGGAGCATAACTCTGAAGCCCAGTCTAGAACCAGCACTTCAGAGAGACTTGTTTTAGCCAATTGTTTTCAAACCATTCCCTATATGGGGAAAAACCATCAAGGCAATCCTGAAGACCCAGAAATAGGAAGCCGACCACATATCTAGCAGTTAGAATTATCGAAAGAATCAGCATATGAATCTATAGGTAGAAGGTATGAGAAAGAAGAAAACAGAACTTTCATTCCACTTTGTTGGAACAAATACTTAAAGTTTCCCAAAGGGTGAGATGTCTGCTTCTCGGGAGTACACTTGCTGGCTGTAGGCAGGCTTGGTTGGTCAGTCTCTGGTAATCTTCTTACTCTGGTATGATGTATCCACGGTTATACTCCATCCAGTTTTAGAGAGGCGTGAGTAGTAAGAAGAACCTCATGGGATCCCTTCCATTTTTCTTCAAGCTGTTGCTCAGGTCATTGCTCTTTTTCACACTTTCAGCAGCACCTGGTCTCCTGATTTGAATGGATGTCAGGTAGCTTCCAGGTGAGGGGCAGACCTGTGGAACACAAACTCACATGTAGCGGTTCAGAATTGTCCAGTCTGTTGAACATACTGTTTAAATTTTACCTCCTGTGTTAGAAATGTTCCTCTTTTTACTCTTAGGAGCTAAGAGTGGTCTCCTCTGTATAATTTCATAAGGGCTCAATCCTAGCCCGCTTCTAGGGGCCACCAGTATACAGAGGAGAGCAACTGGAAAGACCTTGCCCATTTTAGATGAGTTTTTTCATAGCTTGGTGAGAGTTTTCTTAATAATGTCCTTAAGAAGGGTTTTTGTCACTTCTGATGCTTTTTCCATTTTGGCTGGAAAGGCCTCTGTTCAACCTTGATCCAGGTGTAATCCTCTCAAGTCTTTAGTCAAAATCTCATTGAAGAATATAGGGAAATTTTAAAATCCTCATGGAGTCTGACATAGCTCAGAAAATTCAAGTTTGCAGCAATACAGGAATGAATGCATCTGAAATCACATCCACAATGGTCACCTAGTTTTACCATCATTACTCCATTTTGACTTTCAAATGCATTTCCCTCCTCAATGTTAAAGCAGATGTCACTGTTAATGATTTCACTGCTTTTCTAGATATGGGAAAATGCAAGAACTTGAGCTCATAAAATCTTCTCCTGAAAAAATCTGTCTGAAGGCCTGTTCTGTCAGTTTTTCCCAGAGCACAGAGGGTGCTGTAAGTTCAGCAGCTGTAGCAGCACATGATTTAATCTTTGTAGAGGTAGATGGCAAGTGCCAGTTTCCAGTCTGCAGGGCCCCTTCATGGTCATAAATTCGACCATGGTTTTGGGGCATTTCATGACCATTTTGTCCCACAGTACTAGGAATGCTCATTCCCAGGTCGGGCGAAGATTTTGCTGATAGACCACTCAATGTGCTATTACTGGACTAGGCCTTGTGAGTAGCAAAAAGTCTGTGGACTACCTGTCTTACTAGTCTCTTGTGGTCCAGAAAAATATTCCCTCTTGTTGCTTCTTCCCATATCTAGAGTTACAATGTTACAATCATTGATCTTATATGGAACTATATATCATCATTTTCTCAGAGGCTCAGTCACACACTGGTAATGTAAGAAACAATAATTTTGTAAAACAGGCAAAATACAACTAAAATAGCTAGGAGTATTAGTAAAGTCATAAGTAAGAAGCCAAGAACTTCCATTAGGTGTGGCCCAGTATGTCCAGGTTATCTGATTTAGTGTGTTCTGTACCAATCCTTATCTTTTTTTTTTTTTTTTTATAAATTTATTTATTTATTTTTGGCTGAGTTGGGTCTTTGTTGCTGCTCGCGTGCTTTCTCTAGTTGCGGCTCTTTGTTGTGGTGCCCGGGCTTCTCATTGCGGTGGCTTCTCTTGTGGCGGAGCACAGGCTCTAGCTGTGCAGGCTTCAGTAGTTGTGGCTTGCGGGCTCTAGAGCGCAGGCTCATTAGTTGTGGCACACGTGCTTAGTTGCTCCACGGCATGTGGGATCTTCCCGGACCAGGGCTCAAACCTGTGTCCCCTGCATTGGCAGGTGGATTCTCAACCACTGCGCCACCAGGGAAGCCCACCAATCCTTATCTTTAAGGGAAATTATATGTTGGCACTGTCCATAAGGCACCCAGCTTAATTTCCTAATGTTGCTAGACTGATTATCCTTAATATGATTTAATTGTTCTCAACATAGAGGGGCATTTAAATTTAAATTACCATAGTTTGGTGTTAACTACATAAATCCATCCCATAATTGTGGGAGGTTTTATTCCTTGGCTGAAATTTTGCTTGTTGCTCTGAACTTGAGTAATAGAGGAAAATTCATATTTATGGCCAGGGTCAGAGCAGCCATTATTAATTGGCCAGGTGAGGGGATTCCATCTAGTAATATCAATAGTGGCCTGAACATGACTATAATTTTTCTTTTAAAATAAATTTCCTGGGACTTCCCTGGTGGCACAGTGGTTAAGAATCCGCCTGCCAATACAAGGGACACGGGTTCGATCCCTGGTCCGGGAAGATCCCACATGCAGCGGAGCAACTAAGCCTGTGTGCCACAACTATTGAGCCTGCAGTCTAGAGCCCATGAGCCACAACTACTGAGCCGGCATGCCACATCTACTGAAGCCTGCGTACCTACAGCCTGTGCTCTGCAACAAGAGAAGCCCCTGCAATGAGAAGCCCGTGCACTACAACGAAGAGTAGCCCCCGCTCGCCGCAACTAGAGAAAGCCTGCACGCAGCAATGAAGACCCAACACAGCCAAAAATAAAAATTAATTAATTTTTAAAAAGAAACAAAAATAAATAAATTTCCTAAGAGCCAACCAATTAGAGCCTTGGAGTGGAGAAATCCATCCGGTAACCCAGAAGTACTAGACACAGGTAATTGGCCACAAAATCAACAGTTGGATTGATTTTTTTTTCTTTTTCAATTTTTTTTTTGCGGTATGCGGGCCTCTCACTGCTGTGGCCTCTCCCGTTGCGGAGCACAGGCTCCGGACGCACAGGCTCAGCGGCCATGGCTCACAGGCCCAGCTGCTCCTCAGCACGTGGGATTCTCCCGGACCGGGGCACGAACCTGTGACCCCTGCATCGGCAGGCGGACTCCCGACTACTGCGCCACCAGGGAAGCCCCTGGATTGATTTTTAAAACTAGTATAGGATCATGCCTATGATAGAAAAACATTTGATTCATATGCAGAGATCCAAGAAGTCAAGAAGACATTATAAATGATCATACGAGTCAGGTAGAGAATCTTGGGCAAGCTGTCTACTCCTGATGTCGTCTTCTAGCCCTGATATGAGTGTAGTTTCTCCTCTGTTTGAGCATTGTTTTAAGGTGATTTTGAGGTCAGCTGTCCTCTCTATAGGCCAGTCCAGTGCAGGGACCGAGCAGGGCCCTTTGTGAGTGGAAATTAATCCAAGAGTCAATTCCTTTCAGTTTCACTGTGCATGAGCTAGTTAAGAGTACCTGATAAGGGTCCTCCCATCCAGGTTGGAGATAGTCCTTTAAATTATGTCTTTTCCAGTACGCATAATCCCCTGATTGCAGGTCTTGGGGCATCTGATCTTCATCCAAAGATAGATTACTGAGATAAGCTGCAGTAACAAACTTAGAAAGTGTCCTTTAATAATTCAATTAAAGTTTACATTAATATAACAGCAAGGAACGATCTGAGTCTTAGTAAATACAGACCTCCATTATCAAAACTGGGATTTAACATTCATTGAAACATCTTTTTTCTCTAAAATTACCCTCATTTCTACCAAATATAACCAAATTAAGACTAATTTGTTTGCAAAATAAGCCTGGTCTCAAACACTTGGCCTGATTTACATCAGTGGTCCCCGGCCTTTTTGGCACCAGGGACCGGTTTCGTGGAAGACAATCTTTCCGTGGACCAGGGAGGCAGGGGGAGGGTTTCAGGATAACTCAGGTGCATTACATTTATTGTGCACTTTATTTCTATTATTATTACAATATATAATGAAATAATTACACAACTCACCATAATGCTGACAGGCGGAGCTCAGGTGGTAAGGCGAGCGATGGGGAGAGGCTGTAAATACAGATGGAGCTTCGCTCGCTTGCCCGCCGCTCACCTCCTGCTGTGCAGCCCGATTCCTAACAGGCCACGGACCAGTACCTGTCTGTGGCCCAGGGGCTGGGGACCCCTGCTTTACATGATCTACTTAGTGCCACTTATTTTTGTGCTTTTTCTTGGTGATTTCACTGTTTAAAATGCCCCCCAAATGTAGTGCTAAAGTGCTGTCTAGTGTTCCTAAGCACAAAAAAGGCTGTGATGTGTTTTATAGAGAAAAATGTGCATTAGATAAGCTTCATGCAGCCATGAGTTATAGTGCTGTTGGCTGTGAGTTCAGTGTTAATGAATCAACATATGTTAAGTAAGGTGTCTTTAAACAGAAACATATAAAACAAGGTTATCTGTTGATCATTTGACAAAAATGTGATCAGAGACTCATAGGAGCCTAACCCTGTATTTCCCATAGGACCAATGCTTCAGTGTTGGCTAATTCAGTGTTGGTCGTGACTTTATTCGAATATAACTACCGTGAATAGTGAGAATCTACTGTATTTTTTATATTCTTTACTTCAATGACATTAAAGTATCTTACAGACATTAGCTCAGTCATCAACACAACTTTCAAAAACTGGCTGCTAGACAGTAATTTATTTGTTATATGGAGGATGGTGGGGGGCAATCCACATAGTAGGTTTTCTTTAATGTTCACATTCTAGGACAATTCTTGCTTCTTATAAGGAATCTCTTAAATATATTATATCCTGACCTTGGATGTAAAAAGATCTGTTTCCTAATCATAATTATGCTTGATTGATTTTGCTTTGAAACTCATCAGAATATTCCCTGTTTGTCTTTCATAGGAAAAAGTGAAAAGATGAAAGAATTTTGGGAAGCAATTAGAACTTTTTGGCAGTAAATTGTCAGGTAGGGAAGAATAATCATAACGGTTATTATCACAAACATAAAAGCGGTAATGATGTAAGTTGCTGAGTGCATAGAATTTGAATGTACTATGTTGAACATAGCTTCTCATATACATATATATTATAAGAACATCTCTCTCCTTCAACTCTGGATTCAGATCTTTGTCTAGATCTTGCTATTTCTTCCTTTATGTCATTTCTCAAACATTTCCTTTCTTTTTCATTCATGTAATAGTAATCTGGAAATACAGACTTTAACCATCTTCAAGTTGACCTTAAAGTTGCTCTCTTTTCTTTCAGCCACATTCTCCCTTGAATGCATCTTACTTTAGCATATTTTTATCATATCATTCTGCAGAGATATTACTGCCCTACTTAGAAACTTTCAGTGGCTGCTAGTTGTCTGTTTTTTTTTTTAATTTTCCAAATGTAGATTTTCAGTGGATTTATTTATTTATTTTGATAAATTTATTTACTTTATTTTTCGCTGTGTTGGGTCTTTGTGGCTGTACACGGGCTTTCTCTACTTGTGGCGCTTCTCATCGCGTTGGCTTCTCATTACGGAGCATGGGCTCTAGGTGCACGAGCTGCAGTAGTTGTGGCTCACGGGCTGTATAGCGCAGGCTCAGTAGTTGTGGTGACGCGCCCAGTTGCTCCGCGGCATGTGGGATCTTCCCGGACCAGGGCTCAAACCTGTGTCCCCTGCATTGGCAGGCGGACTCAACCACTGCGCCACCAGGGAAGCCCTGTTTATTTATTTTAAAATATTTATTTATTTTATTTATTTGTCTTTCTTATTTATTTTGTTTTGGCTGCAGCACACGGGATCTTTGTTGAGGCAAGCGGGATCTTTTTTGTTACAGCGTGCAGTCTGCTCGGGTTTCTCTGTAGTTGCGGTGTGGTGCGTAGGCTTATCTCTAGTTGTGGCATGTGGGTTTCCTCTCTCTAGTTGTGGCGCACAGGTTCCAGGGTACATGGGCTCTGTAGTTTGTGGCACCTGGGCTCTCTCATTGAGGCGCACGAGCTCAGTTGCCCCGCGGCGTGTGGGATCTTAGTTCCCTGACCAGGGATCGAACCCACATCCCCTGCGTTGAAGGTGGATTCTTTACCACTGGACCACCAGGGAAGTCCCAAGTTGTCTGTTTTTAAATTACTATAAAACAATTGTCTCTTAATGCTTTTCAGTTCTCTTACAGCTGTTCCTCCCCATCTACCTTTTTTTTTTTTTTTAATTTTGGCCGTGTGGCGCAGCTTGCGGGATCTTAGTTTCCCAAACCCGGGCCATGGCAGTGAAAGCACGGAATCCAAACCACTAGACCACCAGGGAACTAGCCCCCCAAACACCTCCCTTAATTGATGTTATGTCATGACTCATTGTTGGAGGGCAGGAACCTCTTAGATGTGAATTCCCTCATCTTATTACCATCATCTGTAAATTTGCTACATCTATTTTTCTTTTTTCTTTCTATAACAGAAGAAGAAGTACTTGTGCCCTGGATCCCATTCCCTCTTTTCTTCTGAGACTTTTCTTCTTGATTTATCCCTAAGGTTGTTAAACTTGGCAAAAACAACAACACATTGCACAGTTAAATTTGAAATTCAGATAACCACAAATAGTTTTCAGTATAAGCATGTCCCATGCAATATTTGGGACACATTTATGCTGAAAAATTATTTGTTGTTTATCTGAAATTCAAATATAACTGGATGTCCTGAATTTTATCTGGCAACCCTATTTACCCCTCTCTTTACTTTATTTACACTTCTAAACGCACACACACAGACACACACATTTTTATCCTCCCCCTGTGTTGGGTCATTCCTTTCAGAGTTCAGTCAAGCTTTAGTAAACATCTTGTGAACAAAATCACACACAGACACACACACACAAAACTTCCTTTGACTTGTAATCCCTCTTTAGTTATTAACATATCTCTGCTCTGCTTCACAGCCCAATTTTCCAAAAGACTTGTCTATTCAAACCATCTCTCCTTCTTAACTTCCCAGTCATTCTCCAGTTTTCACTAATCCTGCTTTCACCTCCCATTACTCCCTCAAGTCATCAAAACCTCCATGTTGCCAAGTCCTACAAACCATTTTCAGCTGTCATCTTATTAAACTTCTCAGTAGGTATTTGAAATACCTGACCATACTTTCCTTCTTCAAAGAATCTCCTTTCTTGATTTCAGTGACAGTATTCACTTTGGATTTTTCCCCTTACTTTTCTGGCGGCTGCTTCTTAGATTTCAGTTGCTGGCTTTTCTTCTTCTATCCTGTATGGTACATCATGGATCAGGGCTCAGACTTGAATTCTGTTTGTTTGTTTGCTTTTTTCTCCTCTCTAGGCAATTTTTATCCATTCCCATGGTTTTATATATCTGTCTATACATGGGATTTAAATTATGGAAACGGATGAAATCATAACTCCCAATTTTATATTTCCAGCCTAGGCTTTCCTCTGAGCTCTAGACTCTGTATTCAAACTTAACATGGCCAAAGTTGAAGTCTTGATATTCTTGCCACATCTATTTTTCCCCTGTTCTTCCACATTTTAACAATGGCATCCCTACTTAACCAGTTGCTTGAGCCAGAAACCTGTTGGCTATTTTTGACATCTTCCTTACCTTTCACATTGTCTGTTACCAAGTCCAGTTGAGTCAACCACCAACCTATATGTCTTAAATCCTTTCACTACTGTCATCATCGTCCAGGCTACCATCATCTTTCATATGTTTTAATGACCTTCTAACTATTCTTCTCATTTCCATTCATGTTCATTCAGTTTTTCTCTTTTTACACAGCCATGGTGATCTTTTAAAAACATAAATCCCTAGTAGCCTCCTATCATTCTTAAAATAAAATTAAAACTTTTCTGTGACCTGTAAACCCTACGTCATCAGTCAGTCCCTGCCTACCTCTCCAGTCACATCTTAACACTGTCTCTCATTGACAGTGTTCTTATACAAAATAAGGATTTGGTAAAAATGGAATCTTATTCCCAAGCACTTTTTAAAATGTTAGTCATTTTAATGTGCAGAATTTAAAAAGTTATGAAAATATTGCTAGCCAAACTGAGCATTCATGGGTAGTTAGTTGAAAATGAGATATTTAAGACCAAACAGCTAATCTCTCCCTCTCCCCCTTAAAATTTCAGAGCCTTCCAGTATTAATTTTCTATGGCTTAAATATAATATAAATATATTTAATTATAATTCTAGAAGTCAGAAGTCCAAAATGGGTCTCAGTGGACTAAAATCAAAATGTCAACAGGGCTATATTCCATCTAGAGGCTCTAGAGGAGAATCTACTTCCTTGCGTTTTCCAGCTTCTAGAAGCAGCCAGGATTCCTTGGCTTGTGGCCCCTTCCTCCATTCTCAAAGCCAGCATTATAGCATCTTTAAATATCTCTCTGGCTCTCATTCTTCTGCCTCCCTCTTCCAAGTATAAGGAACCTTTTGATTATATTGGGCCCACTTGGATAATTCAGGATAATCTCCCTATCTCAAGGTCAACCAATTAGCAACCTTACTTCCATCTGCAGCCTCACCCATGCTATGTATTCACAGGCTTTGGAGATTAGGATGTGGACATCTTGGGGGGGGCATTATTCTGTCTACCACACATTTCTCTTCTTTATTTCTATTTTTATAAGAGTAATACATCTTCATTCCAGAAAAATTAGAAAATGAGCAACAGTTCAGGAGCCATTTAGGCCCTGTTGATCTCTTAATGGAAATAGAGCCACTTGGTTCATGTTAAGAAGAGAGGGTCTCCAAACACTTAAGGCACTTAAAGCACCCGAAAAATCTATTAAAAGTCACAAACAAAAATATATCACCTTCCAAATAAAATCAATGGGGAAAAAGAGTACTGTAAGACTTTGGATAAGTAATATTTCTAGTTCTTTACTTCTTTATCCTTAAAATAAGGAACTTGAATTAGCTGATCTTTAAAATTGTTTAAACTTTATTACTATATAAAATTGGTATCTCCATTCTATTAAAAAGTAACCAAAAGAGATGAGCAGATAACTTCACAAGAAAAGCTATCTGTAACTATGTGGGGTGACAGGTGTTAACTAGACTTACAATAGCAATCATTTTGCAGTATATGCATATATCAAAACATTATTTTGGGACTTCCCTGGTGGCGCAGTGGTTAAGAATCTGCCTGCCAATGCAGGGGACATGGGTTCGAGCCCTTGTCTGGGAAGATCTCACGTGCCGCGGAGCAGCTAAGCCTGGGCACCACAACTACTGAGCCTGTGCTCTAGAACCTGCAAACCTCAACTACTGAGCCCGTGTGCCACAACTATTGAAGCCTGTGTGCCTAGAGCCCATGCTCTGCAACAAGAGAAGCCACCGCAATGAGAAGCCCGAGCACCGCAAGGAAGGGTAGCCCCTGCTCACCACAACTAGAGAAAGCCCCCGCGCAGCAACGAAGACCCAACATAGCCAAAAATAAATAAATATTTTAAAAAGTTTCTAAAAACCCCAAAAAACAAAATAAAACATTATGTTGTATACCTTATACTAATACAATATTGTATGTCAATTATATCTCAGTAAAACTGGGGTGGAGACTAAAAATTTAATCAGAAAAGATGAGCATATGTTTTGTTTTGTTTTAAGTCCAATTAATGCATAGCTTTATTTCAGGATTCAGTCAACTACTATTGTCAAGGTCATGAAAGACTGAGGAATTATCACAGATTGGAGGAGACTAAGGAGACATGACAACTGAATGTAATGTGGGATCCTGGGTTGGGTCCAACTAAAAAAGGACATTTGGAGAAACTTTTGAAATCCAAATAAAGTCTATAATTTAGTTAATAGGATTGTTACCAACGTTAATTTATTAGTTTTGATAATTACCCTCATTTTACAAGTTGTTAACATTAGAGGATCTTGGGTGGAGTGTATATGGGAGCTCTCTGCACTATTTTTACAGATTTCTTTCTAAGTCTATAATTATTTCAAAACAAAGATTGAAAAAAAAGAAAACAGTAAGAGTGGAAGCCACAGAGTGGAAGATGTTTGCAAAAGACTCATAATCAGAATCTGTAAATGACTTAAACAGATTCATGAGGGAAAGACTGAAAACCTGAAAGAAAAATAGGCAGAATACTTGAAAGGCCACTTCACATAAGAGGATATCCAAATGGCCAATAAGCATAAAAATATTCTTGGCAGTGCACAAGAGTTCCAACTTCTCCAAGTTGGAACCCTTGTGCATTGCTGATGGAATGTAAAATGGTGTGGCTTCTGTAGAAAATAGTATGGTTGATACTCAAAAAATTAAACAGGGGACTTAACCACTTGTAGTGGTTAAGAATCTGCCTTCCAATGCAGGGGATGTAGGTTCAATCCCTGGTTGGGGAACTAAGATCCCATATACCGCAGGGCAACTAAGCCCACGCACCACAACTACCGAGCTCAAGCGCCCTGGAGCCCACGCGCCACAACTAGAGAGAAGCCCAAGTGCCACAACAAAGAGCAAAGAAGGATCCTGCATGCCACATCGAAGATCCTGTGTGCCACAATGAAGACCAGACGCAGCCAAATAAATAAATAAATATAAATTAAAAATTAAACAGAAATTACCATATGATCCATCAATTCCACTTCTGGGTATATACCCAAAAGAATTGAAAGTAGGGCCTCGAACAGATATTTGTACACCTATGTTTGTAGCAGCACTATTCACAATAACCGAAAGGTGGAAACAACCCAAATGTCCATCGATGGAAGAATAATAGATAAACAAAATGTACTGTATACATACAATGGAATATTATTGAGCCCTAAAAAGGAATGAAATTCTGATACATGCTATAATATGGATAGACCTTAAAAACATACTAAGTGAAATAAACCAGACAAAAGGACAAATATTGTATGATTCCACTTATATGAGGTACCTAGTCAAATTCAAAGAGAAAGAAAGTAGAATAGTGGTTACCAGGGGCTGAGGGAGAAAGGGAATGAGGAGTTATTGTTTAATGGGTATAGAGTTTCAGTTTGGGATAATGAAAGAGTCCCAGGGATGGATGGTGGTGATGGTTGCACAACAATGCAATTATTGCCACTGAATTGTACACTTTAAAATGGCAAATCTTATATTTTTTCACACACACACACACGCACACACAAAATGTTACAGGCCAATATTCCTGATCAACATAGATGCAAAAATCCTCAACAACCTCAACAAAATATTAGCAAGCCAAATTTAACAATACATAAAAAGGATCATATACCATGATCAGGTGGGATTTATTGCAGAGAGGCAAGGATGGTTCAGTATCTGCAAATCAATCAATGTGATTAACAAAATGAAGGCTAAATATCATGCGATCATCTAAGTAGATGCAGAAAAAGCATTTGGCAAGATTCAACATCCATTCGTGGTAAAGAAAAAAAACTCTCAACGAAGTGGCTATAGAGGAAATGCACCTCTACAAAATAAAGGCCATAAAAAAATGTGCTCAGGTTGTGGTCATGATGGTAGTTGTGGTGGTGAGATGCAGATTAAAATCACAATGTGACACCATTACCTGGAATGCCTAAAATGTAAAAAGACCAACAATACTAAGCACTAACAAGGATATGAAGCAACTGGAACATTGATATCCTGCTGGTAGGAGTATAAAATGGTACCAACACTTTGGAAAATTGCTTGACATTATCTACCTAGCCAAACATATGCATACCCTATAACCCAGCAATTCTACTCTTACGTACCTATATCCTACAGAAATATTTTCATATGGGTACCACATGACATACACAAGAACATACACAGCAACATTATTATTTAAGGCCCCCAAACTGAAACCAACTTTCAACAGGAGAATGGATTCAATAAATTATGAATAGTCATGCAGTGGGGTACTTTCAGGCAATACCAATAAATGAACTACTGCTAAATCAATGAACTTGGATAACTCTTAGAAACATTGAGCAGGAAAAAATCACGCTCTTAAGAATGCATCTTTTACGGTATTTACATCAGGTTTAAATATAGGCAAAATTGATAAATAGTGATAGGAATCAGAGATTACCTTTAAGGAGGAGTGAAGGTAATGACTGAGAGGAGTCATGAGGGAAGACTCTAGGGTGCTGATAAAGTTCTATTTCCTTATCTGGGTAGTGGTTACATAGGTATGTTGACTTTTGAAATTTTATCAAACTGTAACTTTCTGACTTATGTACTTTTTCTGTAGATACATTATGCCTGAATTTAAAGTTTATTATAAAAAATAATGTAGTGAGAAGTCTACATTCCACATTTATTTAATGGCATTATGCTTCATTATTTCATCCTGCATCCTTCCTACCCTTCCCCTACTTCCCACTCTGTGATAAAATTGAGGGCCCTGAATGCAAATCCTTGTCCGCTCTTACTCTAGTTGTTTTCATGTTTAAGAAGAAGCTTTCAAGTTTAAGCTTGATTGCTTTTTGAGGCCAGTTTTAGCTAGGGGTGCTAACTATGCAGCAAATTGAACTCTGACCTAAGTGGAGCGCTATTAGCTGTGTCAGGGAGATTGAGGATTCAAGTCCACATTCCACTCCCAAATTCTAGAGGACTTAACAGGGAGTGGGAAAGGTGGCTTGGTGCCTGCTTTAGTGTACTGTAGTCTCTGTGTTGCTTAATTGTAACGGTGACTGGATTCGCCAGTGGCAAGGAGGTACACTTAGGGATACTAGGCATGATTTTGTTATGATGCAGTTTCTTTTTATGGTTTTGTCAATACATACCTGAGTCCCTTTTCTTTCCTTTTACCCTTCAGGTGCCTGTGGTATATTTTATTCATTTGGGGCTTTACTCTGAGCTAGCTGTTCTTTGATTAAGTCATTTTTTAAAAATTCAGTACATATTCATTGGTTGTTTGCTATGTGCCTGGAATATAGGAATGAGACATAATATCTGCCCTCAAATTTCTTACAGTTCTGCCGTGTAAACAGATAAATGTTCAGTTATACTATCGGCACTGATATGTGCTATAATAGAGATCAGTCTGGGTTATTATTCAGTAAATCATAGAATTGATGTTTTTTTTCGCCTCCCCATGCGGCTTGTGGAATCTTAGGTCGCCGGCCCTCAGCAGTGAGAGGGCAGAGCCCTAACCCCTGGACTGCCAGGGAATTCCCTAGAATTGATTCTTAACCTAGACCTGGAGCTGGAAATATGTACTGAAGGAAGTTAGAGTATATGTGTTCAGAGTGGGGATCTGGGGGAATTCAGAGAGCTGAGTGAGGCTCAGGAGATACACGGAGGCTATCATGAAGGGTCTTGTGTGTCATGCTGAGGAGTTTGGATTTTATTTCGAAGACAATGGGGAGCTATTGAGGCATTATGAACAAGGAAGTGATGTGTAAAATAATTGTGCAGATGATAATCACATATAAATAAGTTAATTTAATGAACTGAAGTAGGTTATTCCAGGGATGGAGTCTAGGCCCTGTCAAAGTGTAGTCTCAGCAGTATTGCCATCATCTGAGAGCTGTTAAAAATGTAGAATCTTGGGACCTATTCCAGACTTACTAAATCAGAATCAGAATGTTAACAAGATCTCCAAATAATTTGTAGACACATTCAAGTTTAAGAAGCACTGAATTAGATGGATAGGATGATGGTCAGGCTTTAGACAGCTGGTGTGAAGACGATAGGACAGATTGCAAGAGATAATGCGGAGAACATATTCTTCCTCCTATTTGGAATACTCTTCTCATTCCCCCTCCCCACCAAATGCACACCAGGTACCCCCTACTTATCCATTACCTTTCAGCTTAAATGGAGCTTCTCTGATGTGACACTCCCAGTACACATGATTGGTACCCTTGCCATATACTCCCATAGCAGACTGTACTTACCTTATCATTTTTCACACTTTATTTTTAGTAATTATTGAATTGCCTCTCTCTCTCCTGCACAATGAATGCAGGGACTGTCTTTCTATGCTGCCTGGCACATGATAGGCACCCAATAAATATTTGTGGTTCAATTGAATGAATTCACCATGTATAAGAAGAAAAGATGAATTTGTGTGTGTTGGGGGATGTACATGTTATATTTATTAATAATAATAGTAAATGTTAAATAGCACTGATAAGTTGCAGGCACTGTTCTAAGTGCTTTATATATGTTAATTTATTTTATCTTCTCAGCAATCCCATAAGGTAGATATTCTTAATGTCCCCATTTTAAAGATGAGAAAACTGAGGCACAAGGAGGATAAATAATTTGTCTAAGGTTACACAGTTGGTAAGTGATGAATCAAGATTCAAACCCATCTGGTACTACTCTGCTTATGTCTAGTTTTGGACAAAATAGTTCCCTGGCACTGTGCTAAGTGCTTTCTATGTATTATATGTATTTTTTAATCTTTATAACCTTAATCTGAGGAGGGTTTTATTATCCTGTTTTACAGATGAGGAAGCAAAGGCTCAAAAAAGTTATATAGGTTACCAAAAGATACACAGCTAGTAAGTAATGGAGCTAGCCTTAAACCCAAGCCTATCTAACTCTTAAAGCCTGTAGTCTTTACCAGTAATGATGATGCCTCCATGTGGAATATAAAATACCTGTGGGATGTGAGTCTTAAGATCACTGAGAAACTGAGAGATAGGATGCCTAACATTTAAGTTGGTGGGCGGGGGGCGGTAGTAGGACTTAACTCCGGTTGCTCAGGTAGCGTGGGCATTTCGGGTTTGAAGGGGCAAAGGAGATTTAAAGTCTAGCAATTTCAGCCAACCTCATAATTGACCAGATGGAACTCTGAACTCTGCTGGTTAGAAACCTTAGCCTCTACAATAAGCTGTAACTTAGGTGACTAAGGAGTAGTTATTGCTTTCTCTTATGGCCTCAGAGAAACCAGATGGATTAGAAATACCGAATGTCAGAACTGGAAGGAACCAGTTCTAACCTTCCACCGTGCCCTCTTACTCACCTCCCCCTTATTTAATAATAAGGAAACTGAAGAAGGGAGTACTTAGGTGACTTGCTAAAGTCTAATAAAACCATTAGGGCCAAGCCAGGAATAGAGGACAGGGTCACATTCTTGTATTCTTTGCCCTGTGCCTTATGACTCTCTAGGCTCCAGATTTATTGCCTCCTGTTTAAAACTTTTCTGCCATTGTAGTTACTTCTTCATCACATTGTAATTACTTCTTGTTCTTTTTGACTTTGGCCCCTGGAAATATTAACTTCTTGTCCTTTCCCCTCCAGCCCCAAGCATATATTCACTCCGGCCCTCATTAATTTAATGATGATACTAGTATCAAATCACCACTGGTAGGAACACCACCGGCACATAGAACTTCAAGTCCATCTTCTTCTTGGAGTGAAATTGAGATTCTTTTGAGCTATTCACATACTTGATCAATTTTTGTAAAGCTTGAGGGCTGCAGGAGCAGGTGCAGTTTGTGTATCCTTTTGAAGTTGCAAACTCCTAAATGTTCAGGGTGATTATTATAGATAATCATACACAGGGGTCTCACTCCTGCTCCTGCTATAGGTGTATCTTCTAAGGCACATTATGGTAAAATTAAATTAGAATGAAAACAACTTTATAACTAGTACCTACACCTGTACCCTGTACCTTGTGCAGTCCCACTCAGTTAATAGACCTTCAGTTCTCAACTGTAATAGCTACTGTTTTATTTTTGTTTCAGAGTCATTACAGAAAGGTATAATAAGGCTTCAGTTTTCAAATGAAGGATATTTTAGTTAAAACCTATTCTTAAAAAAGTCACAACTAAAATGACATTTAGTTTAGCTAAAGTGATATATTTTACTTGTGCTTATTCTTTTATTCCCAACCCTGTCTTCTTTAAAAGTTATCTTCTTCCACATTTTAGCAATACCATGAGGGCAGTCACCTTCCATTTATTTATTTATTTACTGAAGTATAGTTGACTTACAATGTTGTGTTAGTTTCTGGGGTACAGAAAAGTGATTCAGTTACACACATATATACATATTCTTTTTCATATTCTTTTACATTGTGGTTTATTACAGGATATTGAATATAGTTCCCTGTGCTATACAGCAGGACCTTGTTTTTATCTATTTTATATATAGTAGTTTGTATCTGCTAATCCCAAACCCCTAATTTATCCCTTCCTCTCCCCATTTATTTAATAACAGATTGTGCAGAAAACATCAACAGGAGTACCAAGAACCTAGTACTTTGCCGATCACTGACATATTTTAAGGGTTGGGCTCTGCTCTAGCAGTGAAATAGTCTTTTGGCCTTGATTTGTTTCTAAAAGCTTCATTATGATGCAGATCATAATAGATTACAGTTGATGCAGATCAAGCAATGGAAAGCAGATTGTATATTCTTTCAGAGATAATATTATAATTAAGGATTAAAACCCTACTAAGGACTCACCACAAATAAGTCATAGCTTTGGTCAGTAGTGTATAACTAAGCCCCTAAAGGTATAAAATAGTGTTCCAAATCCTACAAAGTGGACATAAATGTATTTAACACATTGGTTATGCAAGTTGCCCCAGAGTACTATAAGGTATATGTACAGCATACAAAATTGGACAATTTCTTAAGCCCTTACCATATGCCGGACACTATAGGCAAATCAAAGCTGGCTAAGCCCCCGAAGAGCCTGAACTAATGAGGGACAGCACATATACCAGTAACTGTAATATGAGGAAAGGTGAAAATAGTGATGTGACCAAGGAGCAGTATTAGAGAAAAGGGAGATTCCTTTGTTTTTTAGGTTAGATTCCATGGCAGAACAATCATTTGAGCCGAACCTCGAAGAATTTGTTTTTCATCTTTGGGGTGTTTTTTTGGCCATGGTGTGTGGCATGTGGGATCTTAGTTCCCCAACCAGGGATTGAACCTGTGCCCCCTGCAGTGGAAGCACAGAGTCCTAACCATTGGACCTTCAGGGAATTCCTTGAAGTATCTGAATATGTGAAGATGATGGAAGTGAAGGCAGAATGAATGCATTTCAGTCTGAGAAAATGGCATGAGCAAAGGCATTGAGGTGGGAAAGGAGACGGCATAACAGTGACACAAGTAAGAGCTACCATTTATTAAGTACTCAGTGTATGCAAACTTTTAAAATCCTTGCATCAATCCTGTGAGATGGCTATTATTATTTCCACTGTACAGATTATAAAACTGGATGGTTGGAAAGGTTAATTACATGACAGCCAGGATACAAACCTGGGTCTGTTTAACTCCAAAACCAGAGCTCTTAGATGCTCTGCTGTACAGTCTTCACATTCAGGAAATAACAGGTAATACAGCTTACCTGGGGATACAGAATATTTAGGGATGAGTAGTGGAAGATCCTATTGGAAAGGATTTATAGAGGGTTTTTAGGAGGCAATGAAAATGGACAGGGAGGGAGAGATGAGATGCTTGGTGTCGTAGGACTCAAAAATAATTGGCAACTGATTGTTCTAGAAACTAGGGAAAAGGGAGAAATCAAAGATGACTGAGGTTTTTATATTTGGATGACCGAGGGAACAGTGGTACAAAAGTAAGGAGAAGAAACTATTGTTTGAAGAGTGGGGGGAAAGGAAAGATGGAGCAATCCTTTTGATTTTAGATATGTTGCATTTAAAGCCCAGATGAAATTCCCTGGCGGTCCAGTGGTTAGGACTCACCACTTTCACTGCCGCAGCCAGGGTTCAGTGCCTAGTTGGGGAACTAAGATCCTGCAAGCCGCAGCGTGACCAAAAGAAAAAAAATGTCAAATGAAATACATCATTGGAAATTTAGGCAACAAATGTTAACTTCTCATTTTATTAAGAAGTTTGGATTGGGCTTCCCTGGTGGCGCAATGGTTGAGAGTCCGCCTGCCGATGCAGGGGACACGGGTTCGTGCCCCGATCCGGGAAGATCTCACATGCCGCGGAGCGGCTGGGCCCATGAGCCATGGCCGCTGAGCCTGCGCGTCCGGAGCCTGTGCTCTGCAACGGGAGAGGCCACAACAGTGAGAGGCCCGCGTATCGCAAAAAAAAAAAAAAAAAAAAAAAAAAAAAAGACGTTTGGATTAAAAGGAAGACCAGACAGAGGACAATAACTGGAGGTTGCTGAGAGCTGAAGCTTTATCGAAATTGACAATCTGATTACAGAGGGCTTTATCAAAATTGAAACCCTGACCCCAAATCTCTCCTGCATTTCATCGACCTTCTGTATCTTGCTGTCACTCAAATTGCTTCACTCCATAGCTCCTCTATGACCACAGCTTCCTTTACTTCCACCCCTGCTGTTCTCTTTTCTTATTGCATTTGATCTCTACCTGTCCTGTGATCTCTAATCCTTTGACACCTCTGCATTCATCTGGTCCAACAGTCCCCTTCTGTTTTCAATTGCCTTTCTCTCCAGTCCGGACCTCCAGGTCAGTCATTTGAATTCTGCCCTTTCTGGCATCTTGCAATAACATCTCTTTCCCTAGAAGTTACCTTCCTCTCCTCCATTCCATATCCAAAAGACCATTCCTTTAACCGACGAAAGCCCAAAAGGGCAATGAACCTGTAATCACAATCACAATATTATGACTATCAGCTCCAGAGAAATTATCCTCTGCAATGGGAATTAACACTGTAAGGAGGCCCTGGTTTTGAAGGGGACCAGAGCAGGCATATCTTGTTGGGCTTCGTTTGTGCCTGAAATCTATGGTACTCTTATTGGATAATATACTCTAGGAATTAATTAAGAAGGTAAATAGATTGGGTCACCTTTTCTCTAGTTTTGTCTTATTTCCAAACTTCTGAAGTGTATAAGGAGAAGGGAGCTGGTATGGGGACATAAGGAGGAAGCAGCTTCTGAGGTCCCTTAAGGTGATAGTGTATAAGACTACTGTGTTGGCATCCTGTTTCTTTCTGAAACCAGACCTGTGAGTAAAAAACAGCATTGGATAGGGACTTCGAGGCAGCATTAGTCTTTTTTTTAAAAATTGAAGTACAGGGAATTCTCTTGTGGTCCAGTGGTTAGGACTCTGGTTCTCACAGCTGGGGGCCCTGGTCGGGGAGCTAAGACCCCACAAGCCATGCAGCACGATGAAAAAAAATAATTGAAGTTAGTTGATTTGCAATATTATATTAGTCTCAGGTGTACAACATAGTGATTCAATATTTTTATAGATTATACTCAATTGAAAGTTATTTTAAAATATTGGCTATATTCCCTGTGCTGTACAGTATATCCTTGTAGACTCACAGACGTAGGGAACAAACTAGTGGTTACCAGTGGGGAAAAGGAAAGTGGGGTAGGGGATTAAGGATCACAAACTACTATGTATAAAATAGACAGCACTAGTCTTGATTGGAAACCCTGGCTCCCCCAAACCTACCTACGTTGTGGTAGCTCCTGACTAGCCTCAGGGAAACAGGTAATTTACAGTGGGCGCCTATCTTTTGGTAGCTGAAGACCCTTAGACTTTCATGTATATAGCACAGGGAGCCAGCAGAGGGAGTTGTGGTCCTAGAACTTTCTTCAGAGCTTCTAAGTTCTGATTTTGCAAGAGATCTTCCCTGGCTCCATCCAAATCTCCTGTGCAATAAGAATTTAACTTGAGATATGCCTGAGTTTGGTGCCAGATCCCTGGTGTGAGCAGATGGGGAGCTTCCGCATAACTGTTTAAACTTGAAAGCCATAAGGAACTCTTGATCCCAGGGAAACGCCTGTTTACTGTGCAGATCCAAATCAAGCAACTCTCAAGAAATGGGTGTGCCTCCTTGACCTCAGTCCTTATTGATCTTGGTATCAGTACGTCCAGTGATGCGTGCTCAGGGGCGGGAGAAAGTTAACAAGTGCCTTATGGGGGGGGGGTTGGAAAAAGAGGAAGCCTGACTGTTGCTGCAGGAAGTCCCCACGGGGGAGGTGGGGATACTGTCTGGGTAGCATTGAACAGTGAGTGTCCTGTAGGAACCTTGGGTGCCTGGGTGTAGTGCCTGGGTGTAGAGCCTTGCATCGGCTCTGATTTTGAATCAGAAGATCTGCAGCTGGCCGGTAGGGGATTTATCAGACAGTTGACTAATGATCTTGATTTTAATAGGAAGCCTCTGTGAAAGGGGATGCAGCTTCTGCTAGATATTGTGAACTTCTGAATCACTAGGTTTGGCTCTGCTTTTGGGCACTCAGAAAACCCTGGCATTTCCAAACCACTTTCCCTTTTGCTTCAGGACATAGATTACTCAAGCCTGCACTATGGAGAATGGGGACGGTAATGAGGGCACCTCAGCTTTTCACGTGCCTGAGTGGATGGTGAGTTCTTTGGTCACTTTGCTTTTCCTTCTGTTTCTTGATAATGAGGCAGCCATTTCTGACAGGCGATAGGGATCGCTGTGAAAAGTCCCTACCAAGACCTGTGATTGGGAAAACAGTTATTACTCTAATTTCTGATTAATTCCTATGTCCTGGGTCACCCTTGCAGCTTTCCTTTCTTTTTTCTTAAAAAAAAAATACATTTTTAAAAATTATGAGTGAGCTGGGAAGGTCTGAGAGCTGCGTGGCCAGAGTCAGCTTATTGCCTGGTTGTCTGGGCTGGGGTGAGCTTCCCCACTGCTGCTGGTGTACTGCGTGGATTGTGTTATACTGTGATTGCTTTGCATTCTATTTGCAAACTAATGCTTAGTTTACTTCTCATGAGGGTAAAGAAAAAGAATAGTGAGGGGAAAAAAACCAAAAACAACTTGTAGAAATGGTGCTCTCTCTCAAGCCTGAGAAGACTTAAGACATTTATCCCCTATCTGCCCATTTTTCTCCCACCAGCCAAAACAGTTCCCCAAATATTCTTTATATGTGTGTTTCTAAAAGGCAGGAAATATATAGCTCTCTTTTTTAATTAATTAATTAAAAAAATTTTTTGGCCATGCCGCAAGGCACATGGGATCTTAGTTTCCCAACCAGGGATCGAACCCGTGCCCCCTACAGTGGAAGAGTGGAGTCTTAACCACTGGACCACCAGGGAAGTCCCTATATAGCTCCCTTGGTACTATTTTTCAAAATATCTTTATTGCCTGATATTTTTAATATAATTATAATAAGGACTTAATTTGTTGATAAGAACTAGCACATAAAACCTAATATTTTAGATCCAATTTTAACTTTTGATTTAAAAACAGCAACCATCCTTATGTTCCTGATTTCTTATAGTCTATATACTGCTTATGTTTTTTAATATATATATATATATATATATACACACACACACACACACACATATATAATATATATATTAAATGTATATATTTTTCCCCGTTGAAAACTGGTTAGACTGTATACAACATATTCCAAATTCTTTTCAGTGTTTATGGAATTATGGGCTTAGAGAAATAACCATCAGTAATGAGACTGATATACAGTAGACCTAACAAAGGCCCAACTGACTAGCCCATGTTTCAACTCCCATAACAATTATTATTTTTGTTGCGGTTATTCCTCTTGTTGTTCTTAATGTTGTTCCAGAACCTTGTGCTCAGTTTTAAGACATTTGATCAAAAGAAATCCTACCCATCCACAAGCTTATTTCAAATAATGCAGTGTTTTAGAACTAATGGAAAAAATTCACATAATAATTCTAGTTGGATTTATAAGTTTGTTTTTGAATCTCCAGCACTCACTAATAACAAGAAGGGGAAGCAGGAATTCTGGTTTTCTTAGGTGAGGGCTCACATTAAGATATTAAACCTTTGGTGCTTCTATAAAGGAATATTACAGAAGAATTCCGCAGAACACTGGTGTGTCAATTCAGTCAACGGAAGTGTGATAGTTAACTCTTATTCTCGTAAGTAATACATCTCGAGCTGTCTTATCTGCTGAGCACATCCTCTCAAGAGGAGCTCCTACTGGACTTTTACCTACTCACCTTCTTTTTATTTAAGTGAACAAGATAACTGTCCTAAAGGAGTTAGTGTGACCATTGCTCAAGCGATACCACCTAAGACTTCCCAGCTTTTAAAAAACGTTCTTTAATAAAGCACAGCTCTGCTTTGTTTTCAATATGGCACCTCTTTTACTTAGCGATTTCCTGGCGCTTCTCTCTCAAAAACCAGCAAAATACCTTTGATCAGTAGATTTTTCTAAGAACAATGAGAAAAAGTAGGGAGGGGCTGGCCTCAATTACTCAGTTTTTTCATCTGTTGTCTTTCCCTTGCCCAAGATTAACCTCTTGAGGCTTTCTTTCAGATACCACATAGTTGTTAAGTTCTCACCTGGTCTGAAAGTGCTTCGTTAGGCTGCCACCAGTATCCACTTAGCCACCGCAGTGAGCCACTGAGCACCCTCTAGTGTGTTGCCTATAGATTTCCAGACTTTACCTGTAACGTGTTAGAGTGCCTTTTAATCCCCAAGAGGAAACCCTGGAGCCAGTTCCCAGTAGTGGGTCAAAATTTCCATTTAAGACAGCTTTAACAAATAACTCATGTTCCAGTTTACATATTAATGTAATGAATTTTCCACTGAGACTATCCTTGCCCCCAAAGGAAGTATGACAAGGCTCTCAAACCTTCTTTCAGGGGGAAAATTTAGCAGAGAAGGTGCATTATAATACCTCCCTTCTTGTTAATGATCAGTAGCAAAAAGGGACTGGCATACCCCTCAGAGAATAGGACTCAAGACCACAGACAGCAGTTGACAATACTCACATCACTGACTCCCAGCAGGGAAATAAGCCAGGACGAAGTTTGAAGAACCCGTCTTGAGAATTGACAAGGTAGAGCTTCAAGTTAACATTCCATCATTCACTGGAAAACTTCTGCTAGAGCCTCTGCTCCCCAGCTATTTTCATGTGAAAGATTTTCTTAGCTTTGTTCAGGCAGTTTTACTGCTAAAAGGTTGGGGAACTCATCCTTTTAAAGACTGTCTTTATTAATATATTCTCACTTCCCCTGAGAAATCTTTAGTCCCTAGTGGTAGGTGAAAATACCTCCTCTTATGTGCATGGAGATCAGCAGTAACCTTTTCTTAAGTTTCTACATCTTAATATTTCCTCCTCCCACTCAAGCTCTTTGTAGTACTGGGTACTTTTCCATAGGAAATCTAATTCACTTTCTTGAGTACCCAGCCAGCTGGTTACCCGATTTTCTTTCGGCTAGAAGTAATCCCTTTTATAGATGAAGAATTTGTTCCAGCAGCTGATTTGGCTTGGAAGGGAGAGATGTCTCTAAGAATGCTTGAACCATATCTAGTTGGAAGTGAGACAAAAACATTTAAGGTATCTGGTAAATGGCCGTAGAGGTAGCTTCACTATAACTCTGGGTCAGGATTGACACTTAAAGCAAAGACCCATTTGAGAAACTGATGAAAACTACGGACCCTCTCCCTAGGAAAATATACACATATACAACATTTTGCATTCTGTTTCAGAGCATCTAGACATCCATGGACTCTAGGTGAAGAACTTTTGACCTAAAGAAATAGAAATGTTAATATTTTATATTTGTGTATCATTATGTTGCCTCTAAAACCTTCTCACATACATTATTGTATTTTCTCAGCATACATTTGAGATAGACAAAGTAGGTATTATTGTTCCTATTTTACAAATGAGGATTACAGATGTTAAGTACTAGAAATGTTAAGAAATGGAGATACAAAAAAGAACCTCTGATCACCATCCTTTGTAGTACTACTTTCTGTACTTGAAAAGGAATTAATTTGTTATTTCTTGGCGTGCTCTTCTGTAGGGTAAATAGATCTCCTATCCTCCCCATGAGTCCTATTTTTCTTAATGTGTTAACCATCTATTCTTAGCCTTAAATTGTAGAAATCAGAATTAGACCCAGTTCTCTTTATATCCTGTGTTGTGTATAAAGAAAGGATCACCTCATTCCATTCTCTGACCTTTGAAATAACCTTTTCTTTTCTGCCTATGAATATGCCTCCATGGTCATAGCCATAGATAGGATAAAATGGTTGGTTAAGGAGAGAGTTAAGAGAGTTAGGGCGAATTGATTCATGCTTGCAGAGAGTGTTAGAGCAGTGGTTCTCAAACTGTGGTCCCCAGACCAGCAGCAGCAGCACCTGGAAACTTGTTAGAAATGCAAAATTTTGGTCCCCACCCAGATTTACTAAATCAGAAACCCTGGGGTGGGGCCTTGCATGTTTATAAGCTCACTGGGTGATTTTGATGAACCTAAAATTTGAGAACTACTTTGATAGATAAACTTGTTAAGTGGTAAGGCTTTTCCTGTCAGTCATAGTATCCTAAATTGCCTTCTGGCTGTATTTGGTATAGAGCTGCAGCTCCCTCTGCTCAGGCCTAGTGACATAAGCCATTAGACCAAGGACTTCCTTTTCACCTGAGTGAAGAAAATGAGGAACCAGCTGAGAGTGTTCTAGGGTGAATATCCTTGGTTAGGAAGAGCAGAAGTTTAGAGACTCATAAAGCAAGCAAAAAGATATTGGTCTGTCTCATTTCATGAAATTGTGAATAAGAGATCAAGATTGTCATGGATAATGGTGAACATCGATATTTGAGTTCAATTAATTTCCGTTTCAACTTTTGGTAGTGGCATTGAGCAAAGTTGCCAATTAAAGTGCTGTTAGATTTCAAATTCATATATGATTTAGCCATTACAGACTTGTGGTTTGATCAGAGCCCCAAAATTATCTGCGATGATGTCCTTTCTGAAACCCAATCCAATAAGAAAGTAAATTTAAGGAGCAATTTTAAATTAAATAAATTTATGATAAATTAAGAGGAATGACATGTATACACTGATGTGTATAAAATTGATGACTAATAAAAAAAAAGAGGAATCAGGTGGGGCTGGTACACCCAGGGGAGTTTTTGGTCTTCTGATCAATATCATAAGTTTTGGTGTAGTGGAAAGAGCTTCGACTCTGGCGTAAACACAGGCTCACATTCTAGTCCCACTTACTTGCTGTGAGACCTCAGGCAAATCATTTGTTCTCTCAATACAGTCATTTGTACTTTCCTAATTTGTCAAATGGGGATAATTATGCCAAATTTTTAAGATTCTTATACTGATTAACAGAAGTAACATAAACACAGGCCTGTGCATAGTAGGCTCTTAATAAATATTAGTTCTCCTCCCCTTATTCTGTTCTTCCAGGGACCTTTTCACTCAAAATGAAGATTATCCTAAAAAAAAGAATCTACCATTTTATGTTCTTTCTTGTGCTCAACAAGTACTCATTTTTTAAAAGAAAAATCATATCTGGGATTTTATAGTTAGGGAATTTAAAATGGTATAGCTACAAAGAACATGAACAAATCCAAATAATTTCCAAAGCTATTATCTTAACACCATCTATATGGATGACATTGGGGGAAATACAGAAATGATTCACAACTGAGGGCTGGTTCAGAGGGCTTGTTTTCTAATGGGGAGATCAATATGTAACAATCTATTATGAAGACCAGAGGAAATAAGGTAGAGAGAATGAATTAAAATAGATGTGGAAGGATCTTTGACTTCTGCTGGGATCTAACTAACCTAATTTTTTTTTGGGATCTTCCCGGACCAGGGCACGAACCCGTGTCCCCTGCATCGGCAGGCGGACTCTCAACCACTGCGCCACCAGGGAAGCCCCTAACTAACCTAATTTGATTGCCTGATTCCTGGTCCATGCAGCGGTGATTTTCTGTGGCATTGTCAATATGACACTTTCAAGGGTCACATTCCAATAATGAACCTCTTTTCCATTTGCTGACACATCTGTCGGCATGCAAATGTTAACATCACTAACCCCCTTTCATCTTATATTCAAATTCAAAAATAAATTACCTGTTCTCGGGCTTCCCTGGTGGCGCAGTGGTTGAGAGTCTGCCTGCCGATGCAGGGGATGTGGGTTCGTGCCCCGGTCCGGGAGGATCCCACACACCGCGGAGCGGCTGGGCCCGTGAGCCATGGCCGCTGAGCCTGCGCGTCCGGAGCCTGTGCTCCGCAACGGGAGAGGCCACAACAGTGAGAGGCCCGCGTACCGAAAAAAAAAAAAAAAAAAAAAAAAATTACCTGTTCTCTCTAGGGTCAAACTCCCACATCCTGGAGATGAGCAATGATAGTAAATTACTGAAAATAACAAGCAGATAAACAAATAAATTGAAATGGTCTCTGGGGAAATGCAGGACGCATAATTGTCTATTAGATATACAGCCAGTAGTTTGTTCTCCTACCCTTCTCATCTGTTCCATCAGCCTTCTCAGGAGAATATGTCTCTCCAGCTCCTTTCTCTACACTGGTCACTCTTATCATGCATTAGCCCATAGCATCTTTCCATGATTAATAGGCAGTCACCTCTGTGCAAGATTTTGTTTTATATCTTCTGTGGAATATTTTTATGAATTGTAAAGTTATCAGATTTATCGTGGCATAAAAGTCTCTACAAACTAGCTCCTGTTTTTTCTTCAGCTACATGCCCTGCTACTTCTAACTTCCTGTATACATGTACTTGGTTCTTTGTCATACTGGGCTCCTGGCAGTTCCGTGTTCCTTTTGCTCTGTGAATATTGCTCTATGTACCTAGAAGGGCCACCCTACTTCACTCATCTTGAAAATTCATTCTCCTGAGTCGAGTATCAGATTAAACTCCTCTTCTAGGAAAACTTGCCTAACATACCCTGCTGACTTTATGTCACCATGTTATATGCTGCCACTGAATCTTGAACACATTTCTATTATAAGTACAGGCTTGTATATCTTTCTGTACCTGTGACTGACTATTCCATGAACTATTTGAGAGCAGGAACTATATGGTTTTTTCTACATTTTTAACTCCTGACACTCTAGGAACCCAATAAGTTTCTGATACATAAATCAAAGAATCAATCAGAGTCTATGCCTCCATTAAGGGAGAAAAGCTGTACACATAAAAACAAATCTTTCATTTATTTATTCATATATATATTTAGTACCTTTCTCCCTGTGCCAAATGTTGTACTTGGCAGGAAGAATAAAAGGATGAGTAAACGTGATGCTTGACCTGGAGGAGCTCACTTTCTCATGGAGTAGCAGACATGTGATCCCTCATTTCAGTGATGCTAAGACATTACTGATCATCACGTGTGCCATTATGTTATGGACAAGCACTCATTCTAAAGGAAGAATTCAAATCACATTCCCACCCCAGTCTCTGTAACATATAGTTGAATGTAGCTTTCCTATTCACTGGGTCCCTTTCAGAAACCAACAAATAAATAATGTGATTCTTTGCCCTTTCATTTGACTCTACTTGATATGCAACAAGGTCATTATGATTCTGGGGGCCCTGAGGAAATAGAAGACTCCCTATGCCAGTCACACTTTCCACAAAACACAGTTTTTGAAAAAAGCAAGCAGATCACTCGACACCTAATCAGCAACAATCTTGAGATGGAACTAGAAACCGAATGTCAAAACCTGCGTAAAAAGATGAACAATTAAGAGTAAAGCAGTGGTCTGAGAAAGTTGATTTTCTTGGTGACAGAGCTGAAACCTGTGTTCGCAGTTTGACTAACCCAAGGACACAGAGTGTAGGTTAGGGGCTGCCTGAGCACTTGGCTCCTTTTTTTTTTCTTACCATCTTTATAAATTCCCTCATTGTTTTAGTGGCTCTGTAGTTAATTTTTTTCTAATGAGACTAGGTTAACTAAAGTCATCTGACATGGAAAAGGAGGAGGTATGGTTAAAAAGGAAGCTAATTAGCAAGTTAATTATAGCAGGTAAAAAAGTGCACCGGTTATATAAATAAGCTATTGTTATGCACATGCAAGTTGGGCCTTGTCAAGGGACTTGTTAAGGTTTAGAGGTCAGAGGATCCGTGTAATTAGGTGTTTAGGGGAAAAATAATAATAATAAAAGCAAAACAGCCACCAGAATTAGGAATGGCTGATGAGCCACTAACAGAAATGCCTTATTAAATTGGGCTCTGCTGCTGGAGGGGTCGTTGGAGTGCTTCAGGGTTTCCAGGGAAGGCACCACCACCAAAACAACGAAAAGAAAAGCTAGCTGGAACCAGAGCCAACAGAATTGCTGATGAGGAAAGTTTAAAGGCCTAGACACAAGGGCCCCTGGACTGGAGAGGTGGCAGTAGGGCTGGTGATGTCACTATGCTGAGCAACAAGAAGAAATACATTGTCAATGGCAACTCTGGGATTAAAGCCCAGGTGAGGCTAAGCTCTTATTTACCAGTCTTGCTGCCGCTATAGCCACTGTTGTAAAAGGCCAGCTGCTTTTGCCCTCTTTCCTGCTTTCGTCCGTTCTTCTGGCGTAACGTGAGCTGCTCCTCTCCTAATTCTCTTTCCCTTCCTCGCCTTGATGCCTGTTGGAATTAGGCAATTTTCTCTCAAATGGATAAGGAGGGTTCCCTTAAAGGACTCTCTGATTTCAGATAAGGTAGGAAAGTTAGAGGTAGAATCTACCAGAGTATCCCAACTGGGGTGGGAAGATTACTGTTCTACAAGTAGGAGTGAAAAATGTAATGGCATGTAACTATTAAGGGGAGGTGGGCACCAAGGATGGGTTGTCAGTAAAAGATAAACATTTATTTCTTGGGGCAATTGTATAACTTACTCTATATAAGTGATTAGTCTCTTTTTAATATTCTTCTGTCTTAAAGAAACTTGAGTTCAGTGTCTGACAAGTAAACAAGATTTAGAACCCTATGTCTCTGAGTGCAGAAAGCCTACATAGCCTAGTCTTTAGTGCCAAAAGATAGCCTAAACTCGGGAATTCCCTGACGGGACAGTGGTTAGGGCTCTGCACTTCCACTGCAGGGGGTATGGGTTTGATCCCTGGTCTGGGAACTGAGATCCCACAAACTGCACAGCACAGCCAGAAAAAAAAAAGATATCCTAAACTTGACCTGGGTAGGAGGAAGTACTGTAAATGGAGGGGACTTTATAGAGAAGAGAGCTCAGTTTAAGGTAACTGGTTTGAAATGATGGCGCAGCTAGATGGCTACATGGTTTGGTATTGTTGGGGTAAACGGTTGTGTGCCCACCCACCCCATCCTACAAATCTAGAGAAGTAGAGTGACTGGTCCCCTCTAGTGGTGTGTGAGTGCGAGGGGGTGGTACATAATCGAAGGCAGGGTTTGTCTGTTACTCTTTTTTAAAAGTAGGCACTACTGACATTAGTGACTCATTGTGGCCTTTGGAAAGTCAATGACTACTCCTTTTCCTAGATGGGCCTCTAAAAAAGAAAGACATATTATTGTCTTCAACAAGGTTGGTGAAATGGAAGCCAGTGTTTTGAGCTTGACTGCTACTCCCCTCCCCATCTTCTCACCCACCTTCTTCCCCTTCCCCACTTTTTTTTTTTTTTGCCCTTAAAAATTCTTTTAACTGTAGACTTGGCTTATGATTACCATATTTACTTAATAGTCAATCAAGTACAGACTCTGAAGATAGAGTAAGATTCATCGTTTTGGCACATGGCTGCCTATTATGTGTCAGGCGTTTTCGCCTGAGGATATAAAGGTGAATAAGATACATGGCTCCTGCCTTTATGGAGCCTAGTTTGTACAGGATACAGGTAGATAGTTGTATTCACTGTGATAAGAGAAGTACATGGAGGTTCATCCCATGGAAGTGCATAAAAGGGCACTTTATCTTTTTGGAATAAATTGCTACTTCAGTAAAATAATTAATTTTGCCATTTTTCATTTTGGGAAATGCTTCTAATCCAAAGAATTTTCTTATTGCTGAAAACAATTTGCAAACTCTAAAGTACTACACAGGCTATATTTGTTGTTATAGCTATGAAAATGCTATAAATTCCCCTAAAAGGCATGCTAAGCTAATTTGATTTGGCATTGGTCCCCTTGTCTGAATACTCAAATGACTCAGTAGTTACCTCTAACTGCAGGAAATGTGGCCGACAGTTGCTGCTTTCATTCTGGTATGCCGTATCTGTGTTCTGCCCATCAAGGAACCATCTTTTTATCATGAAAGGCAGAATCAGTTGTCAGATCTTTGATTTTTCCTGCCTCCACACCAAATGGATCCACATCTAAGCAATTATGCAAACATTCAATTACGGAAAAATAAAGAAAGATATTTGTTGAATAATGATATGAGCTTTGATGTGAAGTGTTATAAAGTATCAGCTGAACTTGGAACAGTAGGAAAAAGAGATAAAATTGCAAAAAGATCATGATCAGATATTGTCCAAAATGCAACCTCCAAGAATATTGTTTATACATATTCAGTCCAGTTATCCACTCCTACATCTGTTATAGTTAACAAATTATCAACCTTGTGGCTTTTAGTATTTTGTGATACCAAACATTAAAAATTATAAATTAGGGAATTCCCTGGTGGTCCAGTGGTTAGGACTCTGTGCTTTCACTCCTGTGGCCCAGGTTCATTCTCTGGTTGGGCAACTAAGATCCTGCAAGCTGCAGGGCGTGGCCAAAATTAAAAATTTTTTTTAATAATAGATTAATTTTTACTATACTTATTAGTACTGAAAAGCTAATTAATGCATTTTAGAAAGCCTTTAAAAAGCTAGAGTGACTACCTGCAAGAGTTACAAGAACAGTGAATTTGTAGGGGGTGGGAGTTGGGGAGCCAGGTATTAATTGAATCACCTGCTGTGTTTCACGGTTTGCATACATTGTTGCATATGACCCTCTAAAACTTTTGAAGTAAGTTCTTTCATTTTTGTTGTATTTACCAGAAGAGGAGGGTCACAAAAACACCTTGATGAACAGCATATAGCTAATGAGTGGCATAACCAGGGTTTAAATGCAGTTCCAGAAAGCTCTATATGAATAGAAAGCTTTTTTTTTTTCTATTGTACCATACTATTTCCTGAGAATCTTAAAACCTGAAGGCAGGTCACTTTACCTTTCTGTATCTTGCAGTTTCTCATCTTAGATATATGAAGATTGGAATAGATAGTCTCAAAGATTCTTTCCAGCTTTAATTTTCAGCTAAACTATAGGAAGGATTTCTGAATATGACTCGACTTTCTATTTTAACCAGTACATCCCCTTCTCTCTTTGATTGCAAAAGGTATATAGTCAGAGAGTGGTTCCAGGATTTAAATTTCATAGAAATTTCATAGAAACAGAGTAGGTAAAGAATGAAAAATCATTCTCTCCAAAGAGTCTTAACATTCCAAATGTGGGTTAGTGCAATCAGATCAGCTATGAGGGAAGGTAAGATCCTATAATGCAAGCCTTGAATTGCTGTCTCAAAATGGAGGTTATTTTCCTTTGTGTAACTAGAGTTCTTTTTCTTAGCAGATCCAGTTTGCTGACCAGAAGCAAGAATTCAACAAACGTCCCACCAAAATTGGACGTCGCTCTCTGTCTCGCTCCATTTCTCAGTCATCTACTGACAGCTATAGCTCAGGTGAGGACTGAACGGCTATGGACCCACTTGTGGAGGCTACTTAAGTATGATCAACGGACCCTCCTGTCTATCCCAGGCTAATTAAGCGTAATCAAACCTATGTTTTGGTATAAACACTTTGATTCTCAGTGGAAATTTGGACCAAAATTCTGGATGGAATCTTTGGATTCCTGTTGGGGATTCAGAGTGGAGCTTAACAGAGGCTTCCTCTTCCAATAAAGGCAGAAGAGGGTGATTAAGGAAATTGAGTTCTGACTTATTCAGAGGGTGAGAGTATGTTGCTCACTGATGACCTTCACTGAGCAGCAAGTATGAAGACTTGTGTTTTTTCCATTCTTTGAAAATAAAAGAGGGGGGTCCCCCTACATCCATCTGGGAAACTTTAATTGCCCCGAGAAACAGTGAAATCATTGTAGCTAGTTCAAGTAAGCCCTTTGCCTTCTCTTCTAAGCTGTGACATTGTATTGTCTGTTACTCCTTCCTTCCTGGCAGTGGCATTAATTCCAATATATGGGCCCTGGGCTTGAGTTATCATTTAATGCCAGATGAATATTAACATGTGAGACCTTCTGTCAGCATTGACCATTTGTTTTTTGATTGTTTGTTTTGTTTTGTTTTTTTAACATCTTTATTGGAGTATAATTGCTTTACAATGTTGTGTTAGTTTCTGCTGTATAACAAAGTGAATCAGCTATATGCATACGTATATCCCCATATCCGTATCGCCATATCCCCTCCCTCTTGCGTCTCCCTCCCACCCTCCCTATTCCACCCCTCTAGGTGGCCACAAAGCACTGAGCTGATCTCCCTGTACTATGCAGCTGCTTCCCACTAGCTATTGACCATTTGTTCAACAGTGCCCAGTATACGTCTGATCTAATATGGAGCTATTTTATTTTGCTCTTATGTAGGAATGTGGTAGGAAGCTGAGTGTTTATCCTAGTTACCTCTTCATATTATAAATAGAACATTCATTAGAAAATTTTCATCTTGACCTGAAATTTTGTTTTTCACACAAATAGGAAAGTAGTGTTTGTTATGTAAAGTTGAAGAAAGCTTGTTTGAGACACTAACTTTTAGATTGGGTAGATTGTTATTTACACTTTTTACATTTCTTGTTTTACATTTCCCTCACAATCACATAATGTAAATCCCTAGGGATTTTTGTCTAAAGATACCAAATTTTGTAACTTATTCTGCTAAAATAACCAGCAGAATAATAAATAATTAAATTAAATAAATAATTTTCAATAACGGTTGAAAATTGATGAGCCAGTTACTGTAACTCTGGAAAGTATAATAGTTGTGCAAATGTGAATTGTAAAAGAGTGTGTACATTTTAGACTCTTGAGTTTGTGCATGTTATCTAAAGATTGATAACTAAATGATAATAGTACTAAAATTTAACTTCAGCTCAATCTCTTCCCTACACACGGGACCCACATTTCCAACTATGTTCCTGTGGAGAAAACCAATGCCTGCCTTCCCACAGAAGTCCCCTATGCAGGGAGGTACTTACAAAATCTCTATTTACCCAGAAGAGTGTGTTTGTCGCTTTTGAACACGTAGTTGCCTGGTATAGCTCATTGGTGAGTGATATTGACTGATGTCACCACCCTGCATAGATTGGACCTTTTAGGTTGAACTATGTGAAATTGCCATTTCTATAGTAAAAAAAATTATCAACCTTATATATCCATTTAAGGGTACTGAGTTTGGGAGTGTGGAGTCGAAACATCCTGGACTTGGAAAATAACTTAAAGATCAATTATTCAGCTTCCCATTGGATGCTGGAATTACCTTGATAGCATTCCTGACAAATGGCCATCTGGCCTCTTTGGGAGCATTTTCGATCATAGGGTGATCCTTGCTTGATCTAGTAATTTAGCTCCCAATAAGCTCTTATACAATCCCTAAAATTTAAAGATTTTATTTAGAAATAAAAATCACCATATTTGGCTGCCTGATTTGGAGGGCATCCTACTGTCCTGGTTAACCTCATCTGGATATATTCCAGATTGTGTCCTTTTAAAAATATTATGCCTGTGAATATAATATTCTTGGTATGGTCCAAAATAATCTGTAGTAGGTGTTATTTCCATAAACTCAATGCTTTTCAAATGAAACCTAAGATTATGTTTGCAGCTGTGTCACACACGCTGTTACCTTCTCTTGTTTCCACATGAGCAATTGTCAAACCCTTTTAAACAGACTGTGGGGGCTTCCCTGGTGGCGCAGTGGTTGAGAGTCCGCCTGCCGATGCAGGGGACACGGGTTCGTGCCCCGGTCTGGGAAGATCCCACGTGCCGCGGAGCGGCTAGGCCCATGAGCCATGGCCGCTGAGCCGGCGCGTCCAGAGCCTGTGCTCCGCAACGGGAGAGGCCACAACAGTGAGAGGGCCGCGTACCGCAAAAAAAACCAAAAAACAAAACAGACTGTGAATGGAGATGCCTACTGCCTATATTCTTGGACTGGGAGTTAGGAGAGACCTAGTTTCTAGGCTTTGATCAGTGTGTGATTTGTTGTGGGATCCTGGAAAACTCTGACAGTCTGAAATGCTCATAACAGAGGCAATGGGAAAGTTATATGAGGTAACACAGAAAAAGCTCCATACTCATCAAATGAAAAGCCAGGAATAACAAAATTACAGCTTTCTAAATATGAGAAGATATGCAAATGCATGTCAGTAAGAACTTGGAACCCATTTGCAGCATATGTTATATTCTAATTGACTATAGAAATTAATATTGTTAGAGCCCCAAAGACTGATCCTTGGACTTCTTCCCTTCTGTGTTTATCTCTTCCCAAGGGAACTCATTCAGTCTCATAGTTTTAAATACCATATATTGGTGTTTGATTCTCAGATTTTATCTCTAGCCCAAATCTTTCCTCTGCACCCTAGCCCCAGATATTCAACTACCTGCTCAGTCCTTTCACTTGGATGTTTTATAGGCATCTCAGCTCTCCCATGTCTTAAAAACTGAATTGCTGAGTTCCAACCTTGCCCCTCTTCAGTCTATTCTCAATGCTGCAGCCAGATTCATTTTTTAAAATAAGTCAGATCGTATCACTTCTTAGCCCCAAACCCTCCAGTGGCTTCCCAGTCTCGCTCTGAGTAGGAGCTAAAGTTCTCACAATGGCCTACAAGACCCTATACCATCCACCCTCACATTATATTTCTAATCACATCTCTAATTTCCCAAACGTTCCTCCTCCCCTGGCTATTTTGTTCACTCCAGTCGTGCTATCCTACTAACTGTTATTTTGAAACATGCCACGCCTTCTCCTGCCTTAAGGCCTTTGCACTTGCTATTTCCTCTGCCTGGAATGCTCTAGGATACCCTCACTGGGTATCTTGCCTCCTTAGGTTCTTAACCAAAGATCACCTTCTCACTGAGACCTATCCTCTTTTAAAATTGTACAGACACCCCACACCTATCAAATTTTCCTCCTTTATTTTTCTCCATAGCACTTATTATCATATAACATATAATTTATTGTTGTCTTTCTTCCCTTACTTGAATATGAGATCCATGAGAGCAGAGATTTTTATCTCTTTGGTATTGCTCTCTTCCCACCACTTAGAACTGTGTTTGACACATAAGAGGTGCTCAATAAATACATATTGGGGAAAGGTGTCCAGAGACATTCTTATACGACTTTACACCCCTGTAAAGGAGTATATACCTCTGATACACTTTCTGTATGTGAAGAGTTAGAAGGTTTATGACATTTCAAAAAAAGATACCTTCCTGTCCAAAGTGCTTGTTTTTCTGAAGATACTTAGAGTCTTACTTAGGCTGTGGCGTACTCTCCCTTCCTAATGATCCTAATACTAAGTTTTGCCGTGCTTTTATTTAGGAACCTCTTCTGGCCTTTTCAACCAGGCTCCTCCTGGGAATCACAGAACACAGGAAAGGATGGTTCTTCAAAGGATGGATCATAGCTAGTACCCTGCTAGATGCAGAGGAGAGGCGTTAATTCATATATTCAGTGGATGCTCCAAGACATTAGGGCTTAATTCTAATGGAACCCAGACTGAAAGGGGCTACATCAATCCTTGAAATTATTTTATAAAAAACAAACTTCCAAAAACTCTTTCTCTAAGCACAAAACCCTTAAAAACAAATGAATAGAAGAGACTTTTCTTCAAAGTCAGATCATTCTCAGTGATATATTTCTGAAAAAGCTGTCTTTGCAGTGAGTTAATTGGTTAAGGATAAGGAAAGAGGACCAAAGTTCCTTAGTTCATAATTGGTTCTTCTAAAGCTTGAAGTATTTTCAGATTTTTCCAAATAACAAAGTTTTGTTTGTCTATATTTTGGTTGCTAACATAGCTTTTCACATATTTCTAGAATGTTATCAATGAAATCTGCTGCACATTGACACAAAGGTCATTACTGTTATTCTATTACCAAATGAATAGATTGGGTCCAAGAGGAATTGCCTGACTCAGAATAGCCTGATAGGACTAATTCAGCCAGAAGTCTGACTGCTTCTTCTCCTAGCAATAACCCACAATATCACAGCTTCTAGGAGGTAAGGCTTAATCAGGCTTGAGCCATAGAACATATGTATGACAGTTCCATGGGATAGATTATGGATTAGTGATTCACCAAATTATGTTTTGATTCTGAGGTACCATGAAACAAGAGAACATCCCATGAAAGAGTTATTTTGTACTTTGTATTACTTTTCTACCTAGAAATTGAACCCTTTTTTTGTGATTATCTCATTTATTCATAAGATTTTTCTGGTGGGAGTTAGGGGAAAGGGAGAGCATGGGGAGAGAGAGGATCTATTATACTCCCTATTTTATGGTTGGATAAATTGAAAATTGGTCACTTAACCAATTAGAGGTGAAGCTAGAGCTAAGGTCTCAGACCTGTACTTCAGTAGGTGATTGTCTTGATTATCGGTTGTTCATTTTTAACTAAATTATGACTCTGGGCTTCATAATGTGCTGACAATTACAAACACTTTAGAATTTTTAATTCAATCTCAACTATTTGAATTTTTAATTCAATCTCAACTATTTTCATGAATATGCTACTTTAAATATAGTGGCAGAAATGAGTTATGGATTTAAAAAAATGTTATGTTAGTTCAGGAATAATCTTTCCACTGTGTTTGCAACAATAGCATTCTCTTGGTCTAAGTGTGTCAGCCATTTTGCATTCAATATTAGTACAGTCTAGACAACTGATACTTTTGGATCTCACTTGATAACAGGTCTGTATAAAGGGCTCTTTGAAAACAAATCCATTTTGGCTCAAAGAAAAAGATTGGTTGAACTAACTATAACCAGTTGACTACTGTTAAGAAAAGAAAATACAGTTCTTTCCCTTTAGAAAGGGGAAGTAGTATAAATAATTTTTTTCTTTGAGTTGGAAGAAAACCAAAAATTTGAGTACTTCTCTTAAGGAGAATTTTAGGGGGTTTTGTTGTTTGGTTGGCTTTTTTCCCCTGACTCGTCCTTAAAAGCTGAAGAGGCATAGGGAGAGGAGAGCTATTCTGGGTAGAGTTAGGACTCCAGTCTCAACCTTTTTCATCACTGCCAGCCAACCACCTGCTGCTTGGGTAGATTAATAGATGACGGAGGTAGAGAAAAAAAGAAACTGCTAAATAATATTGTATGTATGTCATTCCTTTCCCATTCAAAATCCTAGAGCTAAGTAAGAACCCTTAAAGATGTTATATTTGGTATTGAATTAAAAATATGTACAAAAAACAGTAATAATACCAGGTATCATTTACTGAGTGCTTAATTACTTTATGCCAGCATTGCACTAAGCACTTTATGTACACTATTTTATTTAATCTTCTCAACAACTTGATTCTGACAAATCATGTCTGCATATTATATAGTCTGCTTCATAGCACATATTACAACCATATAGAAAGAAAAACTCTAAATAATTAATTCTGTAATTAGTTATTTCATGTCTGACTCACCTACTAGACTGAAAATCCCATGAAGGCAAAGACAATCGATATCCGTCCTGTATCCCCAGCACTTAGACTGTACCTGGTACATAGTAGATGCACAATAAAATTCATTGACTGAACAACTGAATGTGTGAATGACTGAATACATGAATGAATTTACAGCCCTATGAAAAAGGTTCTGGTGTCACCTCTACTTTATACCCAGAAGCAGAGACTGAGACTTCAACCAAAATCTCTCTGACTCCAGAACACTTAACCACTGTATTTAAATGGCCATTAGGGAGCATAAAAATCATCATGGCTCTGGAAAAGGATTTGAAATTTCAGGATACTCTGAATGTGAAGACTTTCTTCAAAAGCAACTTTTCTATAAATTTGGACAGGATTAGGATGGCTGTTATCTTTCTTCTCCCAGGTGATAGAAGCATGGTTCCCCTAAGCCTCCGACTCATAAGCCATTTCTGAGTATTGATTGGTGAAACAGGTGACTGCCCAGGCAACTGTTTCTGGGCTCTGTTGCCAAAGGTACTTTGAGCTCTCACTCACCCTAGGAGGGAGAACCATAGACTTTTTGTACAGATTATCTCCTTTCAAGAACAAAAGTCCCTTTGGGGATTTATTAATTCCCCCACCTCCCCGGGTGCTCATGTTCTTTCTTGTTGCCTCGTGTTAGGACTTTGCTCTAGGGCAGTTTTCCAGCTCCAAGAGAGACACTCGGGCCCCTGCTGCCCAAACATTTTGTAGCACCATGCTTGATTAACTGGGCAAGGTCAGACTTGCCTTTTACAGCCCTCCCAGAGATAGACCCTTTGCTAAGAAATCCCAGAAATGCCTTAATTCTCTGGATATAAGTAGATCAGGAGACCCTAGGAGCTCTGAGCTTTTGTAGCTTTCTCCCCTTAAAAATGATGGAAGTACTTCTTACCTCATTGAGAAATATATAATGCTTTATAGACAGTGCTTTATGTCCCCAACCTTCCTCCCCTCAAAACCTTGAGGACTGCTTAGGAAGAAACTATCCTCAGGAACTTAAACATAAATCAAAGAAAGAGATTACTTCAAATCATCCAGCAAGTGATTAGCAACTACAGAATTATATGAAGACTAAAAAGACCTCAGTCAAACATGGGAATGGCAGCAGCCGTAGCTGCCTATTAGCCACAATCAAAAGTCGTAGACCTTCCACCCTCTAGTGTATGTTGCTAAATGGATTAGTCATCACAGCATTTAATTATACTGAAAGAGGGTTTATCTGCTTCTCTGGGAATCTAAAATGCCTAATGCAGGACCCACTGAGGCCAGCAAGAAGGGAGAGCACACTGAATACTTCATTGTCAATGTCTAATTGGGTCTGCAGGCATAGTTCAGCCTCATCAGAGCCAGTCTTAAAAAAGAAAGCTCTGTTTTGTCAGACAAACACTTTTTGTGTGGTTCTTAATTACTTTCCCATGGGTTCCTTGTTTTCTAGGTCTTATCTGTTCAGTTACTGTACTGAAACACAAATTACATCAGGTGTTTGAGCAGCAAGCAGGGAAGGGTAGCTAGGATCCCAGAAACCCATAGGTTAATCACCATGATCATGCATTAAGAACTTGAACCTATTGCTACAGTGGTATAACTTCTCTCTTTTTTCATTTTCAAGGACTTCTGCATGTTCTGAAGATAAAGTTAGCCTTAGATTCCAAGTTAATGCTACCCAGGGGGGATGTCTTTGGCAATGTCTCTCAGCTTCCTCTTTCTGGCCTGCGGATAGCACTTTCCATGGGTGGTGATTGAGACAGCTCCTTGGTGCCACTTAGGTGCTTGCTTACCAAATGTGTAAATTTACAAGGTGCTGGATTACTAGAAAAGCCTCAGTTCACTCCACGGTTTGGAGTTTTAGAGGAATCCATTTTTTCCCCTAAAGGTATTTTATTCTGTCATTCCAGCTGCTTCATATACAGATAGCTCTGATGATGAGACATCTCCCAGGGACAAGCAGCAAAAGAACTCTAAGGGAAGCAGTGACTTCTGTGTCAAGAACATCAAACAGGCGGAGTTTGGACGAAGAGAAATTGAAATTGCTGAACAAGGTAAGGAAAATAAACACCTTTTCCTCTCAAGCTGCCTGTGTCTTTTTGTCCATGTTAATTCATTTTTACATCCTGGGCTCTAGTAGTTTGTGAAATTTCAGTGTGATTTTGAAGAATACTTATAACAAAAGAAATATGGGCTCAGGAAACACTGTGGGGAGGGAGTAAACTCTAGAGGGTCTAGAAGGAACAAGGAAGAGGGGGAGAGAAACTAGATAAGGGGGACTGGGATATAGGGAATTAAACATTGGACCATTTACCTCTGGAAGTCTCTTATAACAGAAAAATCAAGTTTAATGTTTTGATCCCTTGAGAAACTTAATCTAACAGAGAACCTGTTTGGGGAAGGATCTTATCTTAAGAGAGTACATTTTTCTGTTATTGTTTACCTCTCATCCCTCCTCTCTAAAATTGCTGCATGTGTATTGGGCCTTTTCAGAAATGCCGGCACTGATGGCTTTGAGGAAGAGAGCTCAAGGAGAGAAACCTTTGGCCGGAGCCAAAATTGTGGGTTGCACACACATCACTGCTCAGACTGCTGTGAGTCCTTTTCCTTTCTCTGCATAACAATAGTTAATAACAGCCACCAGCTATTGAGGGCTGGCACATGCCAAGCACTAGTTCAGAGCTTAACAAGCGCTCATTAACCCTCATAATGGCCATGTAAAAGCACATATTCCTGTTTCCATTTTATAAATGAGGAAGCTGAAGCTCAGGGAGTTTAAGTAATTTGTCCAAGGTTATACAGCTAGTAAACCACAGAATCGAGATTTAAACTTCAATATATCTGATTCCCAAGCTTATTCTTTCTCCAGTCTTCTCCACTGCTTCCCCTTATCTTCCCTTCCAGTGTCATTTCTACACAGCACCTCTGTGTTAGGCTGCTTTCAGCTGCAAATAAGAGAAAACCTGATTCAACCTGGATTGTACGTAAGGGAATTCATGACATTACATAGCTAGAAGTCCAGAGGTAAGGTGGACTTCAGATGAAGGCTCTCAGGGCTCAGTTTCATCTGTCCGTGATTTTCTTGGAGCTGCCTCCTCTCTGTGCTTACTTCATCCTCGGGCTGATAGCAAGATGGTTACAGCTGTTTAAGCCATCCCAGACAGACATGAAGAGGAAGAAGGACCATTTCTTCCTCTCTCCCAAGAGCAAGGAAACCTTTCCCAGAAATCCTCCAGGGTTCTCTGTCATGACACTGAGCAGAACTGGATCACATGCTCATGCCCCACCAGTCTTGGCAAAGGAACTGGGGTTACCATGGTTGGTTTAGATCCGTAATTTTCACCCTTGTCAGATTCACTGACCCCTTTTGATTAAAAAATATGTTTTGCAACGGCCCAGTATTTTCTTGAAATGAAATTCAGATATAGCATAGCTAGGTACATATAATTTTTAAGAAATAAATGTAAAATCTTACTGAAATATGAAGGAAGAATAAAAGGAAAGCAATTTATAATAAAATAATGTGTATTTCAATATGTAAGTGCTTGGGTCCAAGTAGAGTTGAATAGTCAGATATTTGTACTTACTTATAGCATTATTTGAATGTGAGTGCTACAAATGTATATACATAGAAATGTGTTACTGGTTCCATAGCATCAGAGAAATATTGACAAATTATATAATTTTCTGAAATTATAAACAACTTTTTGTAAATTTCTGAATAACAACAATATCAAAAATATGAGTTTTCTCTTGGTTTATACACTTGTTGCATTCTTGGAAAAACTATTATTGTTTTGTATTAAAACTACAACAATACCTTTGTTGATATGTAAAGTGGAATAAAGTTCTAAACTCAGGTAATTATAAATAGATTTCTCACTCACGTGAACTTTTCATTGGAACGCTTGAAAATTATACCAGATATGGCATGGTTTTTTTGTTCTAGGAGACTGTCCTACACTTTTGAAATGTCAAGATCCCTGGCCCTACCCACTAAATGCTAGTAACACTCCCCTACCGATTACCATGACAACCAAAAATGCCCCCACGGTTTTCCAAAGTTCCTCTGCTGAGAACCACTGACTTAGAATTGTCATCATCAAAGATGTGATACATATTAAGTTGCCAACCGTAATGAGACCACTACAGGAAATCAGTGTATTAAGAAATTGTCTGGACTCTTTTATGGGATTTATAAGATCCAGGTCATTTGTATGACTAGATCTCTTCCGAAAGATTGTCTTGTAAGCACAACGCTATGTGGCCACATTCCTTATTCAGAATAGCAGAGATTCCTCAAGACACAGCTACTGTTAGCATCTTCCCTGTGAGACTTTTCTGGGTTATGTGTTCTCTGAGGAAAAGGATACCTTGGTACCTCAAAATTAGTATAATAAATTGAAAAGCTATCACTTTTTGGAGCTATAGACTAATGAATCAAGGCAGAAACACTCTTGGAACCTTTTTTGGGCTTCCCCAGTCAGGGGCATGAGACTTCAGTGTGGTGGCTTAAAATAGTTAGTGCTTCTGTACTGTCTCATGTTGCTAAATTACATCTAGTTTCTTTTTTACCTCCTGGCTCATAAACATTACCACTCTTCAAGGTTACTTTCTTTTTTTTCCTGAATGGAGTAATCGAAATTAGTTTACCAATTTTAATATTATTTTATTGTTCCCTCCCCACATTTTTCTGTTTCCTTTAAAAAAATAATTACAAAGGAATTTTGCTTTGTTTTTTTAATCTCTATTTTATTTTTCTGATTACAAAAGTAATTCATGTTCATTTTATAATATTCAAGCATTACCACAATCTATAATGTAGAAAAAGTCTGCTATAATCCCATGCTCCAGAAATAGCTGTCATAGTTAACAGTTTCCTGTCCATGTTTCTAATAGACTTGGATCTAAATATTTATGTTTTTTAGGTGTGTTTCCATAGTTCCTTCCAACCAGATTCCTTAGCTACTCTCTCTAAACAGTAATGATTTAAAGTCAAGTTAAACCAGCTTCTGAGCTCTGTCCTTCTCCCACTTCTACCTGCCTTCACTTCTGCTTGAGCCCTAATAGCCAGCAGTCTTGACTCATAGTTCTTTAAATAGTTCTTATATTCTTGGTCCCATTCACTTTTCTAGTTAATTTATATTGCTTTGTAGGTAAGTCTCAGTATCATTCTCTTGTTTGGCATGTTGAGGAATCCTAGTTATAGAAATTCAGAAATTCTTTAAGGTGAAAATTAAAATAGGATAGAAAAAATTGGATTGGATATTGAAAGGTAAAGAAATTAAGATATGAGTAGTTCTGCTGTGGCCTTTGACGAATTATGTGAGAGAGTTAGCCTAGTGGAGTTGTTTGCACGTATTTTTTTTAATTAGAGCATATTTTTAATTAGAATTTTTATTTTGTATATAAATATTAGAAAATACAAATTTTTTAAAATGAAAATTATCAGTACCCAAAGTTAAGCACTGTCAGGAAATTTTAAAACAAACTTTGTCACCAAAGATTTATGCATGTTAAAAGAGCTCTTAATCGAAGCAGTAGGGTGGTACATTACCTTCTTTTTTTTTTTTAATATTTATTCATTTATTTATTTGGCTGCATTGGGTCTTAGTTGCGGTATGCGGGATCTTCGTTGCAGTGCGCGGGATCTTTAGTTGCGGCATGTGGGATCTTTTTAGTGGTGGCATGTGGGATCTAGTTCCCTGACCGGAGATTGAACCTGGGCCCCCTCCTTTGGGAATGCAGTCTTAACCATTGGACCACCAGGGAAGTCCCTATACTACCTTCTTGTAAAGAAGCCTATCTCCATCTTACAAACTGAAGTGAAAGCAAGTCAGGATCAAATCAGTGGATTAAACTTATTTTAATAATTTTTAAAAATTTGAAATATACACAGATTTATAGAAAAGTTGCAAATACAGTACAGATAACTTTTTTTTCTGAACCATTGAAGAGTAAGTTGCCAGCCTTATGATGCTCCCACAAATACCTTAGTGTATATTTTCTACAAACAGGAACATTCTCCTGTCCAACCAGTACAACCATTCAAAATTAGGAAATTAACATTGATTCATTATTGCCATCTAATCCTCAGGTCCCATTTGAGCTTCACTAATTGTCCCAATAATACTTTTTTATAACCAAAGGATCCTGTCCATAGTTATGGGTCTCATTTAATTGTTATCTCTTTAGTCTCCTGCAGTGCTGGGTAGTTCATCAGTCTTTCCTTGACTTTCATGACCTTGACACTTTGAAGATTATAGACAAATTATTCTGTAGTATGTCCTTAGTACGTAGAAAAAGATGCTGTGCTTTTTTCATTTAATCCTATCAGATGGCACTTGTTTTCGATTTGTCCCATAACTGATGTTCATTTTGATCCCTTGATGGAGGTGGTGTCTGCCAGACTTTTCTAGGGTAAAAGTTATCTTTCCCCTTTTGTAATTAATAAGCATTTTGTGAGGTAGTAATACGAAACTATGTAAATATCCCATTCTTCATCAAACCTTCCAATTATTCATTCATTTATGTATTTATATTTGTGTGGAGTCATTGTTTCCTATTTTATTTAATGGGTTATAATCCATTACTATCATTATTTATTATGATAAAAATTGTTCCAATTTTGGCCAAGAGGAACCCCTGAAGTCTTGCTTCTGTGCCTTGTCTCTTGACATATCCCTTTCATTCTTTGAGCACTTCCTTGCTTCTGGTACAAGATGATCTAAGCTCATTTTGTACCTTCCCTGTCCTATCCCTGGAATCAGCCATTTCTCCAAGGAGCCCTGGTTCCTTTTCCTTTTAGTGGATCTGTACACTAGTGTACTCTTTGCTATTGGGATATCATTGTTCCTGGATCCTCTTTCATTAATTTTCAACAATAATTGCCCATTAACTCTTCATATATATCTTTTGCCCTGTTCTCTCCTTCTGTAAATTAGGCCATTGATAGTATCCCATAGATCTTAGATGCTCTCTTCTGCTTTTTTCCCCCACTCTTTTTTCTTTCTGTATTTCAGTTTGGTGATTTCTATTGATCTATCTTCAAGTTCACTGACTCTATCCCTAGATATGCCCAGTCTGGTGATAAGCCTAATGAAAGAATTCTTAAATCTGATCCTTTAAAAAAAAAAAAAAAAATTCTGACACTTCTATTTGACTTGTTTTTATAGTTTCCATCTCTATGCTGAAATTCCCTACCTGTTCATGGATGTTGTCCATCTTTTTCACTACATCCCTTAGCATAAATATATTAATCATAGTTAATTGAAAGTTCCTGTCTGATCAAACATGTATCTCATCTCAGAGTCTGGTTCTCTTGAATACTTTCCTGACAATGGGTTGGGGTTTTTTTTCACTTTTTTTGGCATGCCTTGCAATTTTACATTGAATGGTAGTATATTATTTTCCATTATTGTCATGAATTGGGCTGGATTTCAATTCTATTGTTCCATACCAAAGGCTACAAATTCCCCCAGGCTGGAGGGCTCTCGTACTCCTCAGTGTTTGCACTTCACCTTCGGGCTTTCAGCGGCTTCTGCACATGCTTGCCACAGGGGGGCTCTGTCTTCAAGTGCATTTTCCCGCTGCAGCACACGACTGCTACTCCTTGTTTCCTGGAGCTAGGCTCAAGGTGAGGGCAAGTGGGGTTCTTAGATTTTCTGGTCCAGCCTCTGTGTTAGGCAGGCCTCTGTGAGGGTAGGACTTTTTCAGTGTTCCTGCCACTCCTCTCTGTAGCAGCCGAATTTTGCCTTGTATTGGTGGTAGGTCTTGAGCAGAGATATTTTCCTGTCCCTCCTGGAGAGGTAGCAGATTTTTACTTTGTATCAGTGTAGGGTCCTGGGCCCAAGAGGATTTTCTGCTACTCCCCCAGGAGCAGAGAGTTTTTGCTTCCACCCTTCCCCAGAAGCAATGGTTCTTTGCCTGGTCCCTGGTAGCAGGCATAATTCCTGCTCCTCTTGCTACAGTTTAAGGCTTTTGCTTCCTATGAGAGAAGACTGTGGAGATGTGCCGAGGTTTCATGCTTAATCTTTGAGCACAGCCAATCAGCTCCCTGCCCCCAATCTTTCTTGTGAACCCTGGTTGGAAACCCCTAGAAAAGAGCTTGCATGTGAGTATGAACTCTCCTTATGCCTGGGGCTACAAGAAGTTCCAAACTGACATACTTTCCCACACTCAGCCTTTACTAATTCATTAAAATTTTAGCTAATTTTTTCTTACCGTGATGTATGGCAGCCACCTCTTCCTTCTGTGCTCTGACAAGGGTGAAACAGTGTTCCCTCTCTCCTTAAAGGGATTTGTTGCTCTTTGGAGTTCCTTCGTTGCATTATGACCTTAGCTCTTTGATGTACTCAAGAAAAGTTATGGTTTTGTAGATTATCCAGCTTTTTCTTGTTGAGGTGGAAGCTTCTCTTGCAGCTTTCTATATCCTAAGGAGAAGCAGATCTATAAATTTGTGATTTTTAAAAAGATGTTTGGCACTGAAAGCCTTGGTTTAATTAAATCTTACAGGGAGGCCCAATATGTTAAATGAGTAAAAGCATACAGCTCAGCTGGAGCCTTCCCCATGCCTACCCCCAACCCTTGCCCTCTTCTCAAAGTATTGAAGTTTCTGTAAAGCACAGTTTGAAAATCATGGGCGTTAGTTATTCCTAATGTACTTTCTCATTGTCAAATATATAAACTTAATCTCCTTGACCAATTGTTTGGCCCATGCTTGCTCATCTCCTGCTTTCTCTTTAATATAGGTGCTTATGGAAACTCTGGGCGCTCTGGGGGCACAGTGCCGATGGGCTGCCTGCAATATCTATTCCACTCTCAATGAAGTGGCTGCTGCTCTAGCAGAAAATGGTAAGATCTTTTGTGTGTTCTCTTTGTCTTTGACTAAAGTTTCCAAAAAGTTCCATTGTTTCAATAAATATCTGTAAGGAAAGTTGACATTTAAAGTTGTCTTGAAAGAAATATTCTTTTTTTTTTTTTAGTTGAAGTATAGTTGATGTACAATGTTGTGTTTGTTTCAGGTATACAATAAAGTGATTCACTGTATCTGTGTATCTATATCTATATCTATATATCTATCTATATCTATATATCTATCTATCTTTTTTCAATTCTTTTCCACTAGAGTTTATCATAGGATATGGAATGTAGTTCCCTATGCTATACAGTAAATCCTTGTTGTTTACCTATTTTATATATGGTAGTGTGTATCTGTTAATCTCCCCCTTCCCCTTTGGTAACCATAGGTTTGTTTTCTGTGTCTGTGAGTCTTTCTGTTTCGTAAATAAGTTCATTTATACTATTTTTTTAGATTCCGCATATAAGTGATATCATGTAATATTTGGCTTTCTCTGACTTAATTCACTTAGTATGATAATCTCTAGGTCCATCCATGTTGCTGCAAATGGCATTATTTCATTCTTTTTTGTGGCTGAGTAATATTCCATTGTATATATACACCACATCTTCTTTATCCATTCATCTGTTGATGGACACTTAGGTTGCTTACATGTCTTGGTGGGTCCCTATTCTTGATGAGTTTGCCCTCTTTCTGGGCTTCTCTTGTTAAATATAATCGAGGTAACTGTGTTGCTTTACAGTCACAGTCATAGATATTTAAGAAGTCATAAATATCTTCTTATGTCTAATATTCCATTATTAGTTAATGCTTTGCCTTGTCAGAGCACCAGTGAACCTTATTCACTGTCTAAGGTCATATGGATTAGAAAAGAAAATGCTTCAGGCATAATTTTGTGGTCCGACTGGTTTTCAGCAGTTAATGTTTGGTGCTCTGCTTCAGTGGTAAACAGGACTTGACCTGGCAGATTAATATTTGATAACAACAGCCACTGACACTTGAAGGACAAAAGAAATAGAGAAGTTTGGACTTTGCCAGTTTCTTGCCTTCACTCTCTGATAGCCCAACACGGATCAGGATACCAAACACTTGCTTCAGAGCTGTTGAGAAATTCTGGGAAAGCTCTATAGTGCATGCATACCTCTCTTTTTGCAAGCACTTTGAGCATTTTATTTGTTCTTTCATTTACAGTCATTCATTTGTAAAATTTTTATTAATGTATAAAATATGTATAGAAAGTACACATATATAAACATATAGTCCAATTAATTGTACATATACATTCATTTCACTTTTTTTTTTTCAACAAATGCTTATTGACCTACTTTAAGGACAAATGAGAGTGTCTTTGCCCTCAGAATCTTATATTGTGGTTAAGGAGAAAAGACACATATATAAATAATGATAATACAAGGGCATATATGATAATGCCACAACAGATCATAAACCCACATTTAGTATACCAACAAGGGACTTATAAAAGTTCAGATTCCATGTGAGATCACTTTCAGCTGAGTTACAAGGCTTCCTTAAGGAGCATGATACTTAACTGGGTAATGAAGTGTAACAACATTTGAACAGAGGGAGAAGAGTGTAAGAGTTTTCCTGATGCAGAGGATGGGATGACTAAAGTATAGAAACAAGAAAGATCAAAATGTAGTTGGGAAATGATGAGAATTCCAGTTGGACTGGATGAAGAAGTACATATTTCTGGTTCCTTCTTTTTTGCCTTTAGTCATACTTTTAGCATCCATCATACTCTTGGCCCTTTTGTTTGTCCTCTTTGGTCTAACAAGAGTGAAATGACCACCAAAGACGAAGACGAGTATAAAAGGACTGAAGACAATACTAATCAGTGAAGAAAGTCAACCCAAGAAGTATAGCAGAACGAGAGAGCTTGGAATTGGGGAAAACCAGCATCTTCTTGCCAAAATTTAGGGTCAGCCCTTTTTTCAGGCTTTAATGGTTTCTCTTTGTTCTTTTTTCTCAGGATTTCCTGTGTTTGCCTGGAAAGGAGAGTCAGAAGATGACTTCTGGTGGTGCATTGATAGATGTGTGAATGTGGAGGGCTGGCAGCCAAACATGGTGGGTTAGATCTCTGCCAACACAATTCTCTTGGGGCCTGGAGGTATAGAGAGGGAGAGTGTGGTCTGGGAGAGGGTTTCCCAGCAGGAAGGAAGGCAAATGCTTCCTTTTCCGTCTGATGTACCTGGGCTTCCGGCAGAACTAGATGCTTATGCTTAGGGCATCCCAAGAATATTCAACCTCTTTATAGCCTCAAAGTGCTTTTCATTGTCAGTGCTGATCTCAGAAGCACTCATATTCATCAGCAACATTAAAATACCGCTCAGGGTTCACACATGACTGGTTAAAAAGTAAGATTAATGAGTTACCATCACCTACCACTGCTTACCACCCCC
>NW_020172271.1:822984-903450 GCF_003031525.2 Neophocaena asiaeorientalis asiaeorientalis | reverse complement strand
ATCAATGATTAAAGCACAGACACGCACACACAGCTCCTATGGTACTTAGCTTTCTTTCTAGAATCACGTGCTAAATTTATAGTAAACCTGAAGGGATTCCAAGTTCAAATTTCTTCTCTTTATTCATTTCTCACCTGAAGAAAGACGAATAGGCAAAGTTTGGGGTTTTAAATTTTTGCTTAGTTTTTATTTTTGTTTCATTTTTTAAAAGATCAAGTGCTTGAAGGCTGAGAGCATATTAGATTCACAAGGGGAAGCAAAAAGCTTCACAAAGTACGATGCACTCCTGCTTTGCAAACCTTTCTGCATATGGGTGAGAGGAGAAATTAGGGAATCAACTGAAACAAGAATCATTGAAGCTCTAGTCCAACTATTGCTTACTGCTAAAGACTGCAGAGCAGGCTTCATCTGGGACACAGCAGAGAGAAGCAGCCTGTCTTTCTGGATTCTGATCCAGGCCACGTTGCACCAAGTGTTGGTTTGAGGAAGCTGGGTTAAAACCTTCATATCCTGAAAGGGAGGGAGGAGTCGGCTATAAGATGAGTCAGCGCATTCCAGCGGAGTTTAACGGTGACAGAAGGGAGTGTGACTGACAGGTGCTAAAGAAGATATGCCAGGGGGGCTCTACTGGAAATAAAACATTAATTTTATAGTCATGAACATAGGGAGGACAGGGGATTGTACATGGCGAGCTTTTATAGACTGTAGAGCCAGCACACACTGCTGGAAAGGTTGACGAAGAGAGTAAGACAAGGGTAAGAACAACTGTGACCCCAGAAAACAGGATCCGTATCTTTTGGATCCTGTCAAGAAGATCTTGTCAAGTGCTTTTACTTGTTTGCCAACTTCAGGAAGATTCCCAGGTGACAATAATTTTCTGCAGTAGGACAACAGGGTGAGAATTATGGGCTACATTCATTAAATAAATATTAGGGATAGCAACTACCTGCCTGTATTCGATACCTGTGTTAAAAGGAAAAGGTGGACGAGAATACTGAGACTAAGACACAATCTTTTTTGTCTCTGATCTTTTGTGTGGCTAGGGATCAGAGGCTGCAAGGAAAAACTCCATGAGGGATTGCATACATGTAAAAAGGGAGAGAGAGGGCTTCCCTGGTGGCGCAGTGGTTGAGAGTCCACCTGCCGATGCGGGGGACACGGGTTCGTGCCCCGGTCCGGGAAGATCCCACATGTGGTGGAGCGGCTGGGCCCGTGAGCCATGGCTGCTGAGCCTGCACATCCGGAGCCTGTGCTCCGCAACAGGAGAGGCCACAACAGTGAGAGGCCTGCATACAGCAAAAAAAAAAAAAAAAAGGGAGAGAGAAACTCAGAGGAGCCTTTCCATTTCTTAGGGAATCTGTTCTGAAGGTTTCTACTGGGAGAAAATGGAGCACTATCTTATGGTATGGAGCAAGTGTAAGAGTTTTAATAAGAGTCCTGCCTTGGATCCCTACTCTCAAATAAGGTTTAGTGGAATCAGAGAAAATAGATCAACAACAAGAGCAGAAGTGGGAATTCCCTGGCGGTCCAGCAGTTAGGACTCGGTGCTCTCACTGCCAAGGGCCCGGGTTCAATCCCTGGTCAGGGAACTAAGATCCCACAAGCCGAGTGGTATGGCCAAAACAAAAACAAAAACAAGAGCAGAAGCAAAAAAGATCAGGTGGTAGACATGAGGTTGGAGATTTTCTGTACCCAGGTGTCCAGGATGGCATCTTTGGCACTTGTAGTAGAGTTGATAATTGATGAGACTGCAAAATGGGTGCTTGCCAGTGGAGGGCAGCTTAGTCCTGTGGGTCTTTCCAGGAGGGTGGGTGTAACAACTTGGAAAGTCCTGCCAAGCGTTTCTAACAGTTAGGTGAAGGGCTGAAATGCCACAGCCTACTGCCTAATAGTATTCTAAGCTGGTCTTTCTTTAGCTTATTTATAATTCAGAAACTTTCCTCTGCTGATGAAAGCTCCAGTGGGCACAGCATTGTGTTTATCTTTAATCCCAACCTGAAACAGTGATGAGCTGTTCAGAGGCATGCTTGCACACCTACATGCTGCACAGTTCCCTAGTTATTTTTAATTTGGTTGATAGGGAGTGTGAGGTTGTGCTAGGCAAAACCCTACAGTGCTGCCTGATCGTTTTGGATAGGAGAGTGCCTGTACTTTGGGAGAAGTAAAGGATTAACGAATACACATTTGTAAGCCATTGTTCTGGGAGGGAGACTAATTATCTGGCTTTATTTAAACTAAGCTTTTACTGATGATATTTAAAGTCCTGAATTCAACCAATATAAATATGCTAATATCAAGTTTAGGCTTTCTGACTACCAACAGTACAGCCAAGAGCTAATGGTCTAGGTAATCACTTAAGCTATTAGTCCATAAGAAAATCCTCATTGCGCTGCTGTATTTTGATCCTAGCGGGTATGTCATTTGGGAAGGTCACTTGGCTGTGAGAATTACAGTTGGCCTTTCATTTCACTGGTTTTTTTTCACTGTTTTTTTGTTTGTTTGTTTTTGACTGCGTTGGATCTTCGTTGCTGTGTGTGGGCTTTCTCTAGTTGCGGCGAGTGGAGGCTACTCTTCATTGCGGTGCGCGGGCTTCTCATTGCGGTGGCTTCTCTTGTTGCGGAGCACAGGCTCTAGGCATGCAGGCTTCAGTAGTTGTGGCATGTGGGCTCAGTAGTTGTGGCTCACGGGCTCTGGAGCGCAGGCTCAGTAGTTGTGGCGCACGGGCTTAGCTCTTCTCCAGCGTGTGGGATCTTCCCGGACCAGGCCTCGGACCCATGTCCCCTGCATTGGCAGGCGGATTCTTAACCAGTGCGCCACCAGGGAAGTCCCTCACTTGTTTTTTTTTCTTCAGTGTAATGACTGTTGGTCATTATACTGACTCTTAAGTTATTTTGCATAACCATTTGGGAAGTTTGAAATATGACATTATTGACGCTTATTATTTCAGATCTTGGATGATGGAGGGGATCTTACTCACTGGATTTATAAGAAGTATCCCAACATGTTTAAGAAAATCAAGGGCATAGTGGAAGAGAGTGTTACTGGAGTCCACAGGTAAGATTTGACATGGGTACGCCTAGTTTTATGCAGCCTGGACATATATTCTTTTACAAATTTTTATTTATTTATTTATTTACTTTTGGCTGCGTTGGATCTCTGTTGCTGTACGCAGGCTTTCTTTAGTTGCGGCGAGCGGGGGCTAATCTTTCATTGCAGTGCACGGGCTTCTCATTGTGGTGGCTTCTCTTGTTGTGGAACACGGGCTCTAGGCGCTTGGGCTTCAGTAGTTGTGGCACGCAGGCTCAGTAGTTGTGGCGCACAGGCTTAGTTGCTCTGCAGCATGTGGGATCTTCTCAGACCAGGGCTCGAACCTGTGTCCCCTGCATTGGCAGGCAGATTCTTAACCCCTGCACCACCAGGGAAGCCCCTGGATATATATTCTTATAATCACATACTTATAGAATACATTATGTTAAAAATTGAAACCTGATCTGAAATGATGAGATCTGAGTCTGCACGCTTGTTTTTTGTCTTTTTTTTTTTGCGGTACGTGGGCCTCTCACTGTTGTGGCCTCTCCCATTGCGGAGCACAGGCTCTGGACGCTCAGGTTCAGCGGCTATGGCTCACCGCTCTGCGGCATGTGGGATCTTCCTGGACCGGGGCATGAACCCGTGTCCCCTGCACCGGCAGGCAGACTCTCAACCACTGCACCACCAGGGAAGCCCTGCACACTTGTTTTTTAAATTAACAACACAAATAGGAAACTTAAAATAGTGAGGGGGGAGTAGCTAAGGGAATAAGTGTGGTCCTCATGTTTTCTAGTCATTGTAATACAGTGACCGCTTGTCCTCTTTGGACGAATTCATTTATTCAACATCTATTTATTGAACTTCTACAGTGGACCAGGAACTACTCTAAGAACCATGCTAGGGATCTAGCAGTGGGGAAAACAGACAAAAGCCTGGGCCCTCATAGAGCTTATGTTCTTACACAGAGAACAAGGATTTAGGGTTCTGTTTCTCAAATGAGCATTAATTCCCTGAGTAAAATTGTAACCATTTCTGTTTCCTGTTATTTACCCAGAAAGAACTGAAAGTATGAAAGTTTTAGGGAAGTAAATTTTGAATAAGCCACGATCACTGCTTCAATATACTGTGATCTTTTTGAATGTATAAAACTATGGATTGTCCCATATTTTCAAACTTTTAGAAAAGGATGAATTTTGAATAAAACACCTGGTTCTAATTTTTAGTTGACTCAGTTTAAATAAAACCCCTATATACAGATATACATATTTATAGGTATATGTACTGAAGTTATAAAATTGAGACTATTGGAAAGTTAAACTATTTGAAAGTTAAAATTGTTGCATTAGAGTAGTGGGATTAAAATAGTACTTAAAGTTTCTCTTTTTATAATTAAAAAGGGAAATAAAACTAATAAGCAATTAAAAATTTTACATTTTAATGCTTAAAATTTAGTGGTGGGTCAAAGACTTTCCCCACGTGCCTTTTGATTAATATCTTTATTTCTAAGCTGTATACAGATTCTGGAAAGGTATTCTCTATTTCTCTGTATACACCTTATAGGATGAAATTAGTTGTGTCTCAGGCTCTCATGCCTACTCAATTAACTTATTTGTGAAATTTGATATGAAACTGATCGTCGATTGCAATATCTCATTGTTTTATGTTCTTCTTGATCTCCTTCATCCTCAGGCTGTACCAGCTATCCAAAGCTGGGAAGCTATGTGTTCCAGCCATGAATGTCAATGACTCAGTCACCAAACAGAAATTTGACAACCTCTACTGTTGCCGTGAATCAATTCTTGATGGGTAATGTTTTGTTATCTTTGGGGTGAACTTGAGTTGTTGAATTGAGGTTCTAAATTTTTTGGTTTTGGTTATTTCTAGAAATGATTTGTGTAGTACCTCTGGATCTATTGCTACATCATACTCAATATTTTGTAACCCAAAGCTATCATTGCTGTCACTTACATCACACTCAATATTTTATGACTCAGAGCTACCATTGCTATCACTATTTCAAGCAAATCTATTTTACTTAAAAAGTCAGACCAGCCCCTATCTATTGGTGGCAGTTTTTACAGTCACCCTCTCAGGCCTGGGAGTCAGTAACTAAAGTCATTATAAATAGGTAAATATCTTTGATGGTTTAGGAAAAGGTTCCTGGTATTTCTCTTCCAGGTTATGTTGTCAGTTCTTAAGCACCAACTATCATACAATTCTCTGGCCATCTGGAAAGTTGTGGTGAGCACAGGGTTATTTCCCAGTGGCATTTGTAGTTTTTCAAATCTGTAAGGACTGCAAGTCTGACAAAATCTACTTAGATATAATATACCAAAAATTGTGTTCTTCCAGTGCCCAGTTTCTGTTTCTACACTTGTGTCCTGAAATTCCTTCATTCTTGCTGGGAAGACTCAGTAATTCCCTATGTGAAACCATTAAGTTGGTTTAGAATATTGCCAAGCCAAATGGCTTCCATCATGTATTAGTTAATGGAAAAGTGAAGAAAGGGCCTGTGGGCCACATTACTAGTCTGAACCCCAGGCAATTTGCAACACCACAGGCACTGGAGCAAGAAGGACTTTGGTTTAACAATTGGCTCTATCATTTATTAACTCTAAGACCTCAGACTAGTTATTTAACCTCTCTGTGCCTATTTCCTCATCTGTAAAATGGTGACAGTAAGACCTATCTCATAGAGTTATTGTGAGGATTAAATGAGATAAGGTATGAATCCTGGGGATCAATGTTAGTTCCCTTGTCCTTCTTTCTAGAACCCTATATAGTAAGTTTAGGATTGAGTTAGATCTTATAAGAAGACTTTTTCTTTGAAATCTTTTTTTTTTTGTGGGCTGGAGGGGGGTGTTCAATGCAAATTCAAACTATTTTTAATGATTACTCCTATAGATTCAGTAGTATTATCAGATAGATTGGACATCTGAGTGAATCCTTACTCTATCAGTCTGTTTACAGACTGTCCCTAGTTCTGTCCACACACAACGGTTATTGTGATGCACAGCTTTGCACCTGATAATAAGGGTTTGGATATATACTTGTAAAAATATTTACTCATCCACAACTGTTTCTTACAGATTTTTCAACTCCCAAATCTATGAGCCTAAAACCTGCCTATATTTAGTAAAAGATGCATGAAGGTACCTCTACTAGCTCATAAACATGGACAGGGTCCCTCCTAAGCAGTGTTTACCCTGTGGATAAGAAAGATACTTTAACATCAGAAATGTATGAAGGTGAAAGTAAGATGGAAGCAGTGGAGCTGGAGTTAAAAGTTAATAAAGAAATAGGAAAACATCACCCATCTACTGGAAACCTGAGTAGTAGTAAGAGCTTGTTGGCATCTTCAGATGGTGAAAAACTTTCCAATTGGGTCATGGGCAGTTGCTCCTCTCAGAGGAGTTGAGATGTGACTGGGTGCATTCAGGGTGGTATGGCCGTAGACTCAGAGGAGTTGAGAGGAGGAGAAGTTAAAGAAGCATCAAAGTATGCTCCAGGGAAGGCTGCAAAATAGAGAGTCCATATGAGGAAAGGATTAGGGATTGAGCTTCTGTAGCTCTGAGCTGGTTGCACACTGCACCATAAGCTATGAGGGAATGGCCCCACTCAGTCCTAGAGGACACTTCTGTAATTGGTCTGCAATGCCAAAAAGCAAGGCAGGTGCAGCCTTATGGAGACTGAGGAAGGAAGACTTGGTAGGAAGAAAAAGGATATCCCAGATAGGATTTTTAGATCATAAAACAGACCGTATTTCAGGAACTCTTCTGGAGAGTTCTGGGGCTAGAAGAATTAGAGAGAAGTCAGAGACTTGGCATGACTCTTATACACCGCCAGACAGCTTACCCTCACATCCCCAAAAGTCCTTTCTTGACGGAGGTCTTTTCTGTCCTTTATCCTTGAACCTTGAGGCAGATCTGGGTCCCTCAGATCACAAGGAAATCACTGCCTAACTGGAATCCACCCTGTCAGCCTATCATTTGCAGAGTAGTGGTGTTGATGAAGTTTCCCTTCCACCACACAGTCATTTGTAGTCACAAAGAGAGAGTCATCTTCCTTTGGGAAGAGAGTCAGAAAGGCTTGTGGGTAGTCAAAGCAAAGGAGGCTCAGAAATATGATTATTGATTTCCTTGCTGTGCTGAGCCAGTCAAGGACCATTCTAAGCCATGGCTTTTGAGTATGGTGGTAGCCCAGCCAGACTTACCCTCTTCACTCAACAGAAACTGCCTCTGCACTTAATTGATATTTATTGAGTTTCATTGGAGTTCATGGAGTTATACCAGTTCCTAGTGAGTGGAGTTGTCAAATCATTAAAAAGATAGGATTTCTACTTTGCCTTTGGGGCATTTATAGACTTTTCAACAGGAGAGGTTAACAGATGAGTAGAAAGACCTACAAATATTTGTCGGAACCATCTGTCTCAGAATGGCAGGTTTTAGTTGAAGTTTCTTCTGCCTAGCCAGGGCTTCCTAGAGAAGGGAGACCAACTGACCCTACAGAGAAACCAGAAACTGCTCCTACAACTTCTTCCAAGAGACCCTGAAAACAGTAAGGACCTTTATTCTAGCTTCATGGAGAATCAGAGACAAAGAGGTAGAACATGTCTGAGCAGGACTCAGCCCAGAAAACTCACTACCTCATGTAGTCAGTGTTGGTGTGTTTCAAGGCTCTTCTCCACCTTGTTGCCCATTACCCTCCCTGGTGAATTAATATAGGACCTATTGGCGATTTTTTTTTTTTGTGGTACGCGGGCCTCTCACTGTTGTGGCCTCTCCCGTTGCGGAGCACAGGCTCCGGACACACAGGCTCAGCGGCCATGGCTCATGGGTCCAGCCGCTCCGCGGCACGTGGGATCTTCCCGGACCAGGGCATGAACCCGGGTCCCCTGCATCGGCAGGCGGCTCTCAACCACTAGCGCCACCAGGGAAGCCCACCTATTGGCGATTTTGATACTTCTAAATGTAGGACTCATTTATCAGCATTATATTTTATGTGTCTAATTCAATAAGCTACAATGTTCACATTAAACCAGAGCTTTGTCACCTCCTAAATAAAAATTACATTTATATTTAAAAGTTACTTTGTGGTCTATAGCTTCTTCCCTTCTGTACCACTCCCAAAACAAGGGGAACAAAAAGAAAAAAGGCCTCACATAGAGATGGAATTGATTGGATAGCATGGATAAGAAAATACATATTTTGGGCTTCCCTGGTGGCGCAGGGGACACGGGTTTGTGCCCCGGTCCGGGAAGATCCCACATGCCGCAGAGCGGCTGGGCCCGTGAGCCATGGCCGCTGAGCCCGCGCGTCTGGAGCCTGTGCTCCGCAACGGGAGAGGCCACAACAGTGAGAGGCCCACGTACTGCAAAAAAAAAGAAAAAGAAAATACATATTTTATTGAACTTTTCTTTCTAGTCATTAAATAGTTTCTCTAGGATAGAAACCAGGCTTGCTTTCAACATTTAAAAAAAAACCCAAAACCAAAAAAAAACAAAACCCAAACATGAAAACAAAGGGGCTCAATCTAATCTCAAGCAAGAAACAAGAGATTTTTCTGATTTAATTTTTTTTCCCCCATAGACTTAAAAGAACAACAGACATGATGTTTGGTGGGAAGCAGGTGGTAGTCTGTGGCTATGGAGAGGTAAGGTTTAACCTTTCAATTATTAGGTGTTTAAAATGTATTTTGCTGAAATATACTAGAATTTTTCACTTGTATGGACATAAAAGTACATTCATTTACCACTTTAAGTGGGACAAAAGTAACTTCAGAGGCCCTCTGGTTAAAGTACAATCTTTCTTTTTCCCATTGCATTTTTGCTATTTTTTCTTTAAGTTGATTTTCTGACTGTTCCAGTGCACTGTTTGTGATGTTCTTTTAGCTTGTGTTTTGATTATAAATCGTGAGTGTGGGTGTTCTTATGCACATGCATGTGCTAAGCAGGGTTTAGGAGTTTGTTTATGAACTGCATTCATTTTATTTTTTTTTCTGATTTTTCCCTAAGCGTGAATCTATTCAGTGAAATTCCTTTTGGTGGCGGAAAGGGGGGTACACTTTACCAGAAGCTTTGAGAAACTGTTTTCTTTGTGACTTTCCTTATTATGTGTACTTTCTGCTCTCATCAGGTGGGGAAGGGGTGCTGTGCTGCCTTAAAAGCTATGGGCTCCATTGTGTATGTAACTGAGATTGACCCCATCTGTGCTCTTCAAGCCTGGTAAGCATGCAAAAGGAGATTTGCTTTTTCCTCTCACCACTGTCTAACATATTATCTTTAACTGCCTCCAAAGAATGGCCTAGCTAATGCCACATTTCATCTTAGAGGGGCCTAGATCCTGAGAAGCTGCCCAGATCCTGAGAGGCTGCTATTAACTGTAAGCACCTGTCTTTCAAAGATCTAGGAGCTCTGCTCTGAGAGAGCGGAGGCTGGCAGAAGCTACAATTTAGAACTCCTGTGGAAATAGTAACAGGGGACGCCTTGAACCAGAGAGCAAGTAGCCCCTTATCAGCTCCACATGCCATCCTTCTCCCTTTGAAAACAATGATCAAAAAAGGAATAGGCTGGCATCAGATCCTTTCTGAAGTGATGCAATGAAAAGAGCGCTTCTGTCACATTCCTCCCCAAAATGCATAACCTAATGTAATTGGGAGGAAATATCAGACAAATCTAAATGAAGGATAAACTCTACTAACTCTTACTGAAGGGTATATAGGGGTTGTTTGTACTATTCCTAAGTATGAAATGATTCCAAAATTAAAAGTTTAAAAAAAAAATAGTTCCTTTCCCATCTAAAAATGTGGGTAATCTTATCTACTTCAATTATGAAAGTTCAGAAAATAATGATAATTATTATACATTATATAATAAATATATAATTATGTAAAGTATAGAGGTGCTGTCACATAATAAATACCTCACTAAGTGGTAGCTATTATTAAAATTGTCTCTTGCCACCCTCAGCAGGATAAAATACCACTGTCCCTGAAAACTACTGCAAAGTCCCCATGCCTGTAGCCTTGAATAACCCATCCAATCTTTACCATTAACCCTCCAGAGGAAGGCACCCAGCATAGATGAGGCATGGCATAAAGATGTTTCCATAACCATTTTCCCCTGTCCTACCACTCCCCACACACCGTAGCCATCAACACACAGTTTTCCCCAACAGAGTTGTTGGCTTTGCCTGAGTCAGGGCTCCAGCACACGAAGGGAACTATCACCGTTCTAGCACTTTTTCAGGGTTCATTAGAGAAACCTGAATGTGTTTTAATATTGACTGAGGTACTGATTGAAACTATCTTATAGATGTGAACTGATCACTTATTCTGTGTTAGGTACTGTGCTCTGTGCTGAGGATGAAAGGTGAGTAGATGAATGAGACAAGGTCCCTGCTTTTAGAAGCACACAGACAAATAACCTCTGTGCAGTGTAGTAAGTGCTATGATAGAGATAAACAGCACATGCTTCTGTAGGAGCACAAAGGAGGAATATCTAACTAAAGAGCAGGGCGGTGAGGGTAGAAAGAGGTGTCAATGGAGCTGAGTCTTAAAACTTATTTAAGTGACTTCTTAGTTTGGAAGTATGTTCCAGGTACAGGCGACATATGCAAGGTCACCTAGGAAGGAGAGAGCACAGCATGTTTATATTAAAGAAGCTGGAAGAGTTTTAATGGAGCTGCCCGATAGGATAAATTTGGGGGAGTGGTAATACCTGAGTAGGAATCATATGTCAGTATAATCATATATCAACATAAGTATTTGGGTCTTATCCTGATACCAGACAATGTCACCAAAGTATTTTAAGCAAGGAAGTGACATGAGCCAGATGGCATTTCAGGAAATCACTCTGCAAAATGAATTAGAGAGACATAAACCTAGAGGCGATGAGATGGGGCCAGGGGCTACTACAGCAAGAAATAATAAGACCTGAACATCAGGCCTGCACGTATAGAAAAGAGGGGATAGATTAAGAATTAAGATTTTAAGGAATTAAGGAAAAAGACTCAACCAGATGTGGTGTCAATTTTAATTAGGGAGAGGCAGTAGGCTAGGACATTCTAGTTTATTTGACTCGGAGAGCTGGGTGAACAGTAATGCTGTTGATTAAGATAGAAAATATAGAAGAAGAGAAACAGAATTGGTGGTGTGGGTAAGATAATGAGTCTATTTTCAAGCACAATAAGTTTGAGGTCCTTGTGGGACATGAGGAGGAGCTATCCAGTAGATAAGTTGATCTATGACTCTGAAGCTTTGGATGTTAATGTGCAAATCAGCCACCTGTGAGGCATCATTTGTAGCCAAGGGAAAGGAATGGATAAGTGCCGAAAGAATAGAGAAAAGAATACCCTACAGAGTACCAACATTTAAAGGTTGAGTGAGATCGAGAAGGAGCAATCAAAAAGTGAGAAAACGGTATCATGGACTCCAAGAGTCTAGAGCCTTAAGAATGCAAATACTGTTTAATGTAGCAGAGGTTATCAAGTAATATTAGAGTCTAAGAAAAAAATTGTTTTTGGCATTCAGGAGATCACTGATTATCTTGGGGAGAGCAATTTCAATGGGGTAGTAGGTTCAGGTAAAATGGCACTTTGCAGAAACTTGATTGGGGTTTCATGGTTAACCCTGCCTCCCTATTATCAGGAAGAATTAGGTCCCAGTGATAGAAAGAACCTTTTATTTCTGTCCTGTATGAACTAAGGAAAGAGTTTGAATTTTTCACTAACAATAGTCCAGCTGTACCAAAAAGTGATGTAGGTACCAAAGCAACTTGGGTAATAATAGCTTTTGAGGTTGTGTAGCAGAAGGCTCCCCAGCTGCTTTTTTAGGTTAATTGATCATGCTTTATTTCTACAGTATGGATGGATTTCGACTGGTGAAATTAAATGAGGTCATCCGACAAGTGGATATTGTTATTACCTGTACAGGTATGATTATGACATATAAAATGGGGTGGCACGTGGGAACACTTTCATGGAACAAGTGAAAAATGACTGGAAATGTTCTGAACAAAACCAAACTCTAAAAGCCTGAGATAGTAGTCCACAAAACCAATCTTTCACATTCTTCCTACCTCTTTAGAACTCTGACCAAAAGTATACCATTAGGTCATCCCTAGAGGAAAGTTTCTCTCTAGTCTTTTTAACTGTTCCATATCTCCATTCATCCTCAGCTACCTAGGAGATGGCTACCAGTGAGTTTTATTTGGGAAGCTAGATCTTAAATTTGTACAGTTTTGAAAATTTTACTTCCAAAAGTGATGTGTATTTCTCTCTAGTCCCTGTAATTAAAGCAAGGCTAGAGCAAAATTCTTCCTAGTTAGAGAAAGTGGAAAAGGTAGTTGTGTTAATTCCCAAAGATGTAGATTTTGAGTTTTAGAGAGGAATATGCAGATATGTCTACTTTCCTTGGACTGAGATATTTTATCTTTATGTTAGAACCATAAGCCATTGGAATATTGGGTTTATTTTATAATTCTATTTTAAAGGAGGAAAATCAGAATATTTAAGAATAAAACTATTATTTGTAGTCTCAGGGAGAGCTGGGGGCAAAGAAGAACCATAAGAAATTGTTCTTAGGGCTTCCCTGGTGGCACAGTGGTTAAGAATCTGCCTGCCAATGCAAGGGATGTGGGTTCGATCCCTGGTCCAGGAAGATCCCACATGCCATGGAGCAACTAACCCCATGCGCCACAACTTCTGAGCCTGCACCCTAGGGCCCACGAGCCACAACTGTTGAGCCCGTGTGCCACAGCTACTGAAGGCTGTTTGCCCTAGAGCCTGTGCTCTGCAACAAAAGAAGCCACCGCAATGAGAAGCCCGCACGCCACAATGAAGAGTAGCCCCTGCTTGCCGCAACTAGAGAAAGCCTGCCCACAGCAACGAAGACCCAACACAGCCAAAAATAAATAAATAAATTTATTTTTAAAAAAAGAAAAAAGAAACTGTTCTTTTTCACATCAATCCTTCGATCTCTTTTTTTGTAAGTAGCTTTATTGAGATATAATTCACTTACCATATACATTTTACCCATTTTAAGTGTATAATTCAATGTTTTCTAGCAAATTCACAAGGTCATACAACCAAGACAATCTAATTTTTTTATTGAGATGTAATTTACATACTGTAAAAGTCACTCTTTTAAAGTATACAGTTCATACAGTTCTGCAGCCTGTGGAAGGAAAACCACATTCACAGAAAGACAGACAAAATGAAAAGGCAGAGGACTTTCTACCAGATGAAGGAACAAGATAAAACCCCAGAAAAACAACTAAATGAAGTGGAGATAGGCAACCTTCCGGAAAAAGAATTCAGAATAATGATAGTGAAGACGATCCAGGACCTCAGAAAAAGAAGGGAGGCAAAGATCGAGAAGATGCAAGAAATGTTTGACAAAGACCTAGAAGAATTAAAGAACAAACACCTAGCAGAATTAAAGAACAAACAAACAGAGATGAACAATACAATAACTGAAATGAAAAACACACTAGAAGGAATCAATAGCAGAATAACTGAGGCAGAAGAACAGATAAGTGACCTGGAAGACAGAATGGTAGAATTCACTGCCATGGAAGAGAATAAAGAAAAAAGAATGAAAAGAAATGAAGACAGCCTAAGAGACCTCTGGGACAACATTAAACACAACAACATTTGCATTATAGGGGTTCCAGAAGGAGAAGAGAGAGAGAAAGGACCCAAGAAAATATTTGAAGAGATTGTAGTCGAAAACTTCCCTAACATGGGAAAGGAAATAGCCACCCAAGTCCAGGAAGCACAGAGAGTCCCAGGCAGGATAAATCCAAGGAGAAACATGCCGAGACACATAGTACTCAAATTGACAAAAATTAAAGACAAAGAAAAATTATTGAAAGCAACAAGGGAAAAACGAAAAATAACATACAAGGGAACTCCCATAAGGTTAACAGCTGATTTCTCAGCAGAAACTCTACAAGCCAGAAGGGAGTGGCATGATATACTTAAAGTGATGAAAGGGAAGAACCTACAACCAAGATTACTCTACCCGGCAAGGATCTCATTCAGATTCGATGGAGAAATCAAAAGCTTTACAGACAAGCAAAAGCTAAGAGAATTCAGCACCACCAAACCAGCTCTACAACAAATGCTAAAGGAACTTCTCTAAGTGGGAAACACAAGAGAAGAAAAGGGCCTACAAAAACAAATCCATAACAGTTTAGAAAACAGTAATAGGAACATGCAATAAAAAAACAAACAACCCTGTGCTTCCCTAGTGGCGCAGTGGTTGAGAGTCCGCCTGCTGATGCAGGGGACACGGGTTCGTGCCCCGGTCCGGGAAGATCCCACAGGCCGCTGAGTAGCTAGGCCCGTGAGCTATGGCCACTGAGCCTGCGCGTCCAGAGCCTGTGCTCCGCAACAGGAAAGGCCACAACAGTGAGAGGCCCACATAACACACACACACAAAAAACCCAATCAAAAAATGGGCAGAAGACCTAAATAGACATTTCTCCAAAGAAGACATACAGATAGCCAAGAAGCACATGAAAAGCTGCTCAACATCACTAATTATTAGAGAAATGCAAATCAAAACTACAGTGAGGTATCACCTCACACCAGTTAGAATGGGCATCATCAGAAAATCTACAAACAACAAATGCTGGAGAGCGTGTGGAGAAAAGGGAACCCTCTTGCACTGTTGGTGGGAATGTAAATTGATACAGCCACTATGGAGAACAGTATGGAGGTTCCTTAAAAAACTAAAAATAGAATTACCATATGACCCAGCAATCCCACTCCTGGGCATATACCCAGAGAAAACTATAAGTTAAAAAGGCACATGCACCCCAATGTTCATTGCAGCACTATTTACAATAGCCAGGTCATGGAAGCAACGTAAATAGCTATCGACAGACGAATGGATAAAAAAGTTGTGGTACATATATACGGTGGAATATTACTCAGCCATAATAAGGAACGAAATTGAGTCATTTGTTGAAACGTGGATGGATCTAGAGACTGTCATACAGAGTGAAGTAAGTCAGAAAGAGAAAAACAAATATCGTATATTAATGCATGTATGTGGAACCTAGAAAAATGGTACAGATGAACTGGTTTGCAAGGCAGAAACAGAGACACAGATGTAGAGAACAAACGTATGGACACCAAGGGAGGAAAGTGGCGGGGGGTGGGGGGATGGTGGTGGTGTAATGAATTGGGAGACTGGAATTGACATATATACACTAATATATATAGATAGCTAATAAGAACCTGCTGTATATAAAAAAATAAAATAAAATTCAAAAAAATAAAAATAAAAAAGTATACAGTTCAGGGACTTCCCTGGTGGTCCAGTGGTTAACACTTCACCTTCCAATGCAGGAGGGACGGGTTCGATCCCTGGTTGGGGAAGCTAAGATCCCACATGCCTTGGGGCCAAAAAAAAAAAGCATGAAACAGAAGCAATATTGTAACAAATTCAATAAAGACTTTTAAAATGGTCCACATCAAAAATCTTTAAAAGATAAAGCATACAGTTCAGTGATTTTTACTAAAGTTGTACAACCCCATTATCGAATTCCAGAACATTTTCATCATCCCCAAAATAAATCTTATACCATTAGCACTCACTCTTTTTTCTACCCTTCAGTTTTCTGCAGCCCTAGGCTACCATTAAATTCTGTCTCTATAGATTTGCCTATTTCAGATATTTCATATAAACAGAATCATACAATATGTGGTCTTTTGTGACTTTTTTTACCTAGCATAATATTTTCAGGGTTCATGTATGTTGTAGTGTGTATCAGTATTTCATTCCTTTTGATTGCTGAATAATATTCCATTTTAAGGTTATATCACATTTCAGTGATATCCATTCATCAGTTGATAGACACTTGGGTTGTTTTTACTTTTTGGCTATTATGAATAATGCTGCTATGAACATTGTGTACAAGTTTTTCTGTGGACATGCCTTCAGTTCTCTTGGGTATATACCTACAAGTGGAATTGCTGGATCATATGATAACTACTTTTAACATTTTGAGAAAATGCCAAACTTTTCCAAAGTAACTACATTATTTTACAATCCTGCCAACAATGTATGAGAGTTGCAGTTTCTCCACATCCTTGTCAACACTTGTTATTGTCTGATTTTTGGATTATAGCTATCCTAGTATGTGTGAAATAGTGTGTCACTGTGGTTTTGATTTGCCTTTCCCTAATGATGTTGAGCATCTTTTCATGTGTGTTGGCACATCTTTTGTACATCTTCTTTTAAGAATTTCTATTCAGATCCTTTACTCATTTTTAAAATGAGCTGTCTTTTTGTTATTGATTTGTAAGAGTTCTTCATAAATTTTATTATTGAGTTGTAAGAATTTTTATCAGATTTATGATTTACAGTTATTTTGTCCCATTGTGTAGGTTGTCTGTTCACTTTCTTAGTGGTATCATTTAAAGCACAAAAGTTTTTAATTTCACTGTAGTCCAGTTTATTTTTTCTTTGGTTGCTTGTGCTTTAGGTGTTATCTAAGAAACCATTGCCTAACCCAGGTCACAAAGATTTATTCCTATGCTTTGCTAAGAGTTTTATAGTTTTAGCTCTCATATTTAGGTCTCTGATCCATTTTAAGTTAAGTTTACATATGGTGTGAGGAAGAGGTCCAACTTCATTCCTTTTCATGTGGCTATCTCTTCTGTTTTTAAGGTAACAAGAATGTGGTAACCAGAGAGCACTTAGACCGTATGAAGAATAGCTGCATCGTTTGTAACATGGGACATTCCAACACGGAGATTGACGTGGTAAGTTCAAGTGACTCATCATTGGGTTGTTTTTTTTTTTTCTCTCCTTCCCAAGAAACATAAACTAGAAGAAGAAAGAGCAGGGTCACCAGCCATCGTAAACATGACTGTACTGGTAGAGCTGTTCACTCACTAGCCTTATAGCTTGTGCGTATGGATTCTACAAAGCTTCTTTATCTCAACTTAATCATTTCAAATGATTGGTTTTTTTCCACCTAAGCTTGATACCTACTTGTACTGTAAGCCATTTTATCTTTATGATTAGGATTAAGAGCTGGGTAAACTCAAAACTACAAAAAGGATACAATAAATATGAGTCAGTATGCTAGTCAGTATTTTGGAGAGATTTGATTTTGCCATAAAGGTGAGATTAGTAGGTTGGTCCAAGGAAACAAGTCAAGGGAGGGACATCTATGGGCTGGGATGAGAGCACTGCTTAAGATTGACTGTGTCTGTCAAATATGGTGGTTTCCCTTTTCTCTCCCTCTTTTATGGGGCTAGGTCTCCCCTTAACATATTTTCCAAACTGTAGTATTGAATCTATAGATGTCACAATCAATTCAGTAGCATGTGTTCCTCAAACCTGGAAAACCTATAGCTGTGGTTCTCTAGTTTTATTATAGTCACCTAAAATTTTCTGATCCAACAGAACATTTGATCCTACTAAGGTGCCCAAGTAATAGTTAATAGAAGTATTATTTATTTCTTTTCAGACTTACCAAAGTATCTCTCAGTGTGACTTTCACTCTGGTTTTAAGTTTTTAAGGCATTTTTCTGACACAACTGTATTTCTCTCTGAGTAAATGGCTCAAGCAAAGCATGCTTTCATCTCCACTGAGGGCTGCTCTGATTGAGCTTCAGCATTGCCAGGTAAGGATCAGTTGATATACTGAGAGCCTGTGGGATATCTATTTTAAATGGTTTCTCTTTTTAACTCTGTGCTCTATTCTTCTGTTATTAAAAATAGCTGGGAAAACAACCTACCAAAGCCTGTTTCTACCCTTGAGGTTTTGGAGTGGCATGGCTCCATTACTCTGTCTTACCATGATATTTTGCTTATAATGAGTAATTTATTTAGTTTGTGTTTTTGAGGGATTTTTTGCTGTTGTTGTTTTGAGGGGTTTTTTGTGTTTTTTTTGTTTGGTTTGGTTTTTTGGTTAAGTTTCACTTTTGTGCCATACTGCCCGTTTACTAAATGGTCAAAGGTATCAGTATTTCTAAAACTATCTAGCCTATGATTGTCCTTTTCTGGATTGATCTGCTTGTAGAGCCCCCAGATGGAAAAAGCTTAAAGGGAAGTGGTCATGCTCTGAGCGCTGAAGTGAAATCTTCTGAGTAAGCGAAGAGGGAAGGAATTTCCGTTCTAAACCGTCAAGAAGCTCTAAAATAAAGATAATTTCAATGCAGTCATGTAATTTTTATATTTTTACTTTATCTCATTTCATCCTTTTGACCACCCCACGAGGCAGTATTCTTATTCCTGATTTTCAGTTGGGAAAATAAAAGCTTAAGTACATTGTTCAGTCATAGCCGTTGGTTCAAAAATGAAATTGAAGCACAAAATTCAGGTTTTTTGACTTCAAGTCCAGTTTTTTTGTTTTTGTTTTTCTGTATGTTTTTGTTTGTTATTTTAGTTTTTTAGTTTGGTTTTTTGTTTTGTTTTTTGGCCGTGCTTCACAGTTTGCAGGATCTTAGTTCCCTGACCTGACTAGGGATTGAACCTGGGCTCAGGCTCAGGCAGTGAAATCGCCGAGTCCTAACACTGGACTACCAGGGAATTTCCTGTTTTTCTGTATGTTATACTATGATCTCCTCATGCTTTTTAGATTACCTTCAAATTGTGGTGGTAATCTCTTCTCCAAAGGCAGCCCAGATATAAGTAATCTCTCAGGATAAAGGCCAGGAGACTCTTTACCTTCAATAATAAATATTTATTGTGTGATTGCTGTATGCCAGGTCCTGCTCTATATGCTTGGGATCAGTGCACAAAACAGGCAAAGATTCCTACCCTCATGGAACTTATATTTTAGTGAGAAAAAGGACAATAGACATAATAAGTAAAATTTATAGTATGTTAGAAGGTGAAAGCACCGTAGAAAAAAGAAAAAGCAGAGCGTGGTAAGGGGAAATCAAGAGTGCTGGGTTGTAATTTTAGATAGAGGGATCAAGGTATAAGCCTCATTAATAAGGTGATGGTTGAGCATATCTGAAGGAATTAACCATGTTGACTTTTAGGTGAAGGACATTTCACGATGAGGGAACAGCCCCAATGCCCTAATGCCCCAATGCGCGAGTTGCCTAGTCTGTTTGAGGATCGACAATGAGGCCAGTATGACTAGAGCAGAAGAGCATGGGGCGGGCTTCCCTGGTGGCACAGTGGTTGAGAGTCCGCCTGCCAGTGCAGGGGACACGGGTTCGTGCCCCGATCCGGGAAGATCCCACATGCCGCGGGGCGGCTAGGCCCGTGAGCCATGGCCGCTGAGCCTGTGCGTCTGTAGCCTGTGCTCTGCAATGGGAGAGGCCACAACAGTGAGAGGTCCGCGTACTGAAAAAAAAAAAAAAAAAAGAGCATGGGGCAGGGAAGAGTGGAAAATGAGGTCAGAGAGGTAATTAGCCACATGTTATAAGACCTCAGAGGCCATTGTAAGAACTCCTGATTGTGTTCTGAGAGGAATATGGAGCCACTGTAGGATTTATGCCTTCTGTTTTAAAAGGATGATTTTTTATTTTAAAAGTGTCACCCTGGCTGCTGCATTGAGACTAGACCTACTTTTGCAGGTATTGCTAGGTAGCCCCAGTATCTGCCACTGCCACTAGCCAAGAACCATCTTTCAACTCTCTTCGTGCTCTTCTTAGCAGAAAGTATATGACTAAACTAAGTGGTCCAGAAAGAGAGATGTTCAGAATGACTTTGGAAAAGTTTAATTATGCAACTTTCAATGTAGTGTCACAGGGCATGCAAAGTGAAATTTAAGGAAATAGCAAACTCAACTAAACATCGATTCCAGAATGTTCATTCACTACTTAGCAAATTTGTGTTGAGTACTCGCTCTGCTCTGTGCTAAGTACTAATTGGCTGAAGAAATAACAGTGAACAATATGCCTGCTTTCCTGGAGCTTATATTCTAGTGTGGGAAACAATTACTAAATAGACAGTTATGGACTTCCCTGGTGACACAGTTGTTAAGAATCTGCCTGCCAGGGCTTCCCTCGTGGTGCAGTGGTTGAGAGTCTGCCTGCCGATGCAGGGGACGCGGGTTCGGCCCCGGTCCGGGAAGATCCCACATGCCTGCGGAGCGGCTGGGCCCGTGAGCCATGGCCGCTGAGCCTGAGCGTCCGGAGCCTGTGCTCTACAATGGGAGAGACAGTATGAAGAGTAGCCCCCACTCGCTGCAACTAGAGAAAGCCCGCGCGCAGCAACGAAGACCCAACACAGCCAAAAAAAAATAGACAGTTATTTTCAGTTAGTGCCTAATACTGAGGTAAAACAGAAAGATGAGGACATTGAGGTTGCTATTTAATTAGGGTGATCAAAGAAGGTGTCTTTGAGGAGATAACATTTGAACAAAAACTTGAATGACCATTCTATTCAGAGAGAATGGTGAGTCAAAACCATGAGGTAGAAACATGCTTGATGTGTTTGAGGAACAGAAAAGGTGCCATTGTGGCAGGAACAGAATGGGCAAGGGGATGAGGATAAGAGGCAGCAAGGTTATGTAGAGCTTCGTAGGCCATGGTACGGACTTTAGATTTTATTCTGCATACAAGTGAAGCCATTGGAAGGTTTTGAGTGGGTGACTGATGAAATCTGACATACGTTTTAAAAAATAACCTTGGCTGTTGTATGAAGAAAACACTTCTGGAGCTTGAGTGGTGATAGGGACGATAGCAAACTCTTTCAGTATTTCCAGCAATAGAAGGAGGTAGCTTGGATTAGATGGATAAACAATGGAGGTGATAAGAAGTGATGTATTGTGAAGGTAGGACCAGTGGGCTTTGCTACATGGATTGGATGCAGAGTGTGATAAAAAGAGATGAATCACTGTAAGTTAACTCAGCAAAACTGGGAAGGAAAATGACTTGGTAAATTTTTATCCAGAGTTTTTAGTGATCAAAAATGTAAGGATCTTTTTTTGTGGAGGAATTTACAGTTTACCTAACCTTGAGATGTTGACTGCTGCATTTTAAGGAAGCAATTGCTCATGGAAAGAGTTGGTCATTTAGAAAACTGTATTTTTTTCTGAAAAATAATACCATGAATACTTAGGGGACCTGTGATAAGGATGTGCTCTTAGCTGCCTTTTGTCCAAGTCTCTCTGTCACATACTTCCTTTCTCTTGAAAAGAAACCTGCTTACCCGTATATATCACATAGACAGCCTGTGTGACTGTAAGCTTCACAGTTCAGGTGGTTAAACCATTATGTGCACATGCTTTAAAAGTTTTTGCCAGCCTGGGCTACACTGGTGGTGCAGTGGTTAAGAATCCACCTGCCAATGCAGGGGACATGGGTTCGAGCCCGGGTCCGGGAACATCCCACATGCCGCGGAGTGGCTAAGCCTGTGCGCCACAACTACTGAGCCTGCGCGCCTAGAGCCCGTGCTCCGCAACAAGAGAAGCCACTGCAGTGAGAAGCCCACACACCGCAACGAAGAGTAGACCCCGCTCGCCACAGCTAGAGGAAGCCTGAGTGCAGCAACAAAGACCCAATGCAGCCAAAAGTAATAAATAAATAAAGTAAATAAATTAAAAAAAAAAGTTTTTGCCAGCCAGAGAATTACAGCCTGAGACTTGCTACCGACTCCATGCTTCGCAGGACTAGAACCACAGCTGTTCTTGGCTTTACAGTGGGACGTACACCTAGTTTGGGAAGGGAGTAGGCATAGGGGACCTTTTTCCTGGTAGATTGCTTAGTGATTATAAATCCACAGAAAAGACATTGGATGTCTTTAAGAGAAATTCTTGTAAAACTGTGCTAGCCATAGGAAACACTTCTCTCAAGGAGTGTAAATGCCAAATAGACTTTAATAGTTTATTGGAACTGCATGGGCAGTGCTGGGAATAACTTAACCAAGTTGCTCTTCAAACCCCATTTTAAACCCTCAGGTCTTTTGCTTGCATCATAGCCATCCCAGTGCTCTAGTAAATTGCCTCTACTAAGCACTGATCATTTTTATGATGTTCCTAAGAAGTTCCCTTTCCTTGATTCCACCACATCTTTTTTCCCAGGGAATATTTCCTAAGACAAGAGACTCTTGTTATCATTGTGTCAGCTCTTTAGTTCCAGTCATCAAGATTGCTTATCCAATGGAAGATTGGGAGTATGAAACATTAAGAACTTGAAATACTTAAAGTCCCATTATCTCAATAAAAAAATTGCTAGTGTTACCAAAGAGTATCTCTTGGCTCTACGTGGTTATTGTCCTCCATGGTGATATTTCTAAAGGCTGAGGGATTTACTCTGTATATCCTTAACGTCCCCAAATGGCCTATTTGCTTAAATTCTTTTTAACTCTATTTGTAGTATTTATTTATAAATTTTATTTTTAAAATCTTAATTTTAAAGTAGTACTTCCTCAATTTAAAATTCAAGCAACATAAATACGTATAAAGTAAGAAGCAAAAAATTTACAAAATTGAGGTTACAGCATATTATTTCTGCAACTTGATTTTTTCACTTAATAAGGTATGGTTTTCATGTTAACAAATACAGATCTACTCATTTCTTTTTTGTTTTTGAGAACTACATTATATTCCATTGTATGGAATTATCCTGATTTACTTAGCCATTCCCATGTTGATTTACATTTTTTGCTATTATAAATAATGTTGGGTTAAACATTCGTGGGCGCTTATATTTCTGAACTTGAACAAGTATTTCTATAGGATAGAGCCCTAAAAGTGAATTTGATTGGTCAAAGATTAGGTACATATGAAATTTTGTTAGCTACTGCCAAATTGCCCTCTAGAAAGGTTGAACTAATTTATGAAACTTGACATCGGAAGAGATTTTATATTTCCCATCTACCTAATAAAGAAATGGTCCAGACCATTAATAAAGTCCTGAATATACTGAATCTAATTATAATTATATGTCTTTCTTTCCCACTAGATTAGTAAAGAAAAGAAGATACAGTCCCTGTCAATAAACAGCTCACAGTCTAGTAGAGGAGTCCACAGTCTTATCTATAATAGTGTTCTTTGCTATAATGCCTAGCATACAGTATGTACCCCAGTAAATGATTGTCATATAACGGAAGTGTTTCTCTTTATTTGTCTGATAACTACTATTTGGCAGAACTTCTCAATTTGACCAACTTGAGCCAATGGGTAGTCTTAGAGTACAGACTCCCTTTCTATTTTAGGCATTGCCTCTTGGAAGAAGGAAGTTGTTGCCTTAAGTCTAAACCCTGTGACTGTTATTTGATTACTGCTGTTAATAAACTTAACATTTCTTCTCTTCTCGGAATATACAATATACAGAAATGGAAGGAGGGTGAGCCATTGGGAGCTTTACTCTACCATTATGCATTGCTCTAAAGGCTACCTCACATTTGCACTTAGGTCACAAAGCTTCTGTAACTTTAGGGTGAACCACCATCATTGAGAAGGTGGAACCTGGGATGTTGGGACATGAGAGCAGAACCGTGGGCCCCGGCATGCTATGTGTAGGACATTCATTCTTCTCTGACTAATCTCACTCAGCTCTGACCCTCCTGTTCTCTGTGTCTCTTCAGCACTTACGTATTCAGTCTGCACTGTATTAATTTGCACTTGTCTGCATGTTGCTTCATAAGTATTAAAGGCTTTTATCCCCTCACATATGTATTGTTTTGTGTCCCGAACTAAAGTATGAGCTTTTTGAAGGCAGAAACCATGTCTTTGGTTTCTTTTGTATTTCCCATAGCACCTTTTACTGTGCTCAGCAGAGAGTGGGCGCACAGTATATGTTGTGGAATGACATCCTGAGTGATCTCTCCCTGGCTGGGCCCAAGATTAAATTCCCTGAAATGGAACAGTCCTAACCAACCCAGGGCAGGTATTCTCCATCTGGCATGTTGGTTGCTTCTTTCAACTTGCTATCTGAAATGGCTCCCTTCGACATCTTTCCATCCAGAAAGTGGGACTTGGCATGGCTGATGGTGTGCTTGCTGTATTGTGTTCCAGGCGAGTCTTCGGACACCAGAACTGACCTGGGAGCGAGTGAGATCCCAAGTTGACCATGTAATATGGCCTGATGGCAAGAGGATAGTGTTGCTGGCAGAGGTAAGACCTGAGGCTGGAGAAGTTCACCCCTGACAGGAGAGACTGCAGTACCCATGTCTCCTCCCCCTCTTGTTCTCTCATACTTTCAACTCCTCTTAAGAATAAGCTTAACTACTTTACCAATGGATTTTACATCTAATTGTGAAAGGTCTTTTCATTCAGCAATTAAGAAACTATTTTGGTTCCCCACTTTTCACCAATTATCCTGTCTCTCTATGTCACTCTACAGGTTGAGTCAGACAATGGCTTATTACTGTGGAAGGAATTAATGGATAGAACCATTGCCACTTTGAGTGATGCTTATAAAGAGATAATGTCATTTGTGGGATGGTTTAATCAGGAAGCACAAAGTAGATATTTCTGACTGTAACTAAGATAATCTTAGGCAAACTCTGAGAAGGTCATGTCTTTGCTAATAGATTCCCTGTTTCTGAGTGTCCATTCCCCTAAACTGAGCCAGACGTGTAGTAGATACCCAGCTATGTATTGGTTGTGTGATTGATATTTCCCTTTCCTGGCTTCTTCTAGCTCAGCCCTACTCTTGACTTTCAGGCCACTTAGACTCCCATGTCAATGTTTGGCCACTTTTCCTTTCTTGAGAGCTTCTCTTTCCTATCCTAGATTTCTGACAGCTGTAACAATGCCCCCTGTTTTTACCTTAACACTTTCTCTTCTTCAGGGAAAGATACCAAGATTACAAGGGGGACAATAATACTTTCCTTGAGTTTTGATTTTCAGTCTTTTTTTTTTTAATTAAAGAAACTGAAAATGAAAACATACTGTCTTCATCTAGAGGCCTTTAAATTTATTTTTGAGTCTTCTTCCTATTCTCTTCACTTTTTCTCACCTTATCTCACCTTCTCAAATACTTTAGGGCGTCTATAAAGTATGTACAGGAGTGTGTACAGGGAGGGGACTGGCAGGTTGTTAAATATTCACTAATTGCTTTAAAGTCAGCCCACTGTCTGGTGACTTATTTCCAGGTCCCATCTAGTAATTTTGGTGGCAAAAGCTAGCACCATAGTTGTTTTTGGCTACAATGGTTGAGCAGAAAACGTGGTCAAGCTTCCTAGGAAATAAAGTAGGAAAGAATGGCATTGGGGGGAAGGTTCTAGTCATTCTAACTCTCTGAATCACCCACTGGAAATACATGACTGCCCTTGAATTCAGGGGAACCAGGTTGAGGAAAAAGCACAGAAACCATCACAGCTTCCTAAGTCAAAAAATGTCTCCCATCACGACCTGGAGAGGTTGCCCTTGGATTTGACCAGATCATTGTTTAGGACAGTTTTCCGAAGGAATATCGATGCCTCAGAAGGAAGATATTCTGTTGTAGAAAGTAGAAAATTCAAGGGGAATATACCCTCCCTTGGCATAAGCCTCAGTATCATGTGACTATCTCTATTCCTTTTTACATAAACGCAGAGATCTTTTATCTTATTATCTTCATCAGATTTTCCAGAATTTCTTAACATTTCACTCAAATGTTAATCAGTTCATTACCACTGACTGAACACCTGCATTTTGTCCAGCATGTTAGTTGGGAAGTGTTTGGAAAATGGCTGTCGTGTTCTTCCCTCACTCCTCAAAGCCAGAGACTTCATCTAACCAACCCATTTGTGTGTTAACCTTTGCTTTCTAGGGCCGTCTGCTAAACCTAAGCTGCTCCACAGTGCCTACATTTGTGCTCTCGATCACTGCAACTACTCAGGTAAGGCCTCCAGAGTGGGGAAGCAGTGGGCTGGAAAGAGTCATTAGCCCATCAGGGTTTCACTTGATATGGGGTAGATTGCTATGAATGGCACGTCAGCATCCATTTCTCTGCTTTTCTAGGCTCTTGCCTTGATAGAACTCTACAATGCTCCTGAGGGTCGCTATAAGCAGGATGTCTACCTGTTGCCCAAGAAAATGGGTAAGCATGAGTTCTTCTATCCCAGTCCTTACCAAGTAGTTCAGAGTCAGAGGCTAAGGGAAGTTTGGGGGCATTATATTTCTTAGGGATAGAAAAAAGATATCTTCATCTTGTAAAGTAGGAGCTAAGATTCTTAGATTTCATCCACAGTTGATTTATCACGTTTTCCAAATAGGTTGTCCTAATGAAGTAAGGACATTTTGCTGTGATTTAGTTTACCTGCCTGTGAATTTTAAGGATTTCCCCAAAGTATCTATTACACAAGAAAAAAATCCCAAAGGAAAAAAAAAAACTCTTCCCCCCACAAGAAAGAGGAATCATCTCCTACCTTGTGACATCTGACTTACTCCAGTTCTAGGCTGCTAAGTAGCTCCTACCAAACTTTTCTCAGACCAAGAAGACTTTCATACTACACCTTCTAACTCTGACCCTGTTGCTTCAGGCCAAAGGAAAGACTCTGAATAGCTTCAGTTAAGAGTTTAGTTATGTGGCCATTTCGTATAGGAGAAACATTAAACTGTCTTAAATTTTTAACGAACCTGCTTCAAACACCTGAACTGATACCGTATGTTTATAAACTCCCAAGCCAAAGATCAGGGAATAAATCAGCTTCTGGTTTTGTTTTGCTTCAGCATTAGATGCACAGCAACTGTGAGAAGTTGACATATTATCCCTTTAATAGACACCTTGGAAGAATATAAAAAAGTAGAACAGTCCATAACTGAATGTATAATGAAGTTAGGGAGACCCAACAAATACATAGGAAATGACTCAAAATTCTGAATAAGCAATATGTATTCAGGAAAGAGAATGTACATAGAAACCCATAAGAACTAAGGGTGTAGTGTCCTTCTCAGTCACTCCTTTCGGAGCTCCCCAAGTGTTAGTTTTTCTGAGTGACCTAAAGTATAAAGTACAAGGCAGAACTAAAGTTGGAGCTTCCTGTTTTTGAGTCCACCCACTGTCCCATCCTTTCTTTTAGACTCTAAGGCCTATTGCTTCTTTCATTTCTCACTTTTCTGGGGAGAAGGAAAGGTTCAAGGCTGAAACAGCTTGTAAGGAAGAAATGTTATGACTTTGGAAAGCACTGGGCTTAAGCTCAAGCAACCATTCCTTAGAATTGAGGTCCAGTGAGCAAAAGTTAAGCATTTTTCGTTCAGCTCCGAGAATTAGAAGGTGTCTTCCAACTTTTTAAGGCTGGAGAGAACAGCCAGACAAGAGGCAAGAATGCTTATACCAGGTCTTTTGTGATCTTTTGTTCCAGATGAGTATGTGGCCAGCCTACACCTGCCCACCTTTGATGCCCACCTGACCGAGCTGACAGATGAACAGGCCAAGTATCTGGGGCTCAACAAGAATGGGCCCTTCAAGCCCAATTACTACAGGTGCCTTGGACTCCCCATAAAATAGGGAAGCCTGAGTAGTGATGAGCTTCCTGCACTGGAATTGGTCTTTTCACCCATCACCATATTTACATGAACTCAGGAAAATAAACCCACTCCCACTCACTACCACCCCCAAATGATTCCTTGAGGCCTTCTCCAGACATTAAACAGTGATCCCTTTCCTGAATTTGCCACTTCATCTTCTTGATTTGATGTTTACCCCTGTATGGAGAAAAACTGGCCTTCTTCATTGATGTGAAAAAGCACCACATTTATCTACCCTCACCATACACTGCAGAAAAGTCCCTGTCTCCCCGTTATACCTTTAGGCCGGCTCTTCATGTCCCAGTATCCCCACAAGCTGATAACATCACAGTCTCATCTTTCTTTTTTCCTGCAGGTATTAAGTTCCTGTAATTCAAGCCAGAAGAAGTTTTAAGGAATAGAACTCCAAGTCTTTTCTCCACTCCTATACAGGAAAGAACCCAGCAAGCTGCTTCTCCAATCAGCTGCCTGCCGTGCTCACCCTATATGTTAGGTTATTTATTTATTAACCTAAATAATAAATGTCGCCTTGGCCCAGAGTGTGGTTGCTGTCCTGAGGGCTGTGAGAGCTGCAGAGGACAGGCTGAGGAAGGAAAGAAATGGGGTTCCCAGTGGATCTTTTGAGTCATTCCCCACTGACTCGGAATCCTCAGCACTGGGCATTGTTCTCTTGTCCAGGCTCAGGAGTTAGTCCATGGATTCCAGACTCCTCCTTCTCTGAGGTTTTCTGGAATAAATTTTTAGCAGCTGCCTTTCTCAGCTTTGGCCCTTCCCCAGGTGAGGCCTTTTGGAAGCCACTGAATTAACATGGCCTGGGTTCCCAGCCTTGACCATCACTATCATTGCCTTCTTTATAAAATGGAAGGAAGGAAGGAGTGTTGTGGCTTTGGCAAGATACACAAAGAACTCAGCTGTGCCTCTGTTTCCTGGGAGTCTCCTTCCTTACCCGGGACTCCTTCCTTCTCCTTGAATATTTATGTCCATTTTAACAATTTCAGGTTCCAAGAGGAATATGCCTCTATTATTTCCTCAACAGCTCTGATGTTTATCAGACATTTGTTTTGCCCTCTTTCTAACCCAACTAGCCTCTGCTCAGGAAGTGAGGGCCAGCCCCACTGGGGCCCATAATTTTACTTCCTTGTCATTTAACTGGATAATTTCCCAGGAAGCTCCCTACAGATTGGCACTGTCTCAGAAAAGGAGGCTTGTTGTGAAACACTGCTTCCTGAAACTTCCTCCTATTGCCTAAAACTCCTTCTGAAACTGAGCAGGGAAAGGCTTACTTTCCAAGGGATTTGGGAGAGCAGGGCTTCAGAAATGCGACAGATCTTTCAGACCCACAACTCAACACCCTAAAGAAGCAGAATATATTTATTTGTCTCCTGGGAAGGGCTTTGCAGCTTAACTGGCTAAGCTATACAGAGATGACACCGTAAACTGAATCTAGATGATCAAAGCTAGTTTGAACGTCGTCAGACATTCATCCCTTTGGCCATTGCCATTGAACATGAAACTGAGATCTAACGTCTCTGCAATTTGGTCTGTGGTCTTTCTCCTCTGCTGGGATATCTTTTTACGTTCTGGCCATCTTGGGTTTCTGTATTCCAGAGGTAGTTTCTTGAGTAACTCCAACATTACAAAAAATTTGTAATGTGAGCAGCCTGAAATTTTGCGTCCCACCTAAGAGTTGGATTCCTTTTAGAGACTGACCTGTTGGTATTAAGGGTTCCATTGGGACCAGATTGGTTCTAAGAGTTAAAGTCTGGAGTGGTCCTAGGAATCTTGAATGAAATGAGTCCTTTATCCCCCTGCTAACCCTGTTTAACACTCTCAGTTTTGTTTTTCCATTTTTCCCCTATCCTGGTCTGCCTCAAAGTCTTAAGACCAAGGTGACCCAAGGAAACACCAGACCACCCACAATCACCATAACCTTCCCACCCTAATTCTGCTCTCCGATTTCTACCTTCTCCAACTTCTCCTGGTCTTCACATATACCCACAGAGCTAGTCTGGAAGTGACCTTCCCTTTGGAGGTAGGGAGGTGGATCTTAGGTAAATGGTTGTTTGCCTCACTAAATAGTACACAGTCTCAGCCCATAGAATCTAGTTCCTCAGAGGCCGTATGTCTTAGCAAGTACTGGAAAAATGCCACATGCGTGGCTATATTCTTTCATGGAGAAGATCATAAATGCTGAAAATCCCACTAGGCCATTCAATTCTTCCTTTTGCCCACCCTGTTCTGGCTTTTGTTTTAATTAATTGGATCCCTTTAACAGAAGATTCAGAAGATGAAATTTGTGTCTCATCTTATATCCAGAGAAGATTCCATTAGGCAGATATCTGGACTCTAGCTTATTATGTTCTTAAGCCAAAGTCATAACCTGCTGTTTCTCAGCAAAGCCTGGCTGCCTGTGGAGCTTACTATGTGCTGATCCTGACAGGACATACTCTGCCTTGAAAATGTGAAGAGACCCATTCCAAATGAAAAAGAGCCACACTGGGCTTCTAGGTTAGGTTGCCCATGTTGCTACCCATGGTGAGGTATTTGCCTCTGAGTTTCAGGTGACCACTCTTCGTCTCTTTCTGGGGACTCTGTGTCATAACCATTAAGGAAAAGGAGGTCCAGGCCTCCTGAGTATTTGGGTTCTACCTTGGTGTTGGAATTTGGTCGTTATTCTTTCTGCCCGTGTAATCAGAACAAATGCATCTTCTTCCCTCGAGCTCTCACCTCAGATGCATCCTAGGTATCTGGAAGCATGGGAAAGAAGACTAATTAGCTCTTTATATGTGACCCTGGCCTGTGGGGAATCTTACCATTTTCTCTGCAGTGAATTTGTGCTAGTTTTCAAGGTTTTTTGCCTTCTTAATGGAAATACTGTTTTCTTTTTCTCATTAAAAAAAAAAGTATCTGGTCTACCTTTCCTCTGCCCTCCGACCTCCTCATCCTCCCCTCCCATATGAGCACGGCTCCCCATGGCCACATACTCCTGCAAAGCTTTTTTGCTGCTTGGCTTTTCTCTGAACAGATCTGAAATTGCTGCTCCTGTGGTTTTCTCAAAATTAACTTTGTCATGGTTTTAAAAAAGAAATCAAAATGCATTGTTGCATTAAGCTTTTTTAATAAAGGAAAATTACAGGAAAAAATAGGCAACACCAGCAAATTATATGTGGACAAGTTCTAAACTATATATACATACATATATATGTAAAATCATCTAGTTCTCATTGTCATCTTACTGAAAGGAAATAAAACCTCTAAAGATTGCCATATCTGAGAGGCTCTTGGAAATCTTTATGTCTAAGTGATTGTATTAGATCAGCAATAATGAATATGTAATCTCAAAAGAAAAATAAAATATTCTTAAAATGGATTCTTGTACTGAGAGTATTCCTTGCTTCAGTGAACTAGGAATTTAGAGATGAGAGAGGCTTCTGGGCAACAGGCTAGAGAGCCTGCTGTAGCGCAAGGATGTGAAAAGCTGAAGCACTTACCAATAGGCATGTTTAAGTGTCCTTAGCCTTGAGTCCCTTGTTCCATGGTGGGTCATTCCACTCATAAATATCACCCTTCCCCCACTTCCCACCCCATTATGTGTATAAAGAACCTGCTTTCGTAAAGCGACTACTCTGGGGGAGTTGAGAAGTATAGGCTTAAGGCAGAGAAACTAAAGCTTGGATCTTGGTCCCCCAAGCCCTCTGTGTGCTGCCATAAGCTGGAGAGCACAAAAAGGAGCCTCCTGTGGTTTGGGACCAAAAGACCCTGACTACAGGACCTGACTATGACATCCAACCAAAGAGAAGAAAGAAATGAATCTAGCAGAGAATTGTCTCTAAGTCAGGTTTTGCCCGAGTAAATCATAACCAGAGGATGAGTCCAACTGCCTGTTCTTTCTCAACTACCAGTAGAGTAGCCATTTTTGAGAAATAGCTACTAAAGATAGCTACTTTCTTTAGTTGACAACCTAAACAAGTTCTATATCCTGTATGCAAGATGTTTTCTTCCCTATCAGAATCTCATGCCACTTTGACTTCTGTTTGTCTAAACTAAGGGCCACAGGGCTGGAATAGCCTGGGCAATTGGTAATGGTTCAAAGGTGGCCCATTCTCAAAGGAGAATGCAGCAGCTAGCATGGAGCCTGTAAACCAGCTGGCAGGATTTGCTCCACTACAGCAAGGTTGTTTTGTTGTGTTTTTTTGCGGTACGTGGGCCTCTCACTGCTGTGGCCTCTCCCATTGCAGAGCACAGGCTCCGGACGCACAGGCTCAGCGGCCATGGCTCACGGGCCCAGCCGCTCTGCGGCATGTGGGATCCTCCCAGACGGGGGCACGAATCCGTGTCCCCTGTATCGGCAGGCGGACTCCCAACCACTGAGCCACCAGGGAAGCCCTACAGCAAGGTTTGACTCCTCTTTTGTGTAGGATGGAAACTTGAGTGCCTCGGTCTTAATTTCAGATTCACAGGGTAATCCCAGGCTGCCCACTGCTGTGCAGTTTCTCAATCTCGTGATGTTGTGGAAAGAGCTTGGAGTCAGGCTGACTTGACCAGCTCTACCATTTACAAGTTGTGTGACTCGGCCAAATTATATAACCCTTCAGAGCCTCAGTTTTCTTGCCTGTGAAATGGATAATGCTTATCTCCTAAAGATTTAATGACCTGATTTAATTTTTAAAATACTGCTTACAGACCCAGCAAACACTAGGTACTACATAAATATCGATTCCTTGTCTCAGCCTAGGGCCCTACAGCCTGAATTGCCTCATTACACCCACATGTGCTCTTTATAGGGCAAAGAGGGTATTCTTATCCTTTTTCTGTTGTACTATTTTATCCTGGCTGCCCGATACCCTCAAAAACTAGGTATTTTAAGACTTCCTGCAATCTTATTTTAAAGCTTTTTCAATGCCAGGTGTTATCTATATAATCACATATCCAAGCAACCTCTGGATTAAAGTGGAGTGCTTATATGGGGAAAGGGGTATGTTTGGTCCTTGTAACTATACCTATTTATACCTCTAGCCCTCTGCCAGCAGCTTCAGAATACCTGAGTTTGGGGACAAGGGAAAGAGGTAGTGTAGGTTTAAAAATAATTCCACACTGGAGCCATCTCTGCAAGATGTGGACCAGTCCCTAATTAGCTCCAAGGTATATTTACGGGTACCTCTGTGGTCAGTGGTGTTGATGGCTGTCACTTCTTTGTTGACAAATAAGCTAAAAGAAATTGAGTGTGTGCCAATTACATGGCCCAGAGTTTCAAAGTTTTCAGTTAATCTGTTGTTTCTTGTTACTTCTTCCAGTAGTTGTTTCCAGATATCTTCCTCCTTATGATAAGCTCTGAAAGTCTGGGCCTCTAATGATTAGATAGATGTCTGATCTTTACTGGCTCCCATTCTACTGCAGTGTGGAAAAGATACTGGATTGAGGTCTCTCCCCATGTTGATTCTTTGCAATCTCCATAGCACTGCTTTTTTAAACCCCATCTCCCAAAGTGAAGCCAGATGGAGCTCTAGGCTCAGCAAATGGCTTTACATAAAGGCCAGAGGGGACTTGAGAGCTGTTGTCCTCAATTCTACTCCCAACTGAAGATTACTCTGCTCCCTTGGCCCTAGGGATAGGTTGGAAAAAGAACAAAACCTCAAAAGTAGCCACCCTGTATGTCACCATTGTTGGGGATCCTGATGATTGACTAGGCTCACAAAAGAATATGAAGTTCTGGGCTTGTCAGTCCTAGAGCTCTGACTGCTTAGGAGGAGATATACTGGGAAGAGGGAAGGTAGAAAATAATTTTATTAAGAAGCCCCAATGGGTTGTGCTGTGGCAGGTTTACCACACTGAAGCAGTGATGAGCTAGGTGTGGGTTGTGAATTTTAAAGCAGAGTATGAATCTTTAAGAGTTTAACAAAATTATACCCTGAAAAAAATTCCAAAATCAAATAGTTTAGGCCTTGAGCCAGAGACTTTCTTAGAAATTCATATCAATTCAATTCTGTTTAAACCAGTAGGTCTCAACCACAGAAGATTTTGCCCCCTGCAACCCCACCCAGGGATATTTTGCAATATCTGGAAACATTTTTGGTTGTCACGGTTAGGGGGAGGGTACTGCTGGCATCTCGTGAAGAGAGGCCAGGGATTCTGCTAAACATTCTACAGTGCACAAAACAGCTCCCCACGACAAGACATTTTTCAGTCGACAGTACAGAAGAAACCCTGTGTTAAACACACAGAAATGAGCAATACACAGATGAACAAAAGCTACTCTCAGAGAGCTTATATCCATGTTGAGGTGGGTGGGTGGTGGGAATGGGAGAGGAAAGGGAAAATTGTGGGTGGGTACAGTAAGGAGATGTTGGAGACCAGGGAGAGAAAGGAACTCAGAAATCTCCAAGGAGTGCTCACTCTCAACTCTGCCTTGATCTGTCACCTATTAATTAGCAGAGGAAAGTGTGAGGGAGAGGTATGATACAAGAAGGGGGGATAATTCCTTTGGGCCCCTTACTTTGAGGATGTAGTAGAAAATATAAGGATTGTGGATCCAGGCAGACTTGGCTGACACCAGCACAGCCTGAGTAGGTTGATGAGGGTCAAAAGAAAGGCTTTCTGGAGAAGGAGGTGATGACTAAATAGAATTTTTAAGGAAGAATAGAAGTTAGCCAAGAGAAGAGCAGAGTTTCCTCCAGCGAGAGACACTGAAACAAGATATTAGAATATGATACCTTGGAACTGCAAGCAAGGAGTAATTAGTCTCTGAGAGTCCCGGTTTCCTTGTCAGTAATATTGGATTAGTGAAAACAACCTGTAGGAGAGATATATCTGGAAAGAGTCTAGTGCAATGCCTGGAACAAAGTGGCAGTTCAACAACCCCCCCAACTTGTTTGGGGCTTCTATTACCATCCCAGACTGCACACATATTTACTGTAAGACGCTTTTTACGTTAAGTTCCAAAGTGGGCAAACCACACAGCCTCATTTGCCCCAGGTAACACTGAGCCCTTAGGAAGGATCTTAGAATGAAGGAAAGGACTGGGGAACAGGTGGCGCTGGGGATTTGTACTCCAATCAACTTTTACTCCCTAGCTCACACCATGAGGAAGATGCACCCCTTCAGCAGAGAAAGGCAGATGGCCAGGAACAGCCCGGAAAGGCACCAGCAATTTCAGTGAAGTAAAAACGCCCCACTCCACCCCTCAACCCCCAGTCTCCCAGTCAAGCCCTCACTCCGAGTGGAATGAGTTCGCCTCTGAAATCTCAGCTTCCAGAGAGGGAGAGTCGCTCGTTTCCTGCGGTGTCCCTGGCCACCCGGCGGTGCCATCCCTCCCCTTCGACTGAAGCGGGATTTGGAAAGTATTCAGGAGCCAGGACTTGGGGGCAGAGGTCTGTGATACTGGGGAAACGAAGACTGCAGTGGAGCAGCAGGCAGAGACTAGAGCTCCCCAAAACGATCGCTATTTGGGATGGGGTGAGGGCTGAGGGACACCTAGTGAGAAGCAGAGCTGACCACCTAGAGCTCAAGGCCCAGGACGTGGGAGGTGGAGCTAAGAGCAGACCGCGGAGTGTCAGGCTACCAGGGACGCCGCGGGAGTGGGAAAAAAAATCCCTTGAATGAGCCCCCTGCAAGTCCTGCTCAGAGAGGTTGAACAGCCAATCGCGATGCAGGGTGGGGCTGCGGATAAAGGTCTCAACCAATAGCTGTGGAGGGGGCGGGGCCTGGCTCCCGGCGCGCGGCGGCTGTGGGGTAACCCCTGGCAGAGAGCGCAGAGCGGCAGAGGGGAGCTGCTGAGGAGAGCCGCATGGACGACCCCGCGGCGCCCGGGTCCGGGAACCCGCCTGCCAATGGCTATGGCAACGGCAACGGCAACGGCGGCGGCAAAGGGAAGCCGGCGGCGCCTAAAGGCCGGGAAACGTTCAGAAGCCAGCGGCGGGAGTCGGAGGTGAGGAGCCCGGAGAGCTTTCAGTTGGGGTCGGGAGACGCCCGGGGCGAGAAGCGTTGGCTGAGGTGTTTCGGTCGCGTGCCCCTCCGCCGCCGGGAGACCCCTGCGCGTCCCGTGCCGCCTCTCGGAGCGGGCGCCTGCTGGGCACGCTGCAGCCTGAACTCCGGGCTCTGCAGCCCCTGACCCTCTCCGCCCGTCTCCTGCCGCGGGTCTGGGGCTTTCTAGCCCTCTGGCCTCCCTCGGGGGGCGCGAAGATAGAGCGTGATATCCAGCGTCCGGGATACTTTCACATATTTATCTCACTTAATCGCTGTAGCCCTCCGGAGTGGTAATTCGTAAGGCCGATTTACGGAGGAGGAACAGGCGCGGAGAGGTGAAGTGAGTGGCCTGAGGGGTGGGAGGCCGGAGGCCGGAGCCCGGCCGCAGTGGAAAGGTCGGCGTGGGGGCAGCCGCCCTCCCACCCCGAGGCACCCCGAGCCGAGCAGAGCAGCCGCGTGACTTGGGCCCTTCCCCTTCCCCCCGTGTGCTGGCGAGCCCTTGAGGGAGCACTTTCCACGGACATCAGGCCCCCTCCCCGTAAGGGTTAATGACACAGGAGTCAGGCAGGGCAGTACCAGAGCGAGTGGATGGACCCCCCCCCTCCCCACGATACAGACCCACAGAGGGGAGTATGAATGTTTCCTCTTCTTAAAAGAAACCCTAACTAGGAGGATGAAAGGAGTGAATTAACATTCACTCCAACCCCCTCATCCAGCCAGCTTCCATCAGCTAGCCAAGAGCAGAACCGGATCTGAGCGGGGAATCAGACCACAAAATGTCAGGTGTGGAAGGGTCTGTAGAGGTCACCGGGTTTTAGCCCTTGCTTTGACGGAAGTGGGAGACAAAAGTAGCTTGCCGAAGGTCATACATCTGGCACAGTGGCCAGGGGTACCAGGCTTTGGGTTCAGTCAGAGCAGGTTTTGAGGTTTTGAATCCCAGCCCTACCATTTACTCTTGGTGTGACTTTTGGCAGATTGCCAGCCTCTGAGCTCCAGTTTCTTCCTCTGTAAAATGAGGTTAATACTACCTGCCTCAGAAGGTTGCGATAAAGTCAAAATGAGATAATTGAATATGAAATGTTTAATTCAGTGCAGGCACGGTGCATGTAGTTGGTTAGCGCACAGTAGCTCTTAGTACTATATTATCATCATCATCAAGGGACAGAACTGGTAGTAGAAGCCAGATCTTAGGCATCCCAGTCCACGGTTTACCATTTGAACTGTATTTCAGTTTCAAAGGGATTTCATGTATGCTTTCCATTTTGATACAGACAAGCAGGAATCCATCCCATTTTATAAAAGAGAGAAGTGGAGGAGGTGAAAAGACTGGCCCAAAATCACACCACCTTTCAGAGGCAGAGCTCAGCCCTCCTGCCATACTGGATCAGGGTTTTATGCACCATATCATCTCCCTCCCTGCCTCAGTACGAATCTGGCCTTTTAGGGCACCCTGTTTCTCCTTCCCCCATAGAGACATCGTTCTTGTTCAGATGGTTTTTGGGGGGTGGGGCAGGGGGATGAGTCTTTTATTAATTCAACAGTTGTTGAGTTCTTTCTATATGCCCAGCACTGTTTTAGGTGCTAGGAATACAGCGGTCTCTCCACAGTCGGGGTGCAGAGACAGTGTGGGAGTGAATAAAATAATTTCGGAATGATATGTTCTATGGGTGAATTAAAACTCCTCTTGAACCAGGAGGCCTTTTCCCTACCTATCAAGTCTTCCTTCAGGAAAAGGCTCTGATAGTTTTACTCTTGACAGTGAGTTCAGTATCCAGAGACTCAGAGCTTTCCACCTGCACCACAGTTTACCGCCTGATTGTCTGCAGCTGCACTTTTCATGTGGAAATGAACAACTGCAGTGATCCTCACCATCTGAGCTTATTGCCTGCCCAAAGGTTGGCCGGAAACATTAGCTTTCCTTCACCTTCCACTGCATCAGGAGAGCTGCTCTTACCTGTCAATACGTCCCCTATCACAACACCCGGGTGCCGGACTCTCTGCTGACTCTCAGATAGATGACTATCTGCTTTTCCTTCCCTCCCTCCTTTTGCATTCCTGTGGAAAATAGTCCTGGGCAGGATGATTTTCTTTCCTCTCTAGGGCTTCAGGAATTTCTGGAAGAGAATTACTGTTGGCACAAGTCAACAGAGCCTCGTACATCACTGTGTTTATAGGGGTACCATTGACCTACCCTCTCCCAATGGCTTAGTGTATGGATATCCTAACCTTAAAAGGAAGCTAGAGAATGATTGTTTGCTTAATAAAAAGATTCTTAACCTAACCAAAAGATTCACCTCAGACCTCTTACAGCCAGATTTCTTGCTTCAGGTCGTTCCCAAAGTCCTTGACAAAGTTTAACTGGTTTGTAGCAAAATGAGGAAAATTCAAGGCATTGAAGTGAGTTTTTCATAAAATGTAGTTCAATACGCTAAATTTAAAGGATGTATGTAATTTAAAACTGTAGGGAGTAACCTGTGAGTTGAGACCAACATTTTTTTTAAAGAAATAGACTAATTGGAAGTACTGGTTTATCACATATGGTAGTGGTAAATATTATTTTGTTAAACTTCTGTTCCAGTTTTGTGTGTGTTGGGACACGACGTAAAGTTTACTTATACTTTGACTTACAGTCAAAAAAAGCTTCACTGCTTTTAATGGCTCTTATTCTGATATTTTTGTCTTTTGCATTTTGGGGGCATTAAACGATTTTTTAAAATTATATATATATTTAAGAGATTTTTAAAGTTTCTACTTAGAAAATAAAACATCAACAACCTTATGTCATTCTCCACCATCCACCTTTTTTTTTTCTTACTGGTCCCTGTAATCCAGAAGTTTAGAAATCTTTGCTATAGTGGATTTAAACATGAATCACCTTTTTGGCAGTGTAAATTCATAAAGTGGTTTTGGAAAACAACTTGTCATGTACAAAGAGCCATACAAATTGTCATAAGGTTTGATGCATTCATTCCCGTTATAAAAATCTGTCAGAGAAGATCCTAAATATGAAAAAAATTTATTAGAGTATTACAGCTTCATGTATATAGTAAAGAAAAATTAAAAACAAATGTGCAACAATAGAGAATTGGTTAAGTAAGCCAATAGACATCTGTCCACTTAGCTGTTTATTTATTTTTAATAAAATTTTTTTTTTTTTTTTTGGTTGTGCTGTGCAGTTTGTAGTTCCCCCACCAGGGACTGAACCCAGGCCGTGGCAGTGAAAGCCCAGAATCCTAACCACTAGGCCATCAGGGAACTCTTCTCTTAGCTGTTTAAAGTGACAGTTATAATAATATGAGACAGGGACTTCCCTGGTGGTCCAGTGGCTAAGACTCCATACTCCCAATGCAGGGGTCCCTGGTCAGGGAACTAGATCCCACATGCATGCCACAACTAAAGATTCTGCATGTCGCAACTAATGATCCAGGAAACTGCAACAAAGATCCTGCATGTGGCAACGAAGATCCTGCATGCCACAGCTAAGACCCAGCGCAGCCTAAATAAATAAATATTCATTTTTTAAAAAGTAAACCTTTATCTTTAAAAAAATAATAATAGTATGAGAAAAATGCCTTTATAATATATTAAAATCATAAGTAGAGTAAGTAAAATTCTTGGAGTAACCGTCCACATAGTGCTACCAGGTGCTGGATTGTGTGCTAAGTGCTTTTCCTCTATTATCTCATTTAGTCCTTACAATGACCCTATGAATTATCCTCATTTTACAGATGAGAAAACTGAGTACGTCATTTTCCAACAATTCCCTGATACCAATTCAGTTCTGACACTACCCGTAGTTAGCAAAGACCCCACAAGTTAAGGGCTCAGTCCTACAAGACTGCCCGCACTTCAGATGTCAGCCACAGTGGAATCCCCAGACTACCTGCACTTCTGCCTGGCCAACTACAGATTCAGGGGTTACCATGACTGTCCCCCTCAGGTTCGATAGATTGCAAGAACAACTTGCAGAACTAAGAAAAGTGCTATATTTATGACTACAATTTTATTATAAAGAATACAACTCAGGAACAAAATGAAGAGAGGCATAGGACAAGGTATGGAGGTGGAATGGTGCAGAATTTCCATGCCCTCTCTGTGGCATTACCCTCCTAGCACATTGGTGTGCCCAAATCACATTGTTTCGGAGTTTTTTTGTTTGTGTTTTTTTGCGGTACGCGGGCCTCTCACTGCTGTAGCCTCTCCTGTTGCAGAGCACAGGCTGTGGACATGCAGACTCAGAGGCCATGGCTCACGGGCCCAGCCGCTCCGCGGCATGTGGGATCTTCCCGGACCAGGGCACGAACCCGTATCCCCTGCATCGGCAGGCAAACTCTCAACCACTGCACCACCAGGGAAGCCCCAGAGTTTTTATATGGAGTTTCGTTACCTAGTCATGGTTGGTCAAACCACTGGCCACTTGATTAAACTCAGTCTTCAGCCTCCTCCCCTCCCTGGAGCTCCTTTTTTGAAATTCTCACTCTAAGTCACCTCATTAGCATAACCTCAAGTATGGTTGACAGGAGCTCCTTATGAATAACAGGCACTCCTACTACTCAGGAAATTCCAAAGGTTTTAAGAGCTCTGTGCCAGGAAGGTGGGTGATGGGGCAAAGACCAAATACATTTTTTATACTACACTGAGGCACAAAGAGGTTAAGTAACTTGTTCAAGATCACATAGTATGTGACAAGACCTGGCATTCAAAATTTTTTTAATTCATATTTATTAATATATTGGTAGGAAAAATCTATCCCAAAATGCTTAAAGAGGTTCGGGTGTAGGATTATATTAAAAATACTTTTAAAAGGGTATTATAGGGCCTTCCCTGGTAGCACAGTGGGTAAGAGTCTGCCTGCCAATGCAGGGGACACGGGTTTGAGCCCTGGTCCGGGAAGATCCCACATGCGGCAGAGTAACTAAGCCCAAGAGCGCCACAACTACTGAAGCCTGCACACCTAGAGCCCGTGCTCCGCAACAAGAGAAGCCACCGCAATGAGAAGCCCGCGCACTGCAATGAAGAGTAGCCCCGCTCGCCGCAACTAGAAAAAGCCCACACACAGCAACAAACACCCAATGCAGCCAAAAATAAATAAATAATTAAAAAAAAAAAAAGGGTATTATAAATTTTTACATACAACATCATAGGAAATCTAGCCTTTAGTACAATTTGAAGTGGAAATGCTACCTTATTTGACAGTCCTAAAATTGTGGAATATTGGAACTAAGGACACCTTTTTATATATGAGGAACTATGATCCACAGAATGAAATCATACAAAATCATACAATGGGTTAATGACAGAGCTGAAGTCAGAATCCAGTTTACTTCTTTTGTTTTCATCCGTCTTGTTTTTCTAGAGATTAGCTAGATGTTCTTCAGGTCTGTGTTTATGTAGATCAGATATGGGCACAGATTGTAGCTTTCATATCTGTTCATGATCCTGGTCCTTTGCCCAGAGTTTCTGATTCTATATAGGAATCTTCAGCCCAGCCCCACACTGAGCCTCTAATTTTGGCTTGGAGGAGGGTACTTCTTAGATGAAAGGCCCAGATGGAACTCTCCTAGTTGCCTTCTTCCTCTAACTTTGGCCTCCAAGAGAGGTGGAAAATGAAATGAGGGTGTGATCTCCTTTTGTCAGCCTTTTCCCCAAGTTACCACAAAGATTTCTCCATTACAGGGCTCTGTGGACTGCCCTACCCTGGAATTTGAGTATGGAGACACAGATGGGCACGCAGCAGAGTTGTCAGGTATGAGATAGATGGGTCTGTAAAGAGTGGAAGGTTGGCCAGGAGGAGAGGGAAGATGCCTGTGCTCTCCCCTGGCAGCTTGTCTGTTCTCAGCAAGTGGCTATAGAGCACAGGCTGTTCTCCACATTCCCACTTCTCTACACCTTCCAGTGGTCAGTATCTCTTTGTTTGCTTTCACATTTCTTTCTGTGAATGCTTCCCTGGCTATGTATGACATTCTCCATTCTTTCATTCTATCCCTGTTTTCTGCTCACCCTTCTTTAATTCTCTTTTGGTGCACTCTCAAATCTGTTTTCTCTCCACCTTCTCCCCATTTCTCCTTTCTTTCTCTTCCCATAGTCACCCATATCTTTTGGGTGCCCCTTTCTGCCACCCACTCCATTGCTTTCCCATTCCATCTCTCTCTCCTTTTCTATTCTACGTCCATCTCACCCCCTTCCCCTAATACTTGCCCCTTATTAAAGTCTCAGCAATGTCTGAAGAAAAACTGTGTAGACAACTGGCCAGCTGAGCAAAGCTGAACATGTCATCTATATCCATCACAGTGGAGCTCTGCTTGGATGTTTCTGAGCTGGGGTTGAGTGATCCCATTCTTCTTTCAGTGCTGGACTGCTTCTCTCTGGATTTTTAGCTTGGCTAAACGTGGTCTCCTTGCATTAAGGGCCTCCATGTTACATGTGCTACAAATGCCAATTATTAATAAATGAGCTTTGGGTGGAAATTATGTGAAAGTTAAATATTCTGTCACATGAAAGTGACACTTTAAGACAGGCTTTTTCAGAGAAAAGAGACAAATGCTTTTAAAGAAGTTCTTGTGAATAAACATAGGGAATAAATTTTGTGATGAGTGACAGAAATAGAGAGCTAAGTTTAATAACTAACCAAGGGTTAGAATCCAAAATATGAATACACACGTACACACACACATAGAGAGAGAAAGAAATGAACATCCCAACAGAGACTATAGATAAATGGTCAAAGAATATGAATAGGAATTCACAGAACAGAAAACCATGTGGTCAGTAAATATATGAAAAGATATTCAATTATGTTAGGAAATGGGGAAAAACAAATTAAAATGGTGAGATATTATTCAACAATCATCAGATGCAAAATTTAAAAGCCTGGGGTTGGTGAGGGTACAGAGAAATGAGTACTTTTTATACATGGCTTGGCATGAGGGAACAGAGTATAGAATTGGAAAGCAGTTTGGTTATATCTAGCAAAGTCGAATTCACACGTATTATGACCCAACGATTCTAGATGTACACTTTAAAGAAATTCTTGGGCCCAAGAAAACACTTACAAAAATGTTTATTGTCGCCACTGTGAAAAATTGAAAACAACTTAGTAGGGGAATGGAGAAACTGCAGTATATCAGTATATTAGGCTACTGTATAGTCATTAAAATAATTGATCTATATCAATATGCTTCAGTGTCAATAAATATTAAAAATATATTAAAGGGGAGAAGAAACGGTGACAAAATAATTTATACAGGCATCAAAAAAACTGCTTAAACACACAAGTCTAAAAGATGTTTCTAGGAAGTCTAGTGGCACACTTGATTGAGAACCGTGTCAGTTAAGTGAATGGATGTGTTCATCACACTGCTTTTCATGTAAGCTATTGAAAGACATAATAAAAAATGCTTCTAAGAAAAAATAATTTATACAGTATGATACTGCTTGGATAAAAACTTGAAAAACAGAACAATATCACGTGTTGTTTACAGGCACATAGATATGTACTAAAAGTATAAAACTAGGCATGTGAAGCATACATACCAGTTTCATCATAGTGATCATCTCTAGAGAGGAAAATAAGACTGGGAAGGAAGAGGGGACTTTAGCTGTCTGAAGCAAATATGACAAGTGTTAACATTTGTTTAATCTGAGTAGAAGATAAACGCAGTGTCTTTTATGTACTCTGTATTTACCTGTAGTATATGAAAGTTCATGATCTAAACTTTAAAAATAAGACAAAAGCAAAGTTCAGTACCTAAGAGCCTTGCTCCCTGTTTTAACTGGGTTTGTGCTCTACTCTTAAAATATATATATCTACACTACTCACTAATGACTGAAGAATTTAACAAACAGAGCTGGGATTTGTTTCTGGTCACTCCAGGATTCTGGAACTCAGGACTCAAAAGCCCTGGCTCCCAGACAAGGTATTTCTTGACCATTAGACAGCTGACTGGAATATAAGTGAATTTCTCTTGCTTTGTGTGTTATCTGTGACCTTGTTAAATTTCCAGCAAGGGTCTTAGTTAGGGAACAGAGTTTTGAGGAAGCACCTATTGGCTTAATGACTTCACTTCTTCGTTCTCTGTAAGGTGAGCGTACTTGTGTAATGTTCTGCTGTGTGTGTGTGTGTGTGTGTAGGAAAGGACATTTTTATTTCTCATAAGCTGTCTGCATTTTGTATTGAGAGGCTGCTGTCAGCAAAGTTAGATTTTCCTGGGCACAGGCCGCCCTTTGGCAATCAAAGCTGCTTCTGTATGGTTTGATTCTGCCCCTGCCCGGGTGGCCGTGGGCAGGAACATAAACTTCTGTATCCTTCGAGGAAACTCAGCAGGGAGAGAATGAACTGGCTCCTTGAATAGCACAAGGATCTTGCCTCTAAACTTCAGGAGTTGTGTTGCCCCCTTTTTCCCTAGAGACAGGATTAGTCCCAGTCTGGGTTGACAAGCAGAAGGGGTTGCAGCCCTAAGAACCAGCAGTGATGACATTCAGCCCTCTCTGTTCCAGCCCTCCTCCTGGCCCTCACCAAATGTCGGAGCCTGCCTTCTCTGCTGTAGCAGCCAGCTGGCAGGAGGAGGACAGGTTTGATGGTTTAATCACCCAGGGACACAAGTGGCTATTTTTAACTGCTCTGAAAAGGAGGAAGCTGACTCTGGATTGAATTGGACACAGGAATGTGTTGGAAGCTTTAGCTCTTTCATGCCACCTTCTCCACCCCAGGCCCCTTCTGTAAGGATCTGCTGAATGTTTGTGACTCTATCCTATCTTTCCTGCCACAGAATTGTATAGCTACACTGAACACCCGGAATTCACCACTAACAGGAGGTGCTTTGAAGAAGACTTCAAGACCCAAGGTGATCCCAGACCCTTATTCATAGAGATCTGCTTTTTCTCTCCATGATATTCAAGGCTGATCTAGAAAAAGCCTAAAATAAAGTATGATCCTTCTTCATCCTCTCCATAGCCATATAACTTCTCTATTCCTTTTTGCATATGGGACACAGAGTTTCCTATATCTCAAGTGGAGAGGTCACGGAGTGGAAGCAAGAGAAGCCTGAACTGGGTCCCTTTCCCTGATGTCAAGGGCCCAGAGAACAGAGGAATGGGGAGGTGGGGCTGGACTGGTTCCCTGCTGCCTGGTAACCCTGTGCCCAGCCTAGTCTTCGACCTTAGTTTTCAATCCCTGTCTCCAATTCTGCCTCACTCCTCATAGCATCTGGTAATAATTTCATGTGCCCACCCTGTGATCCACTCAGACCTCCATTTCCTTACTTTGTCAGTGGCAATTCAGTGTTCAACTCAGCAAATGTGTGGTGAGTACCCATTTTGTGCCAGAGATGCAGGAGGCAGGGGTGAAGGTGAATTTACAGTATCTTTAAAGAAATTATAGTCAGATAGCAGAGGGGAGATGTGTATGTCACAAAACTAGCTGAGGCCAAGAGGAAAATGGGAAGTGTCATTAGAGAAGTAAAACGTATCATGGGGGACAGAGCTTCTGGCTGGAGCATTAGTGGGAAAGAGGTGATTTTGTATTGAACCTGTAAGGATGAATAGCAATTGGATACATAGGGAGATAGAGGGAACTCCTTGAGGAAAGGCAGAGAGATAGAACTGTATAGGCTGGGGAGGGGGAAGCGGAAATGGAGGGGATGTGGAGGAAGATGAGGCTCTGGAGTGGGCCAGAACATTTGGGCTTTTTACTTTTCCCATCCCTTATTCTTTCTCAGCTAAACAAGGAAAGCTTTCGAAGAGAAGAATTTATTGGGGGGCTGAGATCAGAAGTACATATGCTATCATCAGGAGCCTTTCCAGGAAGGGGAGGCAACAGCTGACACCAGATCTGTATGGCCTTCTGTTCCCAGTGCAGGGTAAGGAGTGGCTGGAGTTGGAGGAAGATGCCCAGAAGGCCTATGTGATGGGACTCCTGGACCGGCTGGAGGTGGTCAGTAGGGAACGGCGACTGAAGGTGGCCCGAGCTGTTCTCTACCTGGCCCAAGGTGAGTGGCCAGCTTTGCCAACTTGAGAGGGGTGGACACTAGAGAGAGAGAGATGGTGTTAGCAGGACTAGGATGAGGCAAGCCACACTGGGAAAGCAAGGTTCCTGCCTCTTGAGGACAGATCTTGTCATGTGCTAGAAGTAACCTTGTGCTTATGCGAAAGATGAGGAGATGATGGTAGGTACTGTTCTGGATCCCTTGGAATCGGCCTTTCTCTTTCCAGACATGCCAGGATTTCTTATAGGGTTCTTTTTTTCCTTAGCCTGGGCTGTAATCCTATGTGGAGACTAGCAAGAGGGTCACTGTGGCCAGAGCTGACAGTGTACCACCAGCTGAGCATGGAGGTTTCTTTTACCAGCTGTGGCCTGGTTCTGACACTGAGAGGAGGCAGGGAGGGTGCCACCAATTTACACGTGGACCCGCTGCATTGTTTCTCATTGGCATTTAGAAGGTCCAAGCCAACATAGCAGGAGGAGTGGATGCTGTGAGTAATTTGGAGAATCAGAACTCAATGAGATTAACTGAGGAAAGCTTCCCAGAAGAGACCTATTAGCCAGGTGTTGGAAAGAAAAATGAGCCTAGCTGGAGTAGTAAAAGAAAGCCCTGAGGTCAGAAATAAGAGGACTGTTGGCAGAACCAACTAGTTGGGAGCTAAAAAAACTGTAAAAGAAAAATCATAAATGGAGAGGAAAGAGAGTGGACATCTGGTGAAGGGACGACTGCAGTAAACAAGGCAGTGCCCAAGCCTATCTCTTGGGTCTGGCACTCTGGCCAAGTTCCAGCTGCCAGTACCTTCATCTTTTTGCCTGAGGGCTTTCTGTGCAGCCCACATGGGGCAGCCAGGAAGTGCTAGGGAATTAATGTTCTCCCCTAGTCCAGCAGCATTCCTCAGTGACTGCCAGGGGTTAGTGGATGAGCAGCTTGACCACCTCACCCCTCTTGGGTGGGATGATTCTGAGTTGTTTATGTTTTCCAGAGCTTCTCCCCACTTGGGATTGAGCTCTTGGCTGCCTTCTCTTCCCTATCTCACTTCCCCACTTCTTTACCGATGGTTCCTGGGGTCAACTCCCAAATAAACTACTTGCACTTGAATCCTTATCTCTGGATCTGCTTCTCAGGGAACTCAAACTTAAGACAAACCAGTGATGAGCACATTGGACCTAACCCTGGAGACTGCTTCTCCTCTCCCCTGCCTCATTCCAGGAAGTTCTGGGGGGCACTTGTCCTTTGTAAACCTAATTGTTGGACAGAGTGTTGGGAGATAGTCTTCAGATCATGGGGCAGGGTGGAAAGAACTGGGATAACCCCCTCCTCCTCAACCCCTGCGGCACTGTCTGGTCCTTTAGGCACTTTTGGGGAATGTGATTCAGAAGTCGATGTACTCCACTGGTCCAGGTACAACTGCTTCCTGCTCTATCAGATGGGGACCTTCTCGGCCTTCCTGGAGCTACTCCACATGGAAATCGAGTGAGAAGCTTTAGGGGAGGGCTGGCGACCCCCTTCCTTGAAGGGTGCCTCATCTCCTATACTGGTTCCCTCACTGTAGAGCCCTCTGTGAAAGCTGGGTCTATTCACACCTCCTCCAAAGCTCACTGACAGTCCCCCTCCATCCAGCCATGGTCTCTGATAGCCTGTCTGCTCCCTAAGGTTGGGCTCATCAGCAGGCTCTGCCCCACTTACAGCTTCAATCCTGGGCCTCAGGGGCCGATCCTGTATTGCTTTTTTATCCAAATACCTTCTTAGCTCAGCCTAACTGTGGACTCCATGAAGGAAGCTGTTCTACCTGAGAACGTGACCCAAGATGGATGGGACCAATTCCTGTTGCTGTTCCCAGTTCTTTTCCTCATGGTTACAGCTCTAGAGGTGGCCTTATCTGCTGCTACCACTATAGTGACCCCTCATATTGTCTCATGCCTATCACCCAGGAGTTTTAGTGGGGCAAATTCTGTTTATTATTCACCAGGTGTTGCTTAGCATCTGTTTTGTGTCCAGCACAGTACTAGAAACAGCAGGGATTTTAAGAGGAGCAAATATCATAGACCCTGCCCTTGCCTGTCTTCACCACAGATAAGGGTTTGTCTAGGTGGCAGGAGAATTCTATGGGCTTCTCTACCTTAGACCAATTTCTTTAGCTACATAGCCAGGGAATGGCAGGTACTCATGTTTGTGCATATGATAAGTGTGCAACACGGGGTAAAGAGGCCTTACGGGTTCCTGTTTTCTCCCTCATCCCTGTGGCAGCAACAGCCAGGCCTGTAGCAGTGCTCTTCGGAAACCAGCCATCTCCATTGCTGATAGCACAGAGCTCCGGTGAGTGGGCCTGCCCATGGGATTGGAACAGGGGATCGTTAGCAATGGGTTACCTTTGCCCAAATTTCAGACGCACCCAGGCCACTAGAAGTTGCTAATTCCACTGGGTTGGGCCACCACAGAGACCATCCCTGAGATCTATAGGTTGGAAACTGCCTTGGGAACCTCTTGTGACCCTTCTATAACCTCAGGGTGCTGCTGAGTGTCATGTACCTAATGGTGGAAAATATCCGCCTGGAGCGAGAGACAGACTCCTACGGGTGGAGGACAGCCCGGGAGACCTTCCGCACTGAACTGAGTAAGAAGTGGCACTCGAGGTGCCTGTGGCAGAGGGGAGGCATAGCATCTGCCTAGGAGAGACAGACAGTTCTTCTTCGTCTTCTTTTTTTTTTTTTTTAGAACTAACATCCCTTCTTTTAGGACAGAGATACTTTGTGGTGGGCTTGAGGGTCTGGCTTGATTGCCCCTATGTCTATGAGCTAGGCCCAGTCATATGTCTTCTCTATATCTTGGTTTTGGTTTCCTTGGTTATAAATGGGAATAGTTATCCCTCTCCCATTCGATCACAAATCCCACATGAAGAAAATGAGTTGACTTACCTTGAAAATATGAGTTGGTATTGTCATCAGTCAGGGATAAGATATGAAGGCCTTTGGGATTTTAAAATATATACTATATTTGTTGATGTGGGAAAGTGAGTTGTGATCTACAAAATGCATTGAGTTCCTCAGCCAGGAAGCATCTTTATTACGGTTGATTATCTTTATTACTGTTACTTCTAGTTTGATATCCACCCCCAAGCTTTGGGAACTATGCCATTTTAACTCCATGACCTCCCTTATCCTGCCCTCGGGGGGTTCACTCTGGGAGCTCTCTAAGCCTCCTTCTAAGGACCAAGTACTCAGATTCTTTGCGGGAAGGTGAGTGCCTTCCTCAGCGTCCAGAAACAGGGTTACAGGGACTGGGTCTCAGCTGCTTCATCCTCACTTTCTCACTTGCCTCTCTCCACAACCCCCAGGCTTCTCCATGCATAATGAGGAGCCTTTTGCCCTTCTGCTTTTCTCTATGGTCACCAAGTTCTGCAGCGGCCTGGCTCCCCACTTCCCCATAAAGAAGGTCCTGCTTCTGCTCTGGAAAGTAGTCATGGTGAGTGGCTGATTCACCCCTCTCCCATCTCATCAGATCAGCAGTGCCCTCTGCCACCTCAGTTTCTTCTAGTCTGATTCCAGGAGGCTGGAGCTAGGCAGAAGAATAGGGCAGCTGTTAGCCAGTGGAGGGACAGTAAGGCTGTCCTAGAGAAATCAGATGTTCTGTTTCAGAGTAGGTTACCTATTTCTGTTGGACTGATGGGAGATGCCACTTTCTGAGTTGGGGTGTCATTGCACCTTCTCCTGGTAGAGCTAATGTTTCATGGAAAGAACCCTGGCTGAGAGTTGGGAGATCTGGCCTCTGCTGATACTGAGAAACCTCGGGCAATTCTCTGTGTCTCAGTTTCTCTAGCTGTAAAATGTGAGGTTTAGTGCCTGCTCTCCATCCAGATAAATAGAGGATTTGCTTTTAAAAAATGAAGTCCTCATAAGTGTATGGTTGCAGTTTTGTTACTAATTATTCAACCCTATCCTTCCTCTGACTGGCTGAACAGCATACCCTCCAGGGCAGGCCTTGAGTGATTCTGGGGGGTTATAGTATCTAGATCTGCTCCTTAAAAGGGGGTACATTTTCCTGTTTTTTTCAGTGGAGGCCCCCAGTGGTCCTTTTCCTTATTTCTGGTGATGTTTCCAGCCCTGGGTTAGTAAATAATGCTTTATCCTGACCCCTGAGCTCTGAGGGTTAGTAACCATCTCTGAGACTGGGGATGGTGACCACATTTTTTGCCTCCTCCTGTTTTATTACTTCCTAATTACGGAGGGGGTCTGAGGGGACTGGAGGTTGTGGCTCTTCCTCTCCATGCATGCTTCCCTGACCTTGCTCCCTCTGACTTCCCTCCCTTCCTCTCTTATGTGCCCCTTTCCCGTTTAACCCTTAGTTTACCCTCGGTGGATTTGAGCAGCTGCAGGCTCTCAAAGTACAGAAGCGGGAAGAATTGGGCCTGCCTCCACTGGCTGAGGACAGTATCCAGGTGGTGAAGAGCATGCGTGCTGCCTCCCCGCCCTCTTACACTCTCGACCTGGGGGAGTCTCAGCTGGCACCACCACCCTCCAAACTGCGAGGCCGCCGTGGTTCTCGAAGGGTATGGACTAAAGCAGACAGTAGTGTTGTGACACTAGCTGGCCAAAACTCAAGATTCTAAGCAGCTCTGGATATGGTAGGAAAGAGCAGTAAATGACCCAGCTCTCCTGCCCCTGACTGGCCCTGAGACCAACCTGAAATCTTGGAGTCTATACTTCAGCCTCTATTCCCGAGCCCTGACAGGGTCCTGGGCTGTCAAGATGTAACATTGTGATATCACATCATAGACCCATGTCTTGCTAAGGATCATTGGCCTAGACCTCAGTGCTTGGAGTTCCCTAGCACCCTGAACAACAGTTGGGGTATAATCCTGGGCATAGGTACCTGGTTGAGGCACTTTATCATTGTCTTCGCAGTAAGATTTACTCTGAGCCAGCCATGCTCTTATCTGGCCTTGGAACCAGAGGCTTACACTTACAAGATGACTGGTTAGGGTTCTATAGTCTGCATCCCTAGAAAGGTCACAATGACAAGTTGCGCTGAGAGCTGACCATGCTCCCATGAACTTACCTGCCTGATCTACTTGAGTTCACCGACTACAGGTGACAGGCTCAGACAGTCACACTCAGTAATCTAGTCTACATTATCTGCAATGTGATTTTTTTAACCTTTATTTTTTTGTTGAATAAAGTAATGCTTACTCATTATAGAAAATTTAGAGCAAATATAAAAATGTGAAGAAGGGAGGAAAAAAAGTCACCCACAATCTTAACAACCAGAGGCAATCACTGTTAACTTTTTGGCCTATTTCTGTCCAATCTTTTTTTCTTTCTGTGACAAGATTTAAAATTCCATACTTGCTTCCCTCTGCCTAGCAGCAAGCTTCTGTCCTCCTCTTCCTCAGTCAGCCAGCTGGTGTATGCTCACAGAAGGCAAACTAATTGAATGTTCACCTAAGTAGAGCATAATTAGGAAGGAAAGTGCTGGCAAAAAAAAAAGGCATCAGTGCTTTCTGAAAGCTAAGTAACTGTGACTTTGGGATTATCGATGCTCTGTTTCCCAGCCATTGGCGTGGTTGTGTGAGAGCTGCTTGTCCTGGAATTGGGCCTGGTGGGCACAGTAGGGTTGAGATGGGAAGGAAAAGGTCTCACTAGAGATGGGTTCTTACTTCCATGTTCCCTGAAGTCTAGCAGCCTGTGGGTTGGGGTGGTCTTAGACAAGGATGCCCAGGGTGAGATCTCTGCACACCTTCCCTCTCTCCTTCCACCTACTCCCCTCCAACCCCCCAGCAACTCCTTACTAAGCAGGACAGCTTGGACATCTACAACGAAAGAGATCTCTTTAAGACTGAGGAACCAGCCACAGAGGAGGAAGAGGAGTCTGCTGGCGATGGAGAGCGTACCTTGGATGGAGAGTTAGACTTGCTAGAGCAGGACCCTCTAGTACCACCTCCACCCTCACAGGCACCCCTCTCTGCTGAGCGGGTGGCCTTTCCCAAGGGCCTACCATGGACCCCAAAGGTCAGGTAGGTTTGATAACACCAAGCACCCTGAGCTTCGGGGTTTCAGTCACTGGAGGCCCAGGGTGGAGTGGTCTATGTATTCAGGGCTCAATAAGCTGGTCTGGGAGTCGGAACTCCTGGGTTTGAAGTTCCCTGCTGTCTTCCCTTACTGTTCCAGTTCTCCAACTGGAGGAGTAGGAGCCCAGTAAGGGTCCTTCTCTCAAGGTTTGCTTTTCTTCCCTTCTCTGGGATTTGTCTCTCCACCGTCCTCTCAGACAGAAGGACATTGAACACTTCTTGGAGATGAGCAGGAACAAGTTCATCGGATTCACTCTGGGGCAGTAAGTGACTGGATGGTCAGAACTGGCTATAGAGTGGTTTTTAGAGGGCCACGGGAGCGGGTGGCCTAGAGTGAGAGATGTTGCCTGGTCGTGATTATACAACCCAGAGCCATGGGCAGCTCCCAGTGACTGCTTTGGGTTCTTGCCATGGAGTTTTTTCCTTCCAGTTTCCTAGAACTTTTATGTTCTCATCCAGGTGTAGGACCTTGAGCAACAAGTCATTTCCCTCTTGAACATCAATTTCCTTGTCAGTGTTATTAGATGGTCCCTGCAAGCCCTTCTGTAATGGGCCAGAATTCTGTGAAGAAGCGACATGGTTGGAACAGATCTTTCCCCATTCCCCCACCCTCTTGAATCCTCACTCGTCACTACAAAACCTGAGAAACCATTGTTGCTACCGTTTCACTGTCAAAAGTGTTGGGCAACATACCCTTTTAAGTAGGAACCTGCTCCCAGACAAAGTGAGTCCCCAAAAGACTATACAGAAATCCTAATTTTCAGGGACACTTCCCTGTACCATTATTCTTTTTGTGTCCTGAAGCAACAATGGGGGACCTGGTAACTTGCAGAGAAAGATCCAGGGTACCAGATGGTGAAAGTGGCATGGTCCACATGACTCCAGGGGGTATTGGTAATTCTCTCTGCTTTTGACCCTTATGATCTGGTGTGTCTTGCATTTCACAGGGACACGGATACCTTGGTTGGATTACCCAGGCCCATCCATGAGAGTGTGAAGACCCTCAAGCAGGTGACCAGGGTGGGCTCTCAGTCTTCAGGGATAGGGAGCCATCAAGGCAAGTTGGATGACTAGGGTCCTGGGTCCTGGGTGGTGCTCTTCCACCAGACACGTTCTGAACCTGTTATTCTGTACTTCCTCCGCAGGCATATTGGCCAAAGAGGTAAAAAATCAGGTCTCTCCGTACCTACTCAGTGTCCTACGTTTAGATAGATGAACAAGTTCTCCTTTCTTCCTCTCATTCCTTTTCCCTCCTCCCACCCTTCTCTCTCTTCCCACTTATTGCTTCCTTTCCTTTCCTTCTCTTTCCTTAGAGGATCACTAACTTCCACAGGCCCAGGATTGAGTAGCAGTCTGCTCTGTATCCAAAGTGTGTGTGTGCACGAGTAAGAGTTCCTTGCACAGACCTTGATCCCCACCCCACCCCATCATCATCACTCTGTACACACACGGACACACATACAGGCACATGCAGCAAAACTCTCAGGGCAGTGGTCCAGGGGCAGGGGCCTATTCTTGGCTTCCCCTCGCACGATTTTTTGGGTTTTTTTGAAAGGCTGTGCCATGCGACATGCAGGATCTTAGTTCCCCAACCAGGGAATCGAACCCGTGCCCCCTGCATTGGGAGCACGGAGACTTAACCACTGGACCGCCAGGGAAGTCCCTCCCCTTGCACTTTGGTTGAAGGTAAATGCTAAGGTATTTGCGCCCTTCAAACATGGAAATATGGAATAAACACTGTATTGAAGCACTTTGCTGCTGTTCATGATGCAAAGGTAAATAAGGCTCCTGCCTTCAAAGGGTGCGTAGTGTATTTGGGCTGACAGACCCATAAACAGGACATTTCCTTGTCATTGGGGAAATGATCACTGGTACACACGTGATCGAGGCCCTCAGCGCCTTATTGATGTCTTATGTTTCCCAGCACAAGTACATCTCCATCGCAGATGTTCAGATCAAGAATGAGGAGGAGCTAGAGAAGTGCCCCATGTCTTTGGTGAGTCAAGTGGAATCCTGCACAGGAGGACATCTGTCTGCAGTGCTGTCGCATAACTCGCGTGCATGCTGTTGGACTCTTACTGTATGCTAGGCAAAGCAAAGTCTCTACTTTCACAATACATTAATGTTGGAGAAAAACGATAATTAAGGAAACGAGAAGACTTTCAGAGAATTGTAGATATGGTTAAGAAAATTTAAATAGGGTGACATATCATGTAGTAGACTATTTTAGATTGGGCAGTCAGGGTATGTAGACCTCTGAGAAGGTGGTAATTACCTAAGATCTGAGGTATAAGAAGGAGCTGGCCGTAAGAACATCAGGGGAAAGAGCATTCGAAGCAGAGCGAACAGACTTATTAAGAAGGTGAGAGCAAGCTCAGAATGTTAGAGGTAAGTGGATGAAGGCTAGTGTGGCTGGAGCACAGTGGGGAGGGGGAAGGTTGTCTGAGATGGGGTCAGAGAGGTGGCCTGGGGCCACTTTACACAGGACATTTAAGCGAAGATAGGGAGCTTGAAGTTGATTCAAGTGACAAAGGGAAGCCTTTGGAGATTTTAAACTGGGGAGTGACATGATCTGTGTTTTTATAATAAAAACCATTGGCTACTTTGTAAAGGCTGGATGAGGAAAGAGTGGAAGCAGGGAGGTTGGGAAGCTCTTAAAATAGTCAAGGTGAGAGATGATGGTGTTTTAGATGGCGGGAGGAAGTGTGGAGATAGGGAGAAGTGGATGAACTTGGTTTATATTTTGGAGGTACAGCTGACAGGAGTTGCAGTTCAATTGGCTGTGGATAGAGAGACATAAAGGGCAATCAAGAATAAGTACCATTTGTCAAGATGAGGAGTTCTGTTTTTTTGTTTTTGTCTTTTTAATTAATTTATTTTTATTTCTGGCTGCGTTGGGTCTTCATTGCTGCGCGCAGGCTTTCTCTAGCTGCGGCAAGCGGGGGCTACTCTTCATTGCGGTGCGCGGGCTTCTCATTGTGGCAGCTTCTCTTGTTGCAGAGTGCGGGCTCAGTAGTTGTGGCGCACGGGCTTAGCTGCTCCGCGGCATGTGGGATCTTCCCAGACCAGGGCTTGAACCCGTGTCCCCTGCATTGGCAGGCAGATTCTTAACCACTGCGCCACCAGGGAAGCCTTGTTTTTGGGGTTTTTTTAATGTGTTTTTTCCCCCCTGTTTTTCTTTTTCTTTCATTTCTTTTCTTTTTTGTGGTTGAGGGCACCGTGCTGTGCGGCTTGCAGTATCTTAGTTCCCCAACCAGGGACTGAACCCTGGTCCCACAGCAGTGATAGTATGGAGTCCTAACCACTGGACTGCCAGGGAATTCCTAGGAGTTCTGTCTTATCAAGGGTTCTATTTTGGTTGTACTAAGATTTAGATGTCCATTAGACACCCATGCAGAGCAGCCAAGCAATTAGGTATATGGGTCTAGAGTTCTAGAGAGAGGATGACTTAGGGAAATAAATTTGGGAACTGTTGACTCATGGACAATGTTAAAAGCCATCGAACTGGCTGAGATAACCTGAGGAGGGAGTAAAGATAGAGAGAGAATGGAACCCAGGACAAAGCCCTGGGGCACACCAATATGTCAAGGATGGGATGATTCAGGAAAGGAGCCAAAAAAAAAAAAACCCTCAGTGAGGTGGGAGGAAATCCAGGAGATTGTGATGCCATAAAAGCTAAGCAAAGAAAGTCTTTCAAGGCTTCCCTGGTGGCACAGTGGTTGAGAATCCGCCTGACAATGCAGGGGTCACGTTAGATCCCTGGTCCAGGAAGATCCCACATACGGTGGAGCAACTAAGCCCGTGCGCCGCAACTACTGAGCCTGCTCTCTAGAGCCCGTGAGCCACAACTACTGAAGCCCACGTGCTTAGAGCCCGTACTCTGCAACAAGAGAAGCCACCGCAATGAGAAGCCTGTGCACTGCAACGAAGAGTAGCCCCCGCTCACCACAACTAGAGAAAGCCTGCGCGCAGCAACGAAGACCCAACACAGCCAAAAATCAATAAATAAAATAAATAAATTTATTTAAAAAAAAAGAAAGTCTTTCAAGAAGGAGGGGGTGATCAGCTATGTTAAACGTTGCTAATAAATGGTGCTTGATAAGACCTGAGGTGCCCATTGACTTTGGCAACATAGAGATAACTGGTGACCTTGATAAGAGCAACCTCAAGTGAAGTGGTGGGGCCGGAAGCCTAGTTGGAGTGTATTGAAAAGGGAATGTAAAGAAAGGAGGTAGACTTAGTCAACATAGACAAACCACGTAGAAGTTCTGTTGTGAAAAGGAAGGTAGAAATGGGGTGGTAGCGCAAGGAGGATGTGGGTCAAGGGAATGTTTTATAGCTAGGAGATACTGGAGTGTGTTTATGTCCTAAAAGGGTTGATCCAGGAGAAAGGAGAATTATAGAACTGATGCATTCGATAAAACAAAAGGGTGTGAGCACCAGCGGAGGGTAGCCTTTGATAGGAGCATGGGTGGTTCATCCTTCATGTCAAGAAGGAAGGTAGAGGCTCTCTGATAGATTTGGTGTTGAGAAAATGAGGCTGTGCCTGTCTGATTGCTTCTGTTTTGTCCGTGAAGTGAGAGGTAGGGTCAGCAACTGTTGAGGGGCTGTGGGATGAGGGGATTGGTTTGAAGAGAGGGGAGAATGTATGAAATAGGCCTTTTAGAGAACAGCAAGGCAAACATGCAGGATTGCCAGGGTTATTATCCATTTAAGCAGCAGAATAGAAGGGGCCTGGTTACTCCTCCTTGCCTCAGGGTCTCATGGCAGTGACCCTTGTCCTGTAATAGAGCGACCTGGGGGTGGAGGAAGGACTGCACTGGCCAAAGATGACAGTGGCCTGAGTAGCCTCTTGATAAAGGGCTACTCTGATAAAGGGCTTAAGTGGGGTCATCACAAGGACAGAGCTGTGCATGAGGAGCCTGGTCAGAAAGGAGGAAGGGATGTTGTAGAGGGTAGTGGAGAAGGGAAGAAAATAGTTTCCACCTAAAATTTTCCCTGCTAATACCCCTTCCTGCCTCTCCAGGCCTTTATTAACCCTCTCTGTTGAGTCACCTACCTCTCCTTTCTGACTTTGGAGCAGCCCAGAGCTCTCAGATGGCCTCAGATTGACACCATAGGAAGTGCCTCTGTGTGGGGTGTCAGTTCCAGTGTCCCAGGCGTACCTGTGGCCTAAGCTAAGCCCAAGTATGTCCAGCAAAGCAGTAGTCTGAGCCAACTCCTTGGTGGGAGTTCTTTTTTTTTTTTTATCAATTTATTTATTTTTGGCTGCATTTTTCGTTGCTGCCTGTGGGCTTTCTCTAGTTGCGGTGAGCGGGGGCTACTCTTCGTTGCGGTGCACAGGCTTCTCATTGTGGTGGCTTCTCGTTGCAGAGCACGGGCTCTAGGCATACAGGCTCAGTAGTTGTGGCACACAGGCTCTAGAGCACAGGCTCAGTAGTTGTGGTGCATGGGCATAGCTGCTCCGCGGCATGTGGGATCTTCCCAGTCCAGGGCTCGAACCCGTGTCCCCTGCATTGGCAGGTGGATTCTTAATCACTGCGTTGCTGGGAGTTCTGACTCCTGACCTAGCAAGAGTGACATAGAAAGAATTCTGGATTGATTCCAGATGACATGACAACCAAAATCATAGATTCTCAGGGCTGGAAGAGCCCTCAGAGGTCATCCAGACCAGCCCACTGATCCTAGGAAGAGGAAATTAGGTCTCAGAGAGGGAAAGTAACTTACCCAAGGTCCTACAATGAATCATTAACACAGCTAGGGTAGGAATCCTGATCTGACTCCCAGATCTTTTCCTGCCACCCTCCACAACCAAGGAAACATAGGTTTTGGTCAACTGGAAAATGGCCTGGGCAAACTGTATGTTTCTTGCCATAGGGGGAAGAGGTAGTACCAGAGACGCCATGTGAAATCCTCTACCAGGGCATGCTGTATAGCCTCCCCCAGTACATGGTAAGGAGATGGCTGGGCCAGAGTTTCCCTTCTCAGCTGTGAGGAATAGAGAGCTGAGAGCCCTCTTAAGCTGAGCCATCTGTCATTTGAGCTTGCTTCCTGAGCCTTCACCCTTCAGGCAAGGCATTCTCTGAGCTTTCCTCAGGGCTCTTCCCAGAGGAAGAAGGACTTGGCTATATTCCCAAGTCCTTCTTTGCGAGGGGTGGAGAATGAGGTGGGTCCCTGCAGGATGCATAGGGGGCCCTCCTCCTAAGTAAGTGCCTTAGTCCCCCTGAGGTCTGCCGTGGCCTCTGGTGTCCTAGTTGGCCTCAGGCTATGATGGTGAGGACGCTGATGGTCTGAGGTAGAGGAAGGAAAACGGTTGGGGAGGGAGATCTTGCTTATACTTCCCACCTAATTTCTAGGCATTGCCCCTCTCACTCTGTTCCTTCAATCCTCTTTGGAAAGAGCAGTCTTGAAGCAGAACAGCCCATAAGCTCCCTTCTGGCTCCTTAGCCTCACAGGCAAGCCTGTCAGGACAGGGCACCTGTTTGCCCTTCTGGAGGCTGGGCAGATTTGGTTATTGAGGGAAGAACTTAGAGAAAGGCTTTAAAACATTTCTCTTAGGGCTGTTGAATTGTGGAAGAATAACCTTGTTGAATGGGGGGGATTTCCTCATTTTCTACTTCCCAGATTGCTCTACTTAAGATTCTACTGGCTGCAGCCCCTACATCCAAGGCTAAGACAGACTCTATCAACATCCTGGCAGATGTCCTGCCTGAGGAGATGCCGTGAGTGCTTCAACTGGGGCAGCTGCTAAATATTAGCTACCTTGTCTGCAGGGTCTCTTTAGTCCCCACCTCACCTTGTTAACACTTACAGGGATTGTCTCCAAAGAGATCTCCTCTCTGCCACCAGCAGCCCCTTTCCACTGCAGTGCTCTCTGCTCTGCTCTTTTCAGCTCAGAATTGAGAGTCTGGAGGGTAACATCAGTGCCAGTTACTGGCTGCACATGTATGTGGGTGGACATTGCCAAGGGATGAGCTTGCCAAAGGAGAGAGAAACAAAGAGATCAGAGGAGCTTTTCTCCTGACTCATAAGTGGGAACTCTGGAGGTTTCCCTAGCACAGTTCAGGTTTCTGAAGTTCTGGCTCTCTTGTGTTTATTGTATCTGACCCAAATACCTGGGTCCTCGTAGGCCTTGCTCTAAGGTCACCCTCTGCACTGACTCTTCCTTTCCCCGTTGTAGCATCACTGTTCTCCAGAGCATGAAGTTGGGCATTGATGTGAACAGGCACAAGGAGATCATTGTAAAGAGTATCTCTGCCCTGCTCCTGCTACTCCTCAAACACTTCAAACTGAATCATATCTACCAGGTGAGCAGCTTAGAGCGCTTCTCCACATGTCTCAGGTGTCCTCCATGTCCTGTCTCCCAAAGGAGGAACGAAAGGGCCTTTGAGGTCCAGCTAAGCATCTTTCAGCCTTTCTTTTGTCTCACGGAATCCAGATACCTGTTGCACAAGCTTGGGGTGGGAAGTGGGGAATTGTCCTAGAAAGTTGCAAATGTCTGTGTCCTTTGAACATTATCCAGCGGTTGTGCATAGGAATCCCTAGCTTCTTGGGAATATGCCCTGCCAGCTTTGAAGCAATGGACGACAGGATTCAAGCATGCCACAAAAAGGGGAAGTGGGGGAGTGCTGAGCATACTTTTCTATACGTGAAGCACTTTTTTTTTTTAATTTATTTACTTTTTTTATTTTTGGCTGCGTTGGGTATTCGTTGCTGCTCGCAGGCTTTCTCTAGTTGTGGTGAGCGGGGGCTACTCTTCGTTGCTGCGCGTGGGCTTCTCCTGTTGCAGAGCATGGGCTCTAGGCGCGCGGGCTTCAGTAGTTGTGGCTCGCAGGCTCAGTAGTTTTGGCGCACGGGCTTAGTTGCTCTGCGGCATGTGGGATCTTCCCGGACCAGAACTTAAACCCGTGTCCCTTGCAATGGCAGGCAGATTTTTAACCACTGCGCCACCAGGGAAGTCCCGTGAAGCACTTCTCTAACATTTGAGATGTAATTCTATATAAGACACACTTCTGGCTGTTAAGGGCTTTGAAGTTTTGTAAAGGATACAGATGTATAAATAGCCAATTATGGCGTGATAAGTGCAGTTATACAGGTAAGCATTGGCTGCTATGGAAACACCTAATCCAACCTGAGGTGGAGAAGATGTGACTTCTAACCTGAGTCCTAAAGAAACAGATGTTAGCCAGGATATGGGAGTTGTCAGGGAAAGGTAGCAGGAAGCATTTCAAGCAGAAAAGCTAATTTGTGAAAGTCCAGAAGGGAGAGAGCAGAGTACCTTGGAAACGAATTAAATGTTGCTGGAGTTCTGCCTGGAGTGGAGGGAGTGGGGACGTCTGGTGATACATGAAGCTGGAGGGGATGGCAGGGAGCAGATCATAATACATATGTTAGCACACAGTTTTGAGTACTTACAATGTGGCCAGTACTCTGTTAAGTTCATGTAGGATCTCATTTAATTCTCTCAACCCTACGAGTTGGGTCTTATTTTATTCCACTGAGGCTAAAAAAGGTTAAGAACCTGCTTCCTTATGAAAGCGCTGTTTGCCATGCTAAAAAGTTTGGACTTGGTGCTATAGGTGTTGCCAGGATATAGGAGAACATGGGGGCAGTGAATGGATGTTCTCTGTGGTGAGACATGGAGAGGAGAGGGAGCCTTCTCATTCCTGCACAGGGCCTCTGCCTCATTTTCCTCCTAAGGAGTCAGAACCAAGCTTGCTGGTAGAAGAGCAGGACCTCAGAGTGCAGGGAAGCCCCTCCAGGGTATGTGTCCATGGCAGGTTTGACTGTACAACCAGGATATTTCTCCACTTTCGTACATTCAGAGACATCTTTGGGTGTGTTAGGTGCCCTGAGTACTCACACTTCTTCTGCCAGTGTTTGCTGAGCAGCAGCAGCGCTGGAAGAAGTAGGGATGGATGAGAAATAGTGCTCCCAGTAGAAAGAGAACTGTGTATGTGTGCTTCTGTCTGCTTCTTTTGGTGGGCAATATGTGGATCAGCAGCCAGACAGGTGGGTGGCATGGTGGGTCTTGCCCTGGTCAGTGCATCCTGACAAGGCTACAGACATGTCTCAAACTGAAAAATGTTTTCCATCACTTGATAGTAGGTATGCATTGGCTTCTCCATCTGAGGCTTTGGAAAATACCCTGGGTCAGCTGCCAGGGAGAAAGTATTAAGGCAGAAGAGAGAAATGGGCAACACAACCTGACTCCCCACTGCTAACCTCACACCTGAGCAAAGGGCAGCTTAGCTTGCTGCCATGGCTATTTCTCGGTGATCAGGAAGAGCTAAGGGATTTAAAACACTACAATTTTCTGCTTTTTCAACCCAGTTTCTACACTTCCCAGCAGTCTAGGTTCTGGATCTGGAGACAGACTGTGTCTGATGTTCCTCTGTGTATCATGGGCAAAATCCAGGTGACACAACTCCATGACACTGCCCCAATAGGTCTTCCTGGTTGCAAACCCCATCCAGATTCAAGAGAGCAAAATGTAGCCCTGTGTTCTGGTGTTCAGCCCATCAAAAAGATCTTGGACTTATTCTCAGTGTAGTATCTGTTGACTGAAGGACTCTTGTTGATTCATTCATTAAAATACTGATATTCTAAGTATGGGGGCTAATATAGTGAACCAGACTCACGCTGGAGCCCACATTCCAGTGGTTTATTTGGTTACTGTGTGCCGTATTCATCCTGACTGAGTGATGCCAGCAGTTGCTGGGCTGCACCTGTTCCTGCTATATCAATCACAGTTGAAACTCTATGAGCCAGAGCTTTGGTATGGAAGACAACTCCCTCAGGGAGCCTTCCTTTCCTGTAGAGCTTAGGAACAAATCTCACAGCAATTCTTTCTATTTATCTGGAGTGGGATTTTCTCTCTGGCTTGTTTATGTTTTGTGCTTTTGGTCAGGTGCTTGCAACATACACACACTGCAGATTGTCCCCTCCTCTGTAGGATGGGCTGGCTGAAGGTGGTTCTTCCCACTTCCCAGACAGGAAGACTGATAACACAAGTGGACAGTGGATATTCTTAGGAATGGATATTAGAATTGTACTTGCCTCTTTTTTTTTTTTCATACAGACCTTCTATTCTCCCCCAAATAAGCATCCTTTCTGCTTTGATCTTTTAATTCAGTTTGAATATGTATCACAACATTTGGTATTTGCCAACTGCATTCCATTGATCCTGAAGTTCTTCAATCAAAATATCTTGTCCTACATCACTGCCAAAAACAGGTAGGAACTCTGGACAGGTTTATTTCAAAGGGATATTTGGGATGGTTGAGAAGTTACATCGTCTCAGAGCCGACTTTCTGTTCTCCTGGTGTCCCTGGTCCTTTCTATCTTAGAGCTGTCACTGTCAAGTTTAATTTCCTTGAAGTGCTACTGGTGGGGTGTATGGTTTGGCCTCTTCACAAAGATATTTGTATTTTAATAGTTTTGAAAACTGAAAATGCCATGACTCAAATAAATGAAACTGCAACGATGAAATTTCAGCCCTGTGGCAGAAGGATCCAGAAAATATTTTTTTGTGAAGCATCCTACTTGTCTGGTCAGCCCTAATATTAGTATAAATCATAAGTTGGATCAATCACACTACTTTGTAAAGTGTTATACAGAATTTGTAACTAAAGATAAATAATAGAACCTTACTTAGATCAATTTGTAGTTTAAGGGCTTCCCTGGTGGCGCAGTGGTTGAGGGCCTGCCTGCCTATGCAGGGGTCACGGGTTCGTGCCCCGGTCCAGGAAGATCCCACATGACGCGGAGCGGCTTGGCTCCAAAAAAAAAAAAAAAAAAAAAAAAAAAAATTTGTAGTTTAAAAAAATACAGGATATTCACATCCATTATTTCATTTAATCTCCTCAGTAGTGCTAAGACATATCACAATAAGTTTTATTCCCATTTCACCAATTAGGAAACAAATTCAGAGAGGTTAATTGACTTACTTAAGGATACCATGCTAGTGAGACCCCTTAAGTAAGCAGCAGAGGCAGGGTTAAAGCATAAATTGCTTTCTGATCACAGTTGCTATGGATTGCTCCAGCCAAGTGGGGACTTGGGAGGTTAACAGAGTAGATCCTTGTTCCTCAGTTTGCTACTTACACAAAAACTAGAAGCATGATAATCAGTAGAGTTGACCAGAAGTGCTTTACCAGAGGCAAAGTTCATAAAGTAGAAGGCTGACCTGACACTTGAGGTGACTGGAGAGGGCCTAGGAGATATTGCCCCACCAGTCTGTCAGCACAGCCAGAAACTCCACCCTGGAGATGCAGCCTACTTATATGTAGTTTAAAACACACAAACAGAACCTGAAGTCACGGGACCTGGATTCCTGACCTGGATCTGCCACTTGCTAGCTGTGTCATCTCAAGTGTAAGACACTTTGTTTCTCTGAGACACAGTATTTTCATCTTTAAAATGAGAATAATACCTACTCTGACTATATATCATAGAGCTTTTATAAGCATTAGTTAAGATAAACATAGATGAGAGTGCTTTACTTTTCCTGTTTGGAGGAAGCCTTGGAGAATGGGTTTTTCCTAACTGCAGAGAGACTTGGGCACCACCCCCCTTAAAAATGGCACTTATGGGAATTCCCTGGCCAGTGGTTAGGACTCTGCACTTTCACTCCGAGGGCCCGGGTTTGATCCCTGGTCAGGGAACTAAGTTCCCACAAGCCGCGTGGCACAGCCAGAAAAAAAAGACACTTAAGACATACTAGTTGGGTTACCGGGGAAAATGAAAGTGTAGGTCGGGCTGGGTAAGGGTCACAGCTTCATGAAGGTACCTGTGTGTATCAGTCAACCCTCTTAGTGATAAGGAACCAAAAAGAGCTGGACCTGGCTCACATAGAATGGGAATTTGTTAGGAGAAAATGGGCAGTATATCATCTCGAGGAACCTAGGACAGAGATGCAGCTCTGGACCTCAGTGTTGGTCTGTAGCATAGGAGCCCAGGAAGCTCTCCACCTCCATCTATGGCCACCAAGCCTCTGTACCTCCACTCCAGTTTTTCCTCTCTCATTGACAAATAGTTTTGTCTGCTTCCTAGGCCACTTAGTGAAATATGCCCACATGAACTAAACATATTCCTGTGCCACTTCAGAGGTTGAATTGGCTCTCAATCCCTGTTCCACATTCCCAGGGTTAGAGGCCCACCCTTGGATCAATCAACTGTGACTGGGGAGTGGGGTTCAGGAACTAAATGCCCCCTGTACCATGGGCCTAGAAGCAGGGGCAGACAATCCAATAGGTGTCCATCAGGTTCAATTTGGAGTTGGAAGAGTGGTAGTGCCAGACTACACCGTTTGCTAAGCTTGGCCTGGATACAGTGGTCCTCTCATGCGTTACCTGTAAGCTTTACTGTTGCATGATCTTGAGAACTTGAGCACCTACAGCTCATTATTGCAGTTTCCTCATGTCTCTTACCATCTAGATATCCTAGAAACTTGTAACTTTATTTTATGCCCCCTTAGGCTAGAATTCAGTACAATGAGATTGGAACAAATCCATCCTTGATTTCCCACCCTCATTTCCTGGTTGCCAGTACCTACTTTGCCACGGGGCTTTGTCAGTGGGAGGTGGGTAGATAAGTAGATGAGCCAGCCAAGAATGTTTATCCTAATGGAGTAGTGCAGAGCCCTGGGAGAATCCAGTAGGTAGGTCCACTGCCCTCCCCTCTCCTACCTTGGTTCCCTTAGGTTACCTTTGTGGGTTTCTTGGACAAAGGTCAACATTTCTAGTCAAATAAATTGTTGTGTTTTGCTTGTATAGAAGTTTTGACTTTGAAATGTAGAGACAGGTTGAAGGAACCCCATATTCCTCTTTATAGCCTATGCTTTGCCAACATCCTTTACCCATTTCCAACTACTCTAGTTCGGATGGATTGGTGTTTAAAACCTATGGAATGTTGGAACCAGAAGGAGCATTAGAGATTAGCTAGTCTAAATTCTGCATTGTACCAGTGAAGAAGGGAGAAAAGAAAAGAAAGAGAGCCGTCATTTCGAGTGACCATGTCCTTGTCATCATGTGGTGCCTTATTTCCCCTGCTGACTCATGCCTGCTTCCCTGGGCTCACCGCAGAGCCTCTAGCTCCCTTGCAGTTCCCCACTGTCTGTTTTGGGGGCAGATGCTATTACCATTCTTGAGCTACTAGATTGGCCCTGCTGCAGGAAGCTGCCTCTGTCTCAAGCTTCCTCTAGGAGTGGCTTCTGTGATCATTCCCCAGAGCTCCTGAGTTTCAGGAACATCTGGTAAGAGACAGAGGAGAGGTCTTCATTTCATTCTCACTTCCACAGGTTGTTATTATTGGGATGAGTTTGGGCAGCATCTCTGGGAGCACAATTTTATGTACACGCATACACACAAGCATACACTTAAATGCAGAAACACAAATGCACACAAGCTTATGTATTCCTTTAAAGAAGGGAGGAGAAAGGTGGCTATACAGAGGCTCTCTTTCTGCTTTCTCTTGCCTCTGCCAGATAGGGGCCAGCCTGAAAGAATTCTGTTGGTTCCTCTCATGGCTATGAGGAGAGGAGACTGGATCTGGAGTTGCCTGGCACCAGAACCCTCAGTTTCAGCTGAAATCACTAAGCAGTTTTGGAAATAGATACGGCCTGCTGAAGAGAAATACCTCCTGCCCTTTCAGATATAGCCATTTGCTGCCATTGCCATTTACTTAAAGCCTGTCCTTATCTCTGCATCTTGCAGTATCTCGGTCCTGGATTACCCATGCTGTACCATCCAGGATTTGCCAGAGCTTACTACGGAGAGTCTGGTAAGCAAGTGGGGATTTGATACCCTTTGAAATTACCAGGTGGCAGAGGTTGGCATTTGCTCTTCCTTTTCTTCTCTAGCCCCCTAATGCCCTGGTTTGGGAGTCTCAGATCAGTAGAGGCATATTGGCAAGAGCACAGAGGTAGTAGGGGTTTAGAGCTGCTGACCCAGTTGAGAAAGATTTGGAAAAGCTAAGCATAGCATTTTGTAGAGAAAAGGGTCAGTGAAAAACACTGAGGAGAGGAAATTTAGAAAGATAATGGGACTGAAATTGAGTGTGAACATCTGTGATAAATGGCAGGAGAATCTCTTCTGGTCTAGCCTAAATCAATTATCTGTCTTCTTTCTGCTGTGCTACAGAAAATACCCAGGGGTGTGTACTTCAGAAAATACCTTACCTAGGTCTCTCTGAGGCAAAATTCAATATGGCCACAGAAGGATGACCCAGAAAGTTCCTCATGCTGGAAACAGTTCTAGGCAAATCATAGAAGTCCCTCAGTTATTCTGAATCCCATGAAACTGACTGATGAACAGCATGTTGAAATCAAGTGTCTATCTCATCTCTACAGCTCTTTAGATATACCTCAGCCCATACCTTCACCCTGTTGCACTGTAATTGTTTATATGTATCTGTTTCTCCATTTGACTGAAAACTCCCTAAAGGAAGAGGTAGTATCATCTTCATTTTATATCCTCAGAGTCGAGCACCATGTTCAGTACATGGAAGGACCTTAATAAATGATCAGATGATGGCACCTGTGTGTGCCCCAACCCCTTGTCCCCCAACTTTAATACCTGCAGGATGTCACATCAGAGAAGTTTATTGTGCAAAAGTAGAATGGTACCTTCTGTGGCACAAGTTTTACAGAACCATAGGATTCTTGGCTGGAGGGGACCTGAGAGCCGTTTGGCCAAACCCCCTATCTCAAAGATGAGAAACCTGAGGGCACAGTGGATGAAGTGACTCGTCAGGTCCACTCCTCATGACAGACCCTGAATTAGAGAAGAACCCATGTCCTGAGACACTAAGTCTAGCACCTTTTTAAGCACCGGGGCAGAGATTCCCTCTCTTACTTAGATGTGGTCTCAGCAGCCAAGGAAGCTGGGAGCTTCCTACCTCTGCAGAGAGAGGTAATAAGTTGTCTAACCCTGTTTATGATGTTTCTCAATCTTTAAAACAACTGTATGAGGTTGGTATTAGTGTTTTATAGATGGAGAAGTTAAATAGCTGCCAAAACTTTATAGTTGAAAGTAGCAGAGCCAGGGTGGAGACATGCAGCCCTGTCATTCAGAGTTGGAATGAGGAATGCACTTTCTCACAGAAACAGTGGCACAGGGATAGCATTAAAGCTCTACTGTTAGTAGGGTACTTCAAAACATAAAGTCGGGCTTCCTTGGTGGCGCAGTGGTTGAGAGTCCGCCTGCCGATGCAGGGGACACGGGTTAGTGCCCTGGTCGGGGAAGATCCCACATGCCGCGGAGCGGCTGGGCCCGTGAGCCATGGCTGCTGAGCCTGCACGTCCGGAGCCTGTGCTCTGCAACGGGAGAAGCCACAACAGTGAGAGGCCCGCATACCGCAAAAACAAACAAACATAAGGTCAGCTTTTATGACCTGAATCAATTTCTTGATACAATGTGTTCTCTTTTCTCAATCCCATAAGTAGGAATTGATGGGAACTAAACTTTCTTATCTCTTCTGATTAACTTTTTGGGATATGAACAGAAAATTATTGAAATACTTGTTATGCCTCTGAGAAGACTTTATTGTTATCTAAGAGTAGGTAAAAGCATGTAGCTATTTTTGGGCTTCCCTGGTGGCGCAGTGGTTGAGAGTCTGCCTGCCAATGCAGGGGACACGGGTTCGTGCCCCGGTCCCGGAAGATCCCACATGCTGTGGAGCGGCTGGGCCCGTGAGCCACAACTACTGAGCCTGCGCGTCTGGAGCTTGTGCTCCGCAACAAGAGAGGCCACGACAGTGAGAGGCCCGCGCACCGCGATGAAGAGTGGCCCCCGCTTGCCGCAACTAGAGAAAGCCCACGCACAGAAAAGAAGACCCAGCACAGCCAAAAATAAATAAATAAATGAATTTTTTTTTTTTTAAAAAAAAGCATGTATCTATTCTTAATGAAAAACAGATTCATGCTAGTGATTCCTGTCCTTTCTGTGAAGCAACAGTGGCGCCTGGTGGTTTCATTTGGTAACCACAGATTTTTTAATTTTTTACTTGAACTTAGAAGTATTTCCCTGAGCTCAGTCATGGACTTAACTAGCAAGTTTACTCCACATAGATCCTCAGTATAGTGGTTTGTTTATCTAAACTGATGGCTTCTGCACTCAGAAAGGAGTAGTGTTTATATGAGTAAGATTTATGTCTTTTTCAGGCTCAGTGAATTAATTGTAAGCACAGAAAATGTACTGGCATTTTAAATGTATAGGAGTTTCTTTAAGTAACATTTCAATTTTTTTTTCTGACTTTAAAATTGATATATACTATTGCAGAAAATTGGGGAAATACAGAAACATACGGGAAAGAAAATAAACCACTGTTAATATTTTGCTACAGTTAACCATATATATTTATATATTCACTCATATATACACACACATATTATTTAATAAAATAAGGACTTTACATATGTTTCAATTCACATAGTAAAATTTAAATGTTCACAATATGATTTTATTAAACATTCTAGAACATGATTTTTAATAGCTACATATAATATTACACTATTTTTTAAAAAATGATTGTTTTCTACTATTGTTGGGCATTTATTTCAGTGTTCTTTGTATAAATCCAAAATGAACATCCTTACGCATGAATCTTTGACCTCATCTCTGATTATTTCCTTAAGATAGATTCCTAGAAGTGGAATTACTTGGCTAAGGTAGTCTTGATTCATATTTTCTCAGTTTTCTGTATTTGAACTGAGTTCAACTTCATTTGGAATTCCAACTACACATACAATGGACATGAAATAAAGGCAAAGTTAATGGAACATTAATTTCTACGGTCTTCTCATCTTGTCAAAATATCTAGCTCTACAATAGGCCATCTTTACTCATGTACTGAAGAGTTTCCTCACCTACCTGGTGCAGGAAGCCTTACAATTTCTAGATCTCCAAAAGTCTGTATTCAAAGTCAATCCACTAAACTAGGAAAAAATTAAAATTAAATTCCAAACATAAGAGAAGGATGGTGAATGTATGATTGTGTGGAAGTTAGGTATGGTCTTTAGAAGGAGGTTGCTAGAGAAGGCAGTGGGTATGGCCTCAAGTACTGTAGGATGCTCAGCATCTGGGTGGTTGTTTAGAGCAATGGTATGAAAAATAGGGTGTGCAACATGATGCTTTAGGGGTGGGATATATTAGATCTTTTGTATGTATTAATATCCTTTTTTACTTTATATGTAATTTATAACATATATCATGTTATTACAACAATGCATTTATAATTTCTAACTAAATATACATTGTATTTTGGAGTCATTGAGTATCAGACCTAAAAGTTTCTTAGTATCTTGCCCAGTCTTACCCTCTACTGATATGGAAGCAGGTGGAGTGGCGAAGTGTTGTCCAAAGCAGAGGGTAAGAATTTGCATGACCTAGCCATTTGCAAAGAAATATTTGTCATTTCCTTTCAGATCTAGGCGAGTGAAATTATTAAGTTAATTCTTAAAAGGTAGTTCATTGCAAAATTCTTCAAATTTGGGTATGATTTATATTCAGAAATACCTATAAAAATATGTTCATATCACTTAAATTTATATACCTGATCCTTTCATCTATCTTTATTAGTTTTTATAACTTCCTAATCCAGATATTTACAGATGTTCCAGAAGATTTTTGTTATTGTTTTTATTTTTGTTTTCTTTATGTTCAGGTATTAAGGTCTCTAGCATTCCTTTTAGGCATTATTTAACCAGTGATTTGTGACCTCCTTAAATAAAAGTCTTTGTTTTGACATTCACCATCACTATTTAAAACCAATATCACCATTAGCATTATTGTTTCTCTATCCTAGACAAAATGTGAACATATCATAAGGTATATATCCATTTTCCATGAGGTATTTGTTTATACAGAGGAAAAACCATGGATAAATGGTTTTTTTTGCATTTTATCGATTTTCCTAGTTGTCACCCTTTCTGTAATGGGGTGATTTTTTAAACTCACATGCCCAGGTCTGTCCCAGGGCACAAGTAGTTTGCTAAAGCTCCCCAAATGACTCTGAAATTTTCTTTTCTCCTTCCTCCATACCTCCTCACATCACTTTTGAGAATCATAACTCTTTTGATACCTAGATCTGGGTCCTTAACCTAGCAGTAACTTAATCAGAAGATGAACAGTAAATAAAGACAAAGTGTTAGAATTCAGTAAATACTGGAAATCTATGTTCAAGCCCTGGTTGGGGCACTTACCATGTGACCTTGGCCAGACCACCTTCCTCTTTCTGGACCTCAGGTTTTGCTTCTATGGATAACAGCATTGGACTAGAACAGCTAAGTCTCTTCCAGTGCTCAGATTCTAACCAATCTGATTTCCTCAGTACAAAAAGAAGAAACACTCTGTTCTTCCTTTCCACAGTCATCTGAATTAATTATCCACTTAATTGTCTTAAGCCTGTTTTTTAAATATATTTTCTTTTTCTTTAACATTTTAACTTTATTTATTTATTTGGCTGTGTCGGGTATTAGCTGCGGCACGCGGGATCTTCGTTGAGGCATGCGGAGTCCTTCATTGTGGCGCGTGGGTTCTTCGTTGCGGAGCACGGGCTTCTCTCTAGTTGTGGCGTGTGGGTTTTCTGTTCTCTAGTTGTGGCACGCAGGCTCCAGAGCACATGGGCTCTGTAGTTTGCGGCACGCAGGCTCTCTAATTGAGGCGCCGGAGCTCAGTAGTTGTGGTGCGCGGGCTTAGTTGCCCTGCAGCATCTGGGGTCTTAGTTCCCCAACCAGAGATCGAACCCGCGTCCCCTGCATTGGAAGGCGGATTCTTTACTACTGGACCACCAGGGAAGTCCAGAGCGTGGGTTTTTATTTGGCTTGGCTCACTCAGCTGAGCTATGGATGGATCTTTGAGAGTAGAACCCTTGTAGGGCCTTAGAAATGCTCTGAAAGGGTAGGATGTGGTTGCTAAACTGAACCTTCAGACCAAATGTATATGCAAACAAATATTTATTTGTGAGAGTGGAACATGGGCAATTCTTTTTTAATTTTAGCTGGTTGAAAGTGAGTAAAGGTCTTGCTTTGGGTACTGCTAAGTACCAGGAACAAGAGAATACAGCCAAGTGCTGCTGTTCACAAAATATATCCCCATGAAGAAGTTTGCATCTTATTTAATATGCTGAGTCCTGAAAAAAAAAGAGGAAGGAAGAAGGTAACCTGCTTTATTTAGTTAGTTAGTTTTATAAATGTATTTATTTGGTTTTGGTTGCTTTGGGTCTTCGTTGCTGCACACGGGCTTTCTTTAGTTGCTGTGAGCAGGCGCTACTCTTCATTGTGATGTGCGGGCTTCTCATTGTGGTGGCTTCTCTTATTGTGGAGCACGGGCTCTAGGTGCACGGGCTTCAGTAGTTTTGGAACGCGGGCTCTAGAGCACAGGCTCGGTATCTGTGGCGCACGGGCTTAGCTGCTCCGCGGCATGTGGGATCTTCCCGGACCAGGGCTCAAACCCATATCCCCTGCACTGGCAGGCAGATTCTTAACCACTGCGCCACCAGGGAAGCCCAAACCTGCTTTAAATGAACATAAAAAGAAAAAACTCTCAAGACAGGCAATTCTGAAAGGGCACCCATGGACCTTTTTCTGGGAAAAAGATTATTTGTTGGGCTGGAAGAAGGGAGAAGGTTTGAGCAGGGCTCCAGCAAAGAAGACAACAAGCCTGGACTCAGCTCTCCAGGGAGAGCCGCTGACCAGCATGTGTGCTTTCAGTGCCCACTCCAGGCAGCATCTGGTGATGCAAGAAGTGGGGCTAGTTATAGACATCAGGGAAGCATTATCAGAGGGAAGGGCCCTGGGCAGGTGAGACTACCTTCAGGAGGGGACTTGAGACTCAGCTCTGAGAAAAAGGCAGCCACAATCAGCATTCTCTCCCTCAAAACTTTAACTTTTAAGCCAACTGGAGAAAGTAAGCTACAGAATTATTGAATGGTCAGAGATAAAAGGATCTTAAAGGTTATCTTAGTTCAGCCTCTTACAGGAAACAGGGAAATTACTTGCCTAAGGTGATACAGCCAGGGCTGAAGCCATAACCCGTGTGTCCTGGTGCCTACTCCAGTGCCGCTTCTCCAAGACCATGCCACTACTCCCATATCCCACAAGGAATGCAAGTCTTTTTATGCAGCTACCGTATTAGAAGTCAGGATGAAGAAAGCTCACAGCTGAAATATAATTACTTCTCTCTTATGTTTTTGTTTCCCCTGCTTCTTTTTAAAACATAAGCATTTAGGAGTCTGTCTCCTCTGTTAGCCACACAAAATGTAACATCTATAAAACCTGATCTGTTTTGCACTAGAGTGGAGGCTCCCATGGAAGTCTCTCTTAGAACAAAACAGATAGCGGGCTTCCCTGGTGGCACAGTGGTTGAGGGTCTGCCTGCCGATGCAGGGGACGCGGGTTTGTGCCCCGGTCCGGGAGGGTCCCGCATGCCGTGGAGTGGCTGGGCCCGTGGGCCTTGGCTGCTGGGCCTGCGTGTCCGGAGCCTGTGCTCTGCAACGGGAGAGGCCGCAGCAGTGAGAGGCCCGCGTACCACAAAAAAAAAGAAAAAACAGCTTTCCTGGGACTAGTTCTAAACACAATATTGAACATTTACTAGAGGAAGAAGAACATTATTATTATTATTTTTGGCCGTGCCGTGCGGCTTGTGAAATCTTAGTTCCCTGACCAGCGATCGAACCTGGGCCCCTGCAGTGAAAGTGCTGAGTCCTAAGTGCTGGGCCACCAGGGAATTCGCAGGAGAACATTATTTCTAAACAATATTTCTGAAAAGTTTCCCTGCACCTTTTTGATCCTCAGTCTTATTTCTTTCTTAGGAGAGCCTAATATTCTCAGAAGTCTTGGCTGTTCATTCCACAGTTGATGTATGTCTGCCTTGCTTGCTTCAAATTAATTTGGGAGAGGAGGGGGTAATCTTCCACTCACCAGAAAGCAGTTCACTTCTACACATCTCCCACTCCTACATTCTCTCACATTGTAGATGTGAGAAATTTCCAAGATGTTAGTTTGACCCCCAAGTGTGTTAATTGATTTATATAGCTTCTGACACCAGTATATAGGTACAAGCCCCAAAGCCCAGACTCTTATTTTTGTCCCTGAAAGATGTTTCTATGAGTAGTTACCTGTTTCTGATCTGACATCCATCTGTTATCTCTGGTTGGGTGCTCACAAGCTATCAAGAAACATTCAAGAGAAACACCTGGTTCCAATAAGCCATCTGCCGTTTTTCCTTCCATGCTAGAGAATGAAGCAGTTTACTGCAATATGGTTTGATAAAGGAGGGTGGAGGTTGATTTTTTTAAGAATTAATTGTAATGAATATCAGATCCATACAATATATAGGATTGGCCAAAAAGTTCGTTCGGGTTTTTCTGTAACTTACAAAACCCGGACGAACTTTTTGGCCAACCCAATAGTTTGAAATCTACCAGAATAACTCTTAGCAATTATAAACATAGCTTACTTAAAAGTGCAGAGTATATGGGGGCAAAATTCTATCATCTCTTTTCTGACGTTAAAGCAGAAAGCTACACAAGAAAGCTTGCTTAAATGAAGTTTCTATGTTCATGTACCATCTTTCTAGCCAGTACTTGCTCTAGGTACAGAGTCTTCCAGGATTGGCAGCTGTGTGTTTTCAGTTGAAGAATATTGCATGCCTTGACGCCTCACTATGTGAAGAGCGGGATGGAAAGGAGGTAGCATTTCATATGGAAGGCCTCACCTAAACCAACAGTGACTTCCATACTTCTGTGGGAAGGAATGCCTTATAGGTGTGGAGATAATGATGAGCATGCCTTATTACAGGAAGCTGGAGACAACAACCAGTTCTGCTGGAGGAACCTCTTTTCCTGCATCAACCTTCTGAGGCTGCTTAATAAACTGACCAAATGGAAGCATTCCAGAACCATGGTGAGTGGAGCTTCAGATCATGGTGTCCGCATAATTGGGTTTTTTTTATCTTTAGTAAATATGGACTTCTCGCTTTGTGAGCTTTATAGATAGACACTGAACGCTCCATAAGACTTAGCACCTCCTAATTCTGGTTACTTATTCTATGATAATTATTTACCGGTCCATTTCTTTCCAGGGAGCTGAATATGGACCCTCCCTCAGGGCAGCTCTGGTAGGGAAGTTAGCATTGTATTTTGGATTATAGTCACGCATCTCAAATGATACAAGTCTAAGATTATTCACTGCAGCAGTTTTTGTAATCATGAAAGATTGGAAAAAACATAAATGCTCATTAATACCAACTGGTTAAATTATTTATGTACATCCTTATAATAGAATATTAATACAATCATTATAAAGAATGCGATGGTTCTGTACTGCTGTGGAATAATTTTCAAATATATGGTTAAATAAAAATCAAGGACCTGCTGTATAAAAAAATATAAAAAATAAAAATAAATAAAATTCAAAACAAATCAAGGTATGGAACAAGGTGAAAGGGTATGTAGTTGCTATCATTTTTGTTAATAAAAGTAACATACACATACATAGAATTATCTCCAGAGGATACACAGAAAACTGGTAACAGTGGAAAGGGGATGTGTGGCTGACAAAATTTTTTTGCACTTTGAATATTAGAAATTTTGAATTGTGAAATATAAATGGAGTGCTTCCTCTGTTCTTAAAGACTAAGTCTAAGTGGAGCTTGGACCATAGATTTTCCAAAGCTCCCCAGGGTAGTCTGAGGTTAGCCAGGTTTGGCTTAATTTTTCTGTGAGTTGGAAATTCCAAAGAAACTTTAGATGCTTATCTTTCTTCATTCTTATCCCTCTTTAAATGGGCAGATGCTGGTAGTGTTTAAATCTGCTCCAATCTTAAAGCGGGCCCTCAAGGTCAAACAGGCCATGCTGCAACTTTATGTGCTGAAGCTGCTAAAAATACAGACCAAGTACCTCGGGCGCCAGTGGAGGAAAAGCAACATGAAAACCATGTCAGCCATTTATCAGAAAGTACGCCACCGCATGAATGATGACTGGGCTTATGGGAATGGTGAGTATTCTCAGAGCTTTTGACCTCTGGGAGTTGCCCAGGATTGAAACAAAACTAAACAAGCATCTCTACTCTTTTGGTATGAATTGTTACATATTTTAGATGAGAAAATATATGATTATAGTCAGGTGCTGTTATAACAAACGTTAAGGCGCTGCCTCAAATTCCAGCACGTACCCTGTCCCATGTGAACTAAGAAAATCCATTTTATAGAACAAGTCAATTGAGGGATAATTACCCCTTTTCAAAACATTCCTTTAAGTGGCAGGTTTCTCTGAGATTTTTTTTTACCAATGGTGTGTTCGTTTCTGCTGTATAACAAAGTGAATCAGCTATATGTATACATCCCCATATCCCCTCCCTCTTGCGTCTCCCTCCCACCCTCCCTATCCCACCCCTCTAGGTGGACACAAAGCACAGAGCTGATCTCCCTGTGCTATGCGGTTGCTTACCGCTAACTATTTTACATTTGGTAGTGTATATATGTCCATGCCACTCTCTCACTTCGTCCCAGCTTACCCTTCCCCCTCCCCATGTCCATTCTCTACATCTGTGTATTTATTCCTGTCCTGCCCCTAGGTTCTTCAGAACCATTTATTTTCTTTTTTTAGATTCCATATATATGTGTTAGCATACGGTATTTGTTTTTCTCTTTCTGACTTATTTCACTGTGTATGACAGTCTCTCTGAGAGATTTTTAAGAATAAAATAACCTTTTATTATTACAAAGCAGTTAGAAAATACAAGGAAGCAAACACTTTACAATATTACCATATTTATGCCATATTTGAACCGTCCAAAGATTGCCACCAAAATCTTATTGTATGTTTATACAGATTTTTTCCTCTACATATACACATACATTTTATTTATTTATTATTATTATTATTTTTGGTTGCATTGGGTCTTCATGCTGCGCATGGGCTTTCTCTAGTTGTGGCAAACGGGGGCTACTCTTCGTTGTGGTGTGTGGGCTTCTCATTGTGGTGGCTTCTCTTGTTGTGGAGCACGGGCTATAGGTGCGTGGGCTTCAGTAGTTGTGGCATGTGGGCTCAGTAGTTGTGGTTCACAGGCTCTAGAGCACAGGCTCAGTAGTTGTGGCACACGGGCTTAGTTGATCCACGGCATGTTGGATCTTCCCAGACCAGGGCTCGAACCTGTGTCCCCTGCATTGGCAGGCAGATTCTTAACCACTGTGCCACCAGGGAAGCCCTACATTTTAAGTGAAAGCAAATTGTGTATGCTATTTTGTAATCTTCTCTTTTTTTTATTAATTTTAATTGGAGTATAGTTGCTTTACAGTGTTGTGTATAATCTTCTCTTTTTAGTTAACATTATTTCTACCTTTCTATATCAGTACATTTTCATTCTACCTTTCTATATCAGTACATTTCATTTTATCTAATAATTTTATCTAATAATCAAGTCCATGTTCAGAATTTCCCAGTTGCCCCAAAATATTCTTTAAAGCTATTCTTTTCCAAGTCATAATCCAACCCAGGACCGCAAATTTCATCTGATTGTTATATCCTTTTATTTGTTTTGAATCTAGCAGGGTTCTTTTCCCCTGCCCATAACACTGACATAATTGAAGAACTAGGCCAGTTGTTCTGCAGAATATCCACCTTCTGAATTTGTCTGCTTGCTTCTTTTTTTTTTTTTTTGGCTGCGTTGGGTCTTTGTTGCTGTGCGCGGGCTTGCTCTAGTTGCGGCTAGCGGGGGCTCCTCCTCGTCGCGGTGTGTGGGCTTCTCATTGCGGTGGCTTCTCTTGTTGCAGAGCATGGGCTCTAGGCGCGTGGGCTCAGTAGTTGTGGCACGTGGGCTCAGTAGTTGTGGTGCACGAGCTTAGTTGCTCTGCATGTGGGATCTTCCCAGGCCAGGGCTCAACCCCATGTCCCCTGAACTGGCAGGCGGATTCTTAACCACGGCACCACCAGGGAAGCCCCACCTCATAATCTTAACATAAGCTGCATATAGATTTTTCGTGTGCTGGAGGAGGTTCCATGGAGTCAGGAAAGTCTTCAGTAACTGGTTCATTCTGGTTCTCCTTGTTGTGCCCCTTCCTGCCTCTTACCACTCCTTGAAAACTGTGATTTTGTTCAAGTGGGAAACTCCTATTCCTAAGGAAAGTTCAATAAAGGGAACTGAGTTGGAATAAATAAAGGGAACTGTTTTGGAAAATATAATACATATAACTAGCAAGAAAGTGAAATAATGGAAATGAAATACAATAAAAAGAAGTCAACCTCCCTCAGGGCCCTCATTTCCTCAGTGGTAATCACTGTTAACCAGTTTCTAGACTCTTCCAAAGATAGTCTCTGCATATATAAGCATATGTATGTGGGCATGTGTATATTTTTTAAACCTGACTAGCAGCGTGTTATATACTTAACTTTGTACATTGCTTTTTACAAAAAAGGAAATTCTGAGCAGTTGCATTGTTGGTATCCCATAGACCATGCTCTGTGGTAATAGGAGCAGTGTCCTGAGGTGTATACATCTTTTTCTTTCTAATCTTCCCAACACAGACATCGATGCCAGGCCGTGGGACTTCCAAGCAGAAGAATGCACCTTGAGGGCCAACATTGAGGCTTTTAACAGCCGCCGGTATGACAGACCCCAGGACTCTGAGTTTTCACCTGTGGATAACTGCCTGCAGAGTGTGCTGGGGCAGAGGTTGGATCTGCCTGAGGATTTCCACTACTCATATGAGCTCTGGCTGGAGAGAGAGGTTTTTTCACAGCCCATCTGTTGGGAGGAGCTGCTCCAGAATCACTGACTGAGCTCTTGTCAACAGGCATCTGATAGATGGGGGTTGGCTCCAATAAATGGTGCTCTGCCTACCCTGCCCACTCAGCCTTTGTTTCCAGCTCTAGGAGTGCTTGTCCAGGGTAGCAGTGACCCAGGCTTAGGACATCCAGTGTAGTTCAGGACTATTATGGGAGCAGTTAGGCCTGGAGATAATACAAGGCAGGGAGCCTGAGTGATAAAAAAAATTGATCTAATTGCCCTGGGGTCATTTGGGTGCCCAGTTGCCCTTGAAATCTCCTGCTGGATCAGTCCTGGACAGGCTCTTTTGTGGGACTGCTCCCTGCTTTCGTCTTGCCTAGAACCAGGCTAGCCTTTGCTGGCCCCAAAAGTGAGAATAAGTTTACTATGGCATTTGACTCATGGCATTCATCATAGGTAATGGGAAGTGCAGGTCATAAAATAGGGAGAACATTTCCTTCTTGCTCACCCTGGATTACCAGAGGTTTGGCAAACCCAACTTTGAAATTAAGTCTGTATTTTAATTTAAAATTCTGACACTCACCTCTTTCTAAAATCATTAGCTCTGAGATGATTTTTAGAGCAACTGCATCTTCTTTGTGAAGGATGATGATTTACTATTACCTAAATACTGCATGTTATAGAAAGGTATATTGTGTAGTGTTTTTTTCTTTATTAAGAGATCTGTGTTCAGTGTGAAAAGTATTTCCTTGTGTACTCTGTATAGGGCATGGAGTGCTCTGCCACAACCAATACAAAACAGTCAGGCCTCCTCTAAGGATGTTTCATGTTTTTCTGAAACTATTTCAGTCTTAAAATGACTTGAGTACATTGCAGAAAATTATTCTTTTCATCCAATTCATTTTTAAATGACAAGTTATCTACAGGAGGTTTTATTTATTGAGATGGCATGTCCATTTGTGCTTGTGATCGATTTATTTTTTTAATTGAATAGAACAGCGAGAGCATCACAGGTTACCATTTTTCTTTGTCTCCTATGTTGATTAATGATTTTTTTTCCCTTTTTACTGCTAGCAGTTTCAAAGTGTCATGTGGGTATTTAGCAATACTGTTTTTACCTAGAAGTATTACACATTTCTTTGAAAATGTAAGGGTTGATGTACCAACCTCTTTAAACTTCTCCCTTTTACAGCAGAATCACAGTCTTCCCAACCGAAACATGGTTTTTAGAAAAGTTTCTGATTCAATCAGGATCATCTTATTTCTCTTCCGTCCTCAGAATGATGGCATCTATACTTTCAAGCTTTTTTACTTTAAATGCCCCCACCCTGCAACATGGACACTACTGAATGTTTTTTATGATAGCACCAGGCCACTTTAATTGTGCCAGGATGTCTAGTCAAAATCAGCTTATTTACTCCATCCTTTGTCAACCACAGTCTCTTTTGAAGTCAGGATAGATTGCTAATGATTTCCAAAGGAACTATACCAAAATTCTGATTATAGCTTGAATTTCACCCCTTTGTGCTTTACGGGTAGCAGGATTTCTGTTTTTATGGTGAGGTCATGAAGAATGTAAGTATGTAATGGATGAAACTGAAAATAGTCTGTAAATTTTGTCTGAGTAGGATAGCAGTCCTCATTGCAATTAAAGTAATTTACTGAGTATATCATTATTGAACACTATTGAACCCTATTAACCTATGATTTTAATGTGATTTAAGTGAAAAGACAACTTTCAAGGAAAGAACAATTATCAGTCTATTTATTTTGAATAAATAGTATATAGTATTTAATTTAATCAAGAGCAGATAAGTTATCCTCTTAAAAATATGCACGTGGCCTTCCCTGGTGGAGCAGTGGTTGAGAGTCCGCCTGCCGATGCAGGGGACACAGGTTCGTGCCCCGGTCCTGGAAGATCCCACATGCCGCAGAGTGGCTGGGCCCGTGAGCCATGGCCGCTGAGCCTGCGCGTCCGGAGCCTGTGCTCCGCAACAGAAGAGGCCACAACAGTGAGAGGCCCGTGTGCCACAAAAAAAAAAAAAAAAAAAATGCATGTGAATTCTTTCCAAGGCATAGATGTATGCTAAACTTTAACATTTCATATTTTTTAATAAATCTTCTCTAAGGGAAATTCTCAGTGCAGATGGAAAAACTGAGGCACCAAAGATAAATGATTAGTTTCAAATTACATCATTTTTCTACTGACTTTCTGGGACTAGCATTCAGGTACTGATAGCCAGCCCCATATGTTACAGTAACTGATCTGAATCTCCCAATTTGAGAATACATGTGTGTGGTTAGGAATAAATCAGAGTAACCAACCTCCAATGGTGATTACTGTTACAACACAGAAGAACATTATCTGAGTGATTTATAAAGTAGAAGATTTTTATTTGTGAATATTTCAGTAAAGTTTGTGTTGATTGTTGATAACACTGTTTCTCTACTGAAGTACTTTAATAAAAAGAATTGTACTGGAGTTAGAAATTTGGTCTTTAACTTCTTCAACACAAGAGAATCAAGACATTAGATCTAGAAAGGAAGGGTATAATTAGATGAATATATAAAATCTTGCATTAGTATTCCCTGGGGCTAGGCTGATATAAACAACTGCAAAATCTCAGTGGCTTATGACAAACCTTTTTCTCTTGTTCTTGGTTCTGGCAAGCAGCTGCAGCTCTACTCAACTCAATTGACTTGGCTAGATTAGCTCTGCTCCATATGTTGTCTCATTCTGGCACTAGGCTGATGGAATAGCCCTTACCTGGGACATACTGCTCTCATAGTGAAGGGCAGGAGCAAAAGACCAAACCGTACCACGAAAACACATTTAAAGCTCCTGCTTGGGGACTTCCCTGGTGGTCCAGTGGTTAAGAATCCATCTTGTAATGGAGGGGACTTGGGTTCGATCCCTGGTTGGGGAACTAAGATCCCACAATCTGTGGGGCAACTAAGCCAGCGTGCTGCAACTACAGAGCCCACACACTCTGGAGCCCGTGCACCGCAACTAAGATCTGATGCAGCCAATAAATAAATATTTTTTTTAAAAAGAAGAAATTCCAACTGAACAAACACTACTCACAGAATAATAAATAAATAAATAAAGCTCCTGCTTGGATGTGGCACAAGTTAAATTGCTCATAGTCCACTGGCAAAAAGCAGTTCACGTAGGTGAGCCTAACATTGGTCCAGAGAAGCATACTACCTATAGGGAGGCAAGTTGCATATGGGTAGACAGTGAGTCAGCAGCTTCCCAGGGAGCTCTTGAGATTGGTGGTGGGACTATCTGAGAGATTCCTTTTTTTTTTTTTTTTTTTTT
>NW_020172271.1:769404-822964 GCF_003031525.2 Neophocaena asiaeorientalis asiaeorientalis | reverse complement strand
TTTTTTTTTTTTTTTTTTTTTTTATGGCCACACTGCACAGCTTGCAGGATCTCAGTTCCCCCATCAGGGACTGAACCAGGCCAGGGCAGTGAAAGCCCGGAACCGTAACCATTATGCCGCCGGGGAACTCCCTAGAGATTCTTCCCTAGAGATTCTTCTTGAGAATATCAACAGCTTTCCAGTGAATGTTTGAAAACACTCATTTCAGTGCTTTATGCTGATACTTGCAGTGTGGCTTTCTTGACCTTTCTTGCCCATAGATCCCCAGCTCTTCCACCTAACAATTATTAATCATTGTTATATAAAGACAAGTGTTTTGATGGTTTCTGTTTTTCCCCCAAGTAGTGGTAAGTTAGAATTCATTCCTCTAGTCCTTCTTGAGATGACCCATATTTACAATAAAACTAGCTGAGATTAAGAATGCACCTGTGGGGAAATTCCCTGGCTATTCAGTGGTTAGGACTCGGTGCTTTCACTGCCAGGGCCTGGGTTCAATCCCTGGTTGGGGAACTAAGATACCACAAGCTGTGCAGCACCGCCCCCCCCAAAAAAAAGTTCACCTGTGCTTTTGGAACAAAAATGACACTTGTTCATACAACAATCAAACTCACGACTTTGATCTCATTGGATGCTATAATTGATGAGCTCTGTAACCACCTAAATATCCTTAACTTTTTTTTTAATTAATTTTTTTTTTTGGCTGCATAGGGTCTTTGTTGCACGCGGGCTTTCTCTAGTTGCGGTGAGTGGGGGCTACTCTTCATGGCGATGCAAGGGCTTCTCACTGCTGTGGCCTCTCCCGTTGCAGAGCATGGGCTCTAGGACCGTGGGCTTCAGTAGTTGTGGTGCGTGGGCTCAGTAGTTGTGGCTCGTGGGCTCCAGAGTGCAGGCTCAGCGGCTGTGGCACGTGAGCTCAGTTGCTCCACGGCATGTGGGATCTTCCCGGACGAGGGCTCGAACCTGTGTCCCCTGCATTGGCAGGCAGATTCCCAACCACTGCGCCAACAGGGAAGCAATCTAAATACCTTTATCTTTTACCATATTCACAGGTTTCAGGGATGAGGACATGGACATACCTTTTGGAGGGCCACCATTCAACCCACTAAAACTCATCAGACACTAACAAATAGCAATATTGATTCATTTACTCTTATCAGTATTAGAGGTTTAAGGCAAGACCCAGGGAAGTTATTTTTATCTAGAAAATACTTGCAGCTATTGATGTAGTCAAAGGAGATTCAAGTAAAGAAAGAGTTTTAGGCTTGGGTAGAGGATATGACATGAGGGAACATGTGTAAAACTGAAGAATACATTTATGTATTGGTATTTTTGTTAAGATACATGCAAAAAATTCAAATGATTTTCAAAGTACACAAAGAAAAATGTAATCTCCCAACCCAGATCTATTGTCTCATTCCCCAGAAGTAATCACTGCCAATGTTTTTTTCTATTTTTTATTCTTTCAGAAAATCCCCATGATAATACCCATCTCCTCCTCATCGACTTTTTTTTTTTACAATTAGAAGCACAATGTACTGTTCTATTCTTGCTCTTATCATTTATCCTGGAGATCTATTTTTCTATATCAATGTTCTCTTCTATGACTATAAATTTAATATATCAAATAATTAAATCAGATAATTCTTCCCTAACACTGCTTTCAGACATTTTCTAGCTAGGAAGAAATGTTATACGAAAGGGTATAGATGGGAAGAATAGGATGTGTGTGTGTGTGCGTCTGCATGTGTGTATGTTGTGGTGGTGGATGAGGTGAAGGGAGATTCACTCAGTTCTCATAGCAATAGGCCAAAGCAATCTGAAATGTAATTTCCTACAAGCAGTTTTTCTGGCCATTCAGACACCCCCAGATCCTGTAAATGGAATGAGATCGGGCCTGAGTGGTCTATGGGGAGATGTTCAGCCTATTTGCTCCTTCAGTAATTAGCCAGATTTAAATTTCAAAAAGGAAGAATTTAAAATTTTTACTTTTATAGAAAAGAAAAAGTCTTTCAAAGGAACTGCAAGAGTACAAAAGTCATCCCACCTCTGCTCAAACACCTTTGGTGACTGTGACTTTCTTACTAAATAAGATAGCGCCATCTGTCCCCTTGCCTCCAAATGGAAACATTACTTTGAACATTCTGTAACTTTTTGTTCAAATGCTTAATGGAGCTGTCAGGACAAAGATTCTCCATGTGGATGCCTGTGAAAATATGTCTTTGCTGGAAGATGTGAGATGTTTTACCCAGAAAGGCCGTGCAGCATAAGGGCTCAGATTGACAGTGCTGGACCCAACTTGGTGAGTTATTATACCCAGGCTCTGCCTCCATTAGCTGTGTGATAACTGCCTAGTTATTTCATCTCTCTATGTCTCAGATTCCCCATCCATAAATGGGGATAATAATACTACCTACTTTCTAGAGTTGTAAGGATTAAATGTGTCAATATAATAGTGCTTAGAATAATGCTTGTTAAACATGAGTGTTCAAAAATTGCTGGTTATTTCCACCTCATTCCCCTCCCTCTTAAAGAATCCCCCAGCAAGAATAATAAATAGCATTTAAATTCTCTAGCTCAGGGATCAGCAAACTATAGCCCATGGGCCAAAACTGGCCCACCAACATTTTTATACAGCCTGTGAGCTAAGAATGGTTTTTTTATCACATTCTTAAATGGTTGAGGGGAAAAATCCATAGACAAAAAATACTTTATGACACATGAAAATTCTATGAAATTCAAATTTTAGTTTCCATAATAGTTTTATTGCAATACAGCCACACTCATTTGTTTACATGTTGTCTATAAATGCTTTCATTCTACATCAGCAGAGTTGAGTAGTTGGAAAAAAGAGGACATGAGAACTGAAAAGCCTAAAATATTTACTGAGTTTGCCAACCCCTGCTCTAGATAGTTTCCTGAGTCTGCCCCGCCTGGTCTTACTGTACCCCAAGGTTCTCACTGCTGGGACCCTAGTAACTGACCAGAGATTATCTACAAAGAACATTTTATTTTTTCTGTAACCTCCTCTTCAAAATGAGGGCTATACTGGGTGAAGTGAACAGTGCTATACTGTTGAACGTAATGAGATAAAAAGAAAACGAGAAGGAAGGGAAGGAGGAAGGGAGGGAGGAAGAGCGACCACCAGAGTAGAGAGGAATAAATAGGAATTTTTAAATGTAACTTCTAAGAAAGATAGTGATAGAATATTCTAAGTTTGAATATTCTAAGAATGTGCACTTTAATTCTGGTAATTTTTTTTTTAAAGAACAGCACAGTTAATGTTACTATTTATAAAGAAGACATAAGGATGTGTACTCATAAAATTAACTAGTACTTTTCCAATGTGAGTTTGAATAGTTATCTAAATTTAACATCATCTTCCAATTTATACAGGAAGATTTGTTTGGTTCTTGTAGAATAAACGGATCTTAAGTGCTAAACATTAAGAGATTCTTAAGTGGACTGGTGTTTAAGAAAAATGTTTGTGTTGTCAATGACATTTTCCTTTGATTCTAACAGTAACCTGCATTCTTTGTTATAAGGAAGTCAGCCTTTCAGCCCCACCCCCCAGCAGCCCTCCTCACCTCCCTTCAGGTCAATGCTAGGGCTTTCTCCAGTGCAAAGGCTGAAGACCCATTTGGTCAATGGAAGATGGTGCTGCCATTGAAGTTGTACCAATTGTCACTAGACCGTTCATTTTATGTTTCACCTGTCCACTGACAAATCGTGCTTTCTTGTGCTTTCTGTCTTTTTTTTCAGACCTCCAATCTGGAACTCAGGAAAAGCAGGACTAGAACAGATTTGGGAGTGAGCCCGATAGGGGTTAACCTGAGAGAGTTGTGATGACCCAAAGAAGTGTACACAGGGAGTGTGAGCCACCCCTACCCAGGGAGTAAGGCGCCAGCAGAGGAGAAAGCACAGGCAGAAGGCAGGAGAATTTGCCATATCAAGGGCCTATGTACTCAAAAAAACTACCAGACAAATTAAAAGTCATTGGAACTTGGGTTTGCTTTGTTGATGATTAGAGAAAGCAAATGCATGAGAACCTGGTACACAAATACTCCCCTTTGGAAGTGAGGTCATCAATCAAAAGAAGGAAAACAAAAAAACACCTTACCCTTGGTTGCAGAGCCTTTCAGGACCCCACCCCCTGCTTCTGGGTCCAGTCTCCTCCTCCTGCCCTGGGCCTGCAATGTCCTGTCCCCTGACCTTGGCATAGCTGACTCCTCCTTATCACCCAAATCTCAGTTAAACCTCAGAGAGACCTTCCCCATTCACCAGTTTAAAAGAGTAGTCAGCTATCATCGTATCAATTTAATACACCCAATGTAATACATCCTGTTGCACCTATCATTTTTAATGTCTGCCACGTCCCCCATTTGACATCCCCCCCAAAAAAAAACTTTTCTGCGTTCAGGGCTGAATTCCCAGGGCCCAAAACTGAGTGTCAGGCACATGATAGATGCCTAATAACTTGAATAAAAAGAAATGAGTCATTAAAATGAATGAGGGTCCAGCTCCTAAACTGTATATTCTCCTGCGGGGAGGAGGATGTCAGGATGAACTCAAGGTTGGAAGCATAACTGAATCTACTGTATCCTTGTGTAATCCCACGACGGGTATGAGAACTTTTTTCAGGCGCCTTAAAAAAATATTTTGTAGGGTTTCCCTGGTGGCGCAGTGGTTGCGAGTCCGCCTGCCGATGCAGTGGATACGGGTTCGTGCCCCGGGCCGGGAAGATCCCACTATGCAGCGGAGCGGCTGGGCCCGTGAGCCATGGCCGCTGAGCCTGCGCGTTTGGAGCCTGTGCTCCGCAATGGGAGACGCCACAACAGTGAGAGGCCCGCGTACCGCAGAAAAAACAAAACATTTTGTAATGTTTGTATTATTACAGGCTCTTTTACAAACATTTCCCCATGTTATTTTCATTTCAATCCTCAAAGGCTTTATCTCATTTTCCAAAAACGGTCATGGAGTCTTCGATAACTTCTCCAACGTCAGCCAGTGAGTGACCTAGCTCTCACGCACAGCCGAGTCCGCCCACTCCAAGGTCAGTACGGTACACGCGGAGCATCGCCCGCCCGGCCGGCTTTGGCCGGGAGCTCGCCTGCGCTCTTCTCGGTCGCCCAAAGCCAGCCTCCCCCGCGCGGAGCCCGGGTTCCGGGCGTTCGCAACCTTAGCCGCAGTCGCGCGAGGTGAAATGGCCCAGCCAGGGCGGCGCGGCCAGCAGGGGACGGCGGCCGCTCTCACAAAGGCGATTGTGGGCTGGCTGGGCGGGCCGGGCTCAGTCCAACGGCTGGGCGCCAGGCCCCGGTGTCCTGGCAACAGGTAAACACTGAGCGGCCCCGCCCCCCGCGGCGCGCGCCGCGCGGCGTGTTGCTCACCGCCCGCCGGCACCCGCGAGCCCGGCGCCTCAGCCCGCGAGGCGCGCTCGTCAGAGACGCGCAGCCCGCAACTGCTGCGGTGGGTGTCCCAGCGTGTAGTGGCGGCGGCCCAGTGGCTGACTGCCCCCTCACCCCGCCGGGCTCCCCTGAGCGCCTCGGCCTCCTCGCGCCGCGCCGCGGGAGCGGGCTCCTGAGAAGCGTGGCGAGGTCCCGGGTCTGTGGCCGTTCGGGGGCGAGAGCGGACGTGGCAGTCCCGTGAGCCGCAGGAATGGGCGAGGGGGCGCCGACCCCAAACGACGCGGAGAACTGGGGTCTCTTTGAGGATTAGGAATCTATGCCACACTCACCTGCTCAACTGAGAAAGCATTACCATGGTAATACACGTCTTATTTAAGTGTAAGAGGTTCCCAGGCTCTTGTTAAATTAGTTTAATACCGTTTGCCTCGTGGAGGCACGCTTTACTAAGATTTGTCCGCGCCACGAGATTGGTGCCTTTATCTCCTCGGGTTGGTGGTGGTGTCCAGTCCAGTGATCTGAACGCTTTGGGTCAAGATGAGGTGGGAGAGGGGTTTGCTAGGTGGTCTGCGCCCACCCAAAGGGATGGCAACCGCAGAATCAGGCTGAGCCCTTTGTGTGTGTGTGTGTGTGTGTGTGTGTGTGTGTGTGAGAGAGAGAGAGAGAGAGAGAGAGAGTTGGTTGGTTGGTTGCAGTCCCTTGGTTCTGTTGAGCAATTTTCACACCCAGAAAATAAATGCCCAGGGCGCCAGTATGTGCCAACGGCGACTTGCCAGGCATCTAGCTTCTGCTGCCCCTGCTAGCGTCCCAGGTGGGATTCCTCTCGGCAGATTACGGAATTAGAAAATAAGCCTTGGTGGGACTCAGAGTGCCCGCTGTAGACAGTGATTCTTCCTTCCAACCTCAGTTTGAGGAAAGGCTTTGGAAGGAGACCTTTTGTGCAGGGAGTTCTTGGGTTTGTGCCCAGGAAATCTTGCAACATCCTTACTTCCATCTGAACCCCAAGTCTTTGGCTGACAGAGCTACATCTTAAACCAAGCCTCACTGACGCCAAACCTTCATTTCCAACTTCCTGCTGGATCTCTCCATCAGAGAGCCTTTTCAAACTGTGTTCAAAATCCAGCTCTTTTAACCACTACCATCTCTGCACTTCCCAATGGCACGTTCATTCTCCTGGCCGCAAACTCGAAAGCATTCCTGTTCCCGAGTCCTCATCCAGTCTCTTGTGACCTGCCTGCCACTGTTGCTCCTTACTACCACCTGCCTGGTTCTGGCAGTAGCCCCCTATCACTGTTCAGGGGCTGTCCATCTCCTCTGTCCTTCCCTGCCAGTTTGATCAACCCATAATGGCTGTGACCAAGTCCTGAGGGACTTCCACTGTCTGCTGAACTAGGCACTGCTCTGCTTGAGCTTGGCGCTGGGAGCCCTTGGTAAGGGGGCCTCAACCTCTTGAGCTTTATCTACCATATTATCTTCTCTGCTTTAAAAAACAAAAACAAAACCACATCCCACATAGACCTACATTCTTCTGGAAGTCTTCTGCACCTTCCCCACCTCGAATGATCAATCTACTTAAAGACGGACCCACCTCTGAAGTACCTCCTGCTCCCCTGTTGCTTCCTAAGCATCCGTAGCCTCCTGCACCTCACTTACTGTGCTTTGCCTGTTTCTTGGAAAGTCTTAATCCTCACCCCCATTAGACTGTAGTATAGAAATGTGTTTGGTAAACCTGTGTTTCTTCCAGTGTGTTGCATGTAAAAGCACTAAATAAATAGCTCTTGATTTAAATTGAGAGCTATTCCCTGGTTACTTCACGTGGTTGACACTGCCATTTTCTTTCAGAGGCCAGGAAGCTGAAGCAGAATGGTTTAATAAGTAAAGCCATTTAAGCTGATGGCTTCTCACTGCTCCTTGGATAAAGGTCAAACCTTAGCTTGCAAGGCCTACAGGCCACAGCTGTATGCTGCCTACTTTTCCAGCCTCAACTCCTCTCACTGCCCCCATGGTTGTTGCTTACAGGCCAGTCACATTGACCTTTTTTTTTTTTTTTGGTCCTTTTGACTTGAAAGGTTGTTTGCTCTGCCTGGGAATTCCCTACCCCTCAGCCCACAGGCCATTCTTCAGGAATCCTTCTTCCTTCATGTCCCAGACGAGGGTCACTCCCTGCCCATCCCATGTCATCATAATGCCATGTACCCTGGGCTTCCTTCACAGCATAGATAGTGACTAAATGTGTTTGTGATTTTCCCCCTCACTGGACTGTAAGTTTCTTGAGGGCGGGAGCCCAGATCTGCTTTTCTCTCCATCTAACATGAGACCTCATGCACAGGAAGTATTTGTTAAAAATTTGTTAAATGAATGTAGGAGGCATCTTAAAATCCAGAGAAGGAGAAATCTACATTTGCTTTCCCTGAGTTGCATTTTATTCACTAAGCATATTTTATTCATCCCTACAATATGCCAGACATTGTTCTAGGTCCTGAAAGTTCAGTGAACTCATAGACAAAACCTCTGGTTAGGGAAACATACAATAAATACACAAACAAAAAAATATTATTAAATAGTGGATGCTTAGGGTAAGGAGATAGAAAGTGACACTGCTGGGAAGGGTTTTTTTGTTTTGTTTTAAATTTATTTATTTTATTTATTTATTTTTGGCTGCATTGGGTCTTTGTTGCTGCGCGTGGGCTTTCTCTAGTTGCGGTGAGCGGGGGCTACTCTTCGTTGCAGTGCGCGGGCTTCTCATTGCGGTGGCTTCTCTTGTTGCAGAGCACGGGCTGTAGGCGCACAGGCTTCAGTAGTTGTGGCGCACGGGCTTGGTTGCTCTGTGGCATGTGGGATCTTCCCAGACCAGGGCTTGAACCCGTGTCCCTGCATCGGCAGGCGGATTCTTAACCACTGCGCCACCAGGGAAGCCCTGGGAGGGTTTTTAAGAGGCCATCTGTACCTCCTCCCCCTTTGCCTGGGACAGTGCTAGTTAATGTTTGTTGAAGTGCCTTGTTTTGGGCAATAAATTCTATGGTCACCCTAATTATAGATAGAATAGAGGCATGATGTCTGGAAGGTTTTTCTGAAGAGGTGGTTTTTGAGCAGAGGCTAGCACAAAGGTAAGAAACAAATTATGCTCTCTGTGAAGATCTGCAGGAAGAGGAGGGATCAGGGAAGAGCTTGGCGAGTTTGGGAACTAGAAAGAAGGAATGGTCTTCACTAAGGAGTTTGGAGAGTTTTAAGTCAGGAGCTCTGTGTTCTGCACCCAGGAATAGTCAAGAGCCATGGAGTTGCGTTCAAGCAACCAACCAGCTCAGAAACTGAAAACTTTCACTCCCTTACAAAAATTTCCTAACAGACTTATTGAGGTATAATTGATGTACAATAGATTGTGCATATTTAAAATGTACAGTTTCAGCTTGGCATAGGCATACACTCATTAAGCCATCACCACATTCAAGACTAATGATTTGCAGATATTTTCTCCCAATCTGTGGCTTTGTCTACCATTCTTCTAACTATATCTTTTGAAGAGCACAAGTTTTAATTTTGATGTTGAATTTATCAATTTGTTCTTTCACAGACATCAATTTGGATATCATACCCAGGAAATCTTTGCCTAACCCAAGGTCACAAAGGTTTTTTTCTACATTTTCTTCTATAAGTTTTATAGTTTTGGGTTTTATATTTAGGTCTATGAGCCATTTGAGTTAATTTTTGCATATGGTGCAAATATGGATCGAAGTTCATTTTTTTGCAAATGGGTATTCATTGTTCCAGCACCATTTATTGAAAAGATTATCCTTGTTCTGCTGAATTGCTTTGGCGCTTCTGTTGAAAATCAGTTGAATCAATTATTTGTGTATGTGTTGATCTATTTCTGGACTCTTTATTCTATTAATCTTAATACCAATACCATACTGTCTGCATCCTGAAGCTTTATTATAACTCTAGAAATAAGGTAGTATTAGTCCTTCAAATTTGTTCTTTTTCAGAGTTCTTTGCATTTCCATATGAATTTTAGAATCATCTACAAAAAGAAGAGAACTTTGAATAAAAATGTCAAACTTTGGTGTGGATCTTAGTTCTCAAACCGTTTTAGAGATTAAAACACACACATTATTGGGGGCAGTTATTCCAGGTCAAGCGTGTTTGACATGCAAAAAAGTATAAAATCAGAAAGGAAGCCAAAACTCAAAATCTTTAAGAGCTTATGGCAGTGCACATCCCACACCCCAAGGTGATGCTTTATCAGGAGATGCAGTTATCATATGGGACTCCATATTGTTTCTCTTCATTTGGATTTCCTCACAGAAGCTGGGCCACTGTGTTGCAAGATATATCTCATCTTCATTTCTGGGTTTTGAATCTAGGAGTGTCCTCCATTTCATTTCACAAAATGTATTTTAGTGTTTTTAACACATTGACTATGTTTCTCTTTGTTTAACTTGGGACATTTTTTAAGTGAGATGCTATGAACAGGACATCTATTTTACACAAACATTTAGCCCTTGCAGGCATTCTTGATAACTTATACACTCCTCCTTTCCCTTGCCTAGAAGAGACACTTTTTCAATAATGCATTCCCATCATTTATTTTCTGTATGGGTGGGTCATAGGACGTAGAGAATTCCATTCAGCTTTGTGCAGCTCTAGCAAAACTTTGGAGATAGTTTATTCCCAGGTTAGGATGGTAGCCATTCCTTTGCCGGGAGGGCATTAACTTGGCAGTGTGCTTGTGGCCAGAGCACAACGCCTGAGCCTGGTGGATGCTGGTTTGTACTGGGACCTTGCAGAGCCTCTGCATTTACATTTTTAAGACGGAAATGATACCTCCCTCCCTTGAAACACAGCTCTGAGGATTAGCAGTGATAAAGGTGATGGCAACATCCTTCACTGAGTGCTTTCTTCATGTCAGACACGGGCTAAGTGCCTTATGTTCGTGCCTCACTTAATCCTCGTGACTGTTTAATGAGGTAGAGACTATCGCATAACAAATGCCAAAATATGTATTTGATCCTAATTATCTGTTTTAATTTAATTTTTATTAGGAAAATTTCTAAACATGCACAAAAATAGAATACTAAAATGAATCCCTATATAGCCATATCTCAGATTCAGAAATTATAAGCATTTTGCCACATTTGCTTCATCTATACTTTATTTGGGGGGGAGGGGGATGAGGAAGGTGTAGTATTTTAAAGCAAATCTCAGGCCTTCTTTCATTTCATGCCTACAGATTTTAGTGTGCACCTCTGAAATGCGGGAACATTTCCTTCCATGACCCAATGCCATTGTCAGACCTAATAGAATTAACAATTACTCGATATTGTCAAATGTCCTCAATTGCCTAAAAAAATGTCTTTTCATGGCTTGTTTGTTCTAATCAAAATGCAGGGTCCACACATTAGTTGCATTAGGTTGGGTGTTTTTTTTTTTTAGTGTTCTTGGCAGCAGGGGGTGGTTAGTTTTTGTTTTGTTTTGTTTTGTTTTGTTTTTGAAAGAAAGGAAACAGGAGAACGCTGCTTTTCTGCTAAAAGAGTGTCTTCTCTGGGGAGGTGTGTGAGAGTTGGGGAGCCATGATCCATGAGAATTAACCTTGGCACCAGCCTTCCCTTCCCCGTACACTCATTCCCCTCGGAGCTCTCTGTCCCTTCGCCTTCTCTCCTCGCCCTGGGTCACCTCGTTATAGTTCACCTTCTCGGTGAATGACACAGCTCATAATATCTAGGTGTTGAGTCGTACCTCAGTTTCTCCGCCTTGCTCTCCCAGTCTCTGGGCGCTTGAATCAGGTTGGATCTCTTTTAAACTGGAGGTCTTAAAAGGCATTTGTTGAATCAGACTGCATATGACTTCTCTTCCCACTTCAAGTTTTTGTTGTTGTCACAGTTTTTTAACTTTTAGGAATTTTTTTTTCTTAAGTTCGGTAGGAAATGTAGAAAATTATATAATGTCAATGTTATAAAAGCTAATTTTCGCCCCATATATATACCTGTCTTTGAAAGCCAGGTAAAGGGAAAAGAAAAGGCCGAAGCCAGTCCCGTGGGAAAAAGCAGAAGAAACCGGAAGTGGACATCCTCAGCCCCGCCGCGATGCTGAACCTCTACTACATTGCCCACAACGTCGCTGGCTGCCTGCACCTGCGCGGCTTCCGCTGGCCAGGCGCTACCAAGTCAAAGAAGGGGAAAAACAAGACTTAAGCCAGACCGTTTCCCAGCTTCTCTCTACTACAGAGGACAGAACTTGGGGAAGAGAAATCAGGATAATACCACTGTTGCAAGCAAAATAGACTTTACTGAAGACAATTTGAGATGCAAGCTAAGTGTGCTTTTCAGTGGTAGTTAATGCTAAATGCATTTTACTTCCTCAGCTAAACCCGGGTATGGTGAGCCACTTTGGTTTTTTAGAAGAGGGGGAAAAAAAATCCGAGTAATTCCCACACGGTGATGGAATTGATAGGACTTTAAAAAATTATTATAAGTCTGGGTCAGAATTAAACCTCGCTCTCCAAAGGCAGTTCTAGCGTGCATGAGTTGTTTTCTTTTACCAAAGGGGGTCTGTTATTTACAGAAGACATGGCAAAAAGCACAGAATTTGCTTATGTGTCCCTCTTTTGGGCACAGTTTCCTTTCGTCATCTTTTTCTGGAAAAATAATAAATATTTAGTTTCTATAATTTTCTTCTCAGAGGTCTGACTCTTGTCTGATTCGAATTAGCCACAGACAGCGGTAGAGAGCAGGGTTGTCAGTCCTGCTCTGAACCTGCTAGTGTGCAGGAACAGCGGCTCAAATGAGCTGATAGCGTCAGTGGTTGGAGCACAGGGAGAAGGGGACCAGTCAGCACTGGTCCCTCTCTCCTTTCTCTTTCACCCGACTCTTCTTCGTCTTTTTCTACACACTTACATCTTCCCACCTTCTGCAGACTTTCTTTTAAACTTGGCTGAGTCTGAGCTTTGGATTTGGTGCTAGAAATGTGCCTTGGGCATTCTTTTTATTTTTTAATAAATTTATTTATTTTATTTATTTTTGGCTGCATTGGGTCTTCGTTGCTACGCACGGGCTTTCTCTAGTTGCGGCGAGCGGGGGCTACTCTTCATTGCGGTGCGCGGGCTTCTCATTGTGGTGGCTTCTCTTGTTGTGGAGCACGGGCTCCAGGCGCACAGGCTTCAGTAGTTGTGGCACGCGGCCTCAGTAGTTGTGGCACACAGGCTAGTTGCTCCACGGCCTGTGGGATCCTCCCAGACCAGGGCTTGAACCTGTGTCCCCTGCATTGGCAGGGAGGTTCTTAACCACTGCGCCACCGGGGAAGCCTGCCTTGGGCATTCTGCTGATGATATTCTGGGATCTCCCCAGCCTGTGTGGAGACACTTAAAAGAGAAAACTGCAGTTGGTTCTGCTCAGCCCCAAATGTGAAACTTGGAAGGAAAGGCATTTTAAGCGTAAGCACCATCTCTAAATCACATAGCCTCCCATCCCTGCCTCCTGCTCTGTCTTCCTGGCACGTCTTGCCACCTCCCCTGGCGCTGACACCTGCACTGTTGTCTCCATTCACAATTCTGAGCTTGAAGTTGATTCCTCTAGGCAGCACCAGTCCAGAGACGATCTAGTTTGTTTGAATTACTTATAACGATGTCACAGGCTGCCTTGTGAGGATCTCAAACGTTCATGAAGCTTGCTAAGGAAGTCTATAACCCAGGACTCAGGATTTTATAAATATCAGAGAAAAAAGGCAATCCCGTGAATCTTTGTACCAGAGAAATGAGGTGCTCAGAACCCACATGAGTTTGCTGGGGATGACACTTGTCTAGCTATACCGTCTGTGCGGAGTCAGTGTGAGCCCTTGGCTGGTTGCCAGAGGAGCCCTGGCTCAGCTCAGGTGAAACTTGGTCCTCCTCTTAACCTGAAGGGATCTTTTCTGTTCTGTCTACAGACCTGGGAAACAGGGCCACCTTCCCACTCTGCTGAGATTGCTGGGCTGGATCCGAGCAGTTTCTGTTTGTGGACACACCAACTCTAGTCCAGTCCTTCTTAAACCTGGGTGTGCACCGTGGTCACATGAGGACTCCTGAAAGCACAGATTGCTGGGCCCTACCCAGTAGGAAGAGCAGGGTTCAGGAATTTGAGTTTCCGGTAAACTCCCACGTTGCGCTGCTGCTGGACCAGACCCGTGGAGATACTGCTCTAGTTCATGCTGCCACACCAGATGCTGAAAGACTTGATGAATCTCTGAACGTGTAGGATGTCTAAGGCCCTCCTCTGCCTCACCTGGCTGGGTTCAGGAGCTCGTGTCTGAGCAGTTATGTTTATGGGAACGTTGGGGAAGTGGCATGTGCATTGCTGCCTTCTGATCTTGTCCACAGCAGGATAACATCGCTGAGGGGAGGACAGACATGCCAGTCAGCAGACTTCTACAGGCTTAGGAGATCATCTGGAGGTGGCAATGCTTTCTTCTTTTGAGATGGTTAAATGATGAGCAGAAAGGACTGTAAGCATTGGAATAGAAGAAGTACTGACCTGATTTGATGGCACTGCGCACTCGGGGTCTCCACCCAGGTTTTAGCAGAGTGGCTAAAGGCTATTTAGTATTGTCCTCATTGCAACGCTGGGGTTCTGAGAAGCTGTTAGGAAGTTTGAATTAAATAGCTATGGTGGTGGTATAGTGAGTGTATATGACATGAACTATCACACGCAAGCCATATAAAAGTTGTGGCACATTTTACTTCGAGAGAAATTCAATTTTTTTGGTGAAATATTCCATTTAAAACTTTCTTCAACAAAATTATCTCATTTTAACAATTTATTGAGTATCTCCTATGCTTGGCATTAGGAGGATAAGACAGGGTTCCTGCCCTTCAGGTGCTCCCAGCCTGGTGAAGGGGGCTGATGCCCGGGTTCTATTGTGACAGCAGCTACATTTCTATTTCAGCTTCAATAAAACATCATACAGTTGATGAAGGTGATTAAGAGGAGGGTGGGACGGCCCTTCTAGGACACCTGGAGTGCCTCTGATGATAAAATAGGTCCTTGAACGCTGCTATTTTTATTTCGCCAAACTCAAATCGGCCAGGATCCTGATCCTTCCTGTGGATGAGGATTCAAAGGAGAGCGTGTGAAAGGAGCTGTGATGGGAAAGCCCACACACAGGCCACACGTGGTCTGTGGCGGAAGCATCCTTTCTGTGAGGAAGGCTCTGCTCAAGTGTGGGGGGAGGAGGCAGCGCCCCATGAACAGTGAATACAGGGACAAGCACAATGTCCCCAGAGCAGGAAGGAGGATTTGGCAATGCCTGTGGAGAGAGGACCAAGAGCCACGCAGCTTGCAGGAATCTTAGCTCCCCAGCCAGGGATTGAACCTGGGCCCTCTGTGCAGTCAAAGCCCAGAATCCTAATCTCTGGACCGCCAGGGAATTCCCGAGAGAGGGCATTTTTTAGAATGGCAGTGCCCCTTGCAAAATTGATGACAATTAAAAAGAAGGACAATAACAAGTGTAGGCGAGGATGTGGAGAAAATGTGACCCTTGTCCGTTTCTGATGGAAATGTAAAATGGTGCAGCTGCTGTAGAAAACAGGCAGTTCCTTAAAATGTTATAAGTAGAGTTACTATAAACCATATACCCAGCAATTCCACTCCTAGGTATATGCCTAAGAGAATTGAAAATATACATTCACACAAAAACTCGTATATAAACATTCATAGCCCCAAAGTAAAAACAACCCAAATGTCCATTAACAATGGCTAGACAAAATGTGGTCTGTCCATACAGTGGAATGTTACTTGGCCATTAAAAGGAATGACAGACTTCCGTGGTGGCACAGTGGTTAAGACTCCACGCTCCCAATGCAGGGCGCCCGGGTTTGATCCCCAGTCAGGGAACTAGATCCCACACGCATGCCACAGCTAAGAGTTCGCATGGTACAACTAAGGAGCCAGGGAGCCGCAACTAAGACCCAGTGCAACCAAATATATATTTTAAAAAATAAAAGGAATGACATTCTGATACCTGCTTCAACATGGATGAACCTTGAAATCCTTGGGTTAAGTGAGATATGCCAGACACAAAAGGCCACATCTTGTGTAATTCTTTCCATGTGAACTGTCCTAAATAGGCAAATCCATAGAGTCATAAAGTAGATGAATGATTGCTAGGGGGAGAGGGAAATAGGAAGTGACTGCTAATGGGTAGGGGTTCCTCTCTGCGGTGGTGAAAGTGTTCTGGAATTGACAGTGCTGGCAGTTGCACAACATTGTGAATATACTAAAAACCACTGAATTGTACACTTTAAAATAGTGATTTCTACGGTATGTGAATTATATCTCATTTTAACAAGTTGATGACAGTTAGCTAGCAAAGGTCCAAAAAGCCTGGGAGATAAGGAGGTGAGGGTGGGTACCAGTTGCCAGAACAGGTGCCCAGGACAGTGGCCTTTTCTGCATCCTCTTTTTATTCTTCATTTCATCCTTCAACAACATATTTTCAGCAGCCCCATCTGGCAGGCACTAGACTCGGGGCTAGAAGGGAGACCACAGCTCTAGTCCCAGCCACTTATCCAGCCTCATCCTTCACCTCCTCTTCCCCTTCATGGGGAATCAGAGGCTCTCAGGGCTGAATAGTTCCCTTCAACCTTCTGTCCACCCTCACATAGTCCTCAGGGAAGACTGCATGTTTGGACTTACTTCCACTAGGCTTCTGAATCCCTTCCCTTCCATTTTTGGGTGTAGAGTTTACTTAATTATCCCTTTAATAACGTACCCAGGGAACACTCTGGAAAAACAAACATCACAAAGAAGGTAATTAGATTCACCCCAATTAACCCATCTGGAGATAAGCTCTACCAACATTTTGGCATATTTGGTATATTCTTGGGCTTTTTCTTATGTGGTGATATGAATATATCTCCATATGTGGGAGAGTATGTTTTTTTTGGTTTTTTTTGGTTTTTTTTTTTTGCGGTATGCGGGCCTCTCACTGTGGTGGCCTCTCCCATTGCGGAGCACAGGCTCCGGACGCACAGGCCCAGCGGCCATGGCTCACGGGCCCAGCCGCTCCGCGGCATGTGGGATCTTCCCGGACTGGGGCACGAACCCGCGTCCCCTGCATCGGCAGGCGGACTCTCAACCACTGCGCCACCAGGGAAGCCCAAGAGTGTGTATTTTTGTTTTAGGACAGGTCTTTCTCCTGTACTTTCATGCTCTCCCTCTCTGCCAGTTCCTTTCCCTCAGCCTAGAAAAGGAAGGGCTCCCCCACCTTAAAAAGCAGAGATGGGGGCTCACCATAGTCTGGAAACGGGGTTTGAAAGGACATCCCTGTAACAGTAAGAATGGCACAGTCATCAAATCATTTAATGAATGTTTATGGAGGACCTGCTATGTGCCAGGCCCTGGAGTGACAGCAGTCAGGCCAACAGACGTGTGATGGGGCTCAGCCTTGCGGTGGACGGGGGTGAATGGTCACTGGTTAGTGCTATGACAACGTGGACCAGCACTGTTTGACAGAATTCTCTGCAGTGATGGGAATGTTCTATATTCGTTCTGTCCAACACTATGGCCACCCACACCTGTGGCTCTTGAGCATGGGAAATATGGCCAGTGCAGACTAAAGAGCTGGATATTTTATTTGATTTACTTGTAATTCATTTAAATTTAAATAGCCTCATGTAATCAGTGGCCATTGGGTTGGACAGCACAGAATTACATATGGAGGGATTTGACCTAGTGGAGGAGGGAGAGAGGGCAAGTAGATGTAACCAAGGAAGTGATGCTAGAGTTGAGACTGGAAGAGGTGGTGTCAGGGAGAGCTGGCGAAGCCCTATTGATCTTGTATTCCGGCTGTTGGTTTTTCTTAAAGAGGGTGCCACAAAACCTGGATCTGTCCTAGGAAGGTGTTAACTAGGACTAAATTAGGCAGGGGGCAGAGCCTCTGCAAAGGCAGGGGGGGAGCATGACAGGTCACAGGAACTGAACAAGAGCACAGAGACCAGGGAGATGGGAGATGAGAACCTGCAGGTCCAGTGGGACCCTCAGGGGCCAGGATTCAGGTCAGAGTCAGGGAGCTCAGCAGCTGGCGGTGATCCTCACTCCTGTGCTGCTGTAGTGATTCTACCAGCTGCTGACCTCTGTCCCCACGCCCCCCACCCCGTGCTGCACACGTCTTTTCTCAACTTCTTAAGTTCTGCTTACCCTAGGTTTCTGTTTTTCTACAACCTCAGCTTGTCGTGAGCCCTGTGACTCCAGCTCTACCCCGTGGTCTCTTTCTGTGCTTCCTCCAAGCGTTAGCTTCCTAAGGGCCTCATTTTCAGGGTCTTTACAGGTGAGAGAATCAGAGACCCACCTCATCTTACCATAGACCAGGCTCTGTGGTAGTAGCCAGTGGATGAGCTATCAGGGGTTGGGGTCTCCCACTGGTCTGACCTCTGTGCCTGAGGATGGTGCAGGTCTGCTGGTCAGGTGCTATAAGCAGGACATGTAGGGTGACTCTTCATGGTGGGACTGGCAGTGTGGTGGACAGGAGTGCCTTCTTTCTTTCCCTCCAGCTGTAATCCATCCCTTTATAGACAAGATCCTGGAAAGAATCTGCTTACACTTTTTTCTCCACTTCCTTACCTTTCTGTCACATATTCTTCCTCTCTCGCTTTTTTTTTTTTTTTACATCAACTTTGTATTTTTTTAAATTGCAAGCTTACCAAAAGGTTGAAAGAAAGTGCAATGACACCCAGGCCCTTTACCTAGACCAGGGTTCTCAACCATGGCACTATTCACATTTTGGGCTGCTGGATAATTCGTTGTGTGGGAGCCTGTCCTGTGCATTGTGGGATGTTTAGCAGCATCCCTGGTCTCTACCTACCAGATGCTGGTAGCACCCCTGCAACTGAGACAGACACAAACGTCTCCAGACATCGTCAAATCTGGGAGGCAAAGTCATCCCCAGTTGAGAGCGATTGACCCAGATTTAGGAACTAACATTTTGTTGTGTGTGTGTGTATACACATATAATAAGTGTATATATTATATATATAATACAAATATATACATACATGTAAACATATGTATATCTACATATATATTTCTTATATACAGATAATCAGAGTAAGTAAATGTGGCAAACTGTTAAGTTGTGGATCTCTACATAAAGCAGCATATACATATAATGTATATGTAGTTTATATGCATCTATGTGTATTTTACATGCCTAGCAAAGGTGGCAAAATGTTAAAATATGTAAAAGTGTGTATATATATACATACACTTTTCTTTCCTGAACTATTTTAAAGTAAGTTGCATACATCATTATCCTTCATTACTAAATAGTTTAGCTCCTGAGAACAAGGACATTCTCATTTATAACAATAGGATTTTCATGGTCAAGAAATTGACATCAATACGGTCCATCTTCGTTTTTTCCTAATTATCCCAGTTAGCTGGATGAGTTTTTGATCAGTGATCTAATCAAGGATCACATATTGTGTTTAGCTATCGTGTCTCTGTAGTCTCTGTTAATCTAAAACAGTTTCCTCCCTTTCGCGGGGGTGGGGGGGGGTCTTTTATGACGTTGGCTTTTTTTTTTTTTTTTTGGCCGCTCCGCTCCGATTGCAGAATCTCAGTTCCTCAACCAGGGACTGAACCCAGGCCATGACAGTGAAAGCCCGGAATCCTAACCACTAGGCCATGGAACTCCTCGATGTTCCCTTTTTTTTCTTTGGCTGCGCGTGGGCTTTCTCTAGTTGCGGCGAGCAGGGGCTACTCATGGTTGCGGTGTGTGGGCTTCTCATTGTGGTGGCTTCTCTTGATGTGGAGCACGGGCTCTAGGCATGTGGGCTTCAGTAGTTGTGGCTTGTGGGCTCTAGAGCATAGGCTCAGTAGTTGTGGCGCACAGGCTTAGTTGATCTGTGGCATGTGGGATCTTCCCGGACCAGGGCTCGAACCAGTGTCCCCTGCCTTGGCAGGTGGACTCTCAACCACTGCACCACCAGGGAATTCCCTAGACCCAGTTGTTTTGTGGAATGTCCTCTTTTCAATCCATTACATTCAGACTTCTGCCTCCACTGCTCCAGCTAAATTGCTTGATGAATGTCATTGTTCCATTAATTCTAAAATTCCAAGGACTGCAAACCATACTATCATTTTCTGTACCGCTAAGAACGAGGCGGGATTGGGGTGGAGTGAGGTGGGAGACTCATCACCAATTAACAATGAAATGCCGCCAGTTGTATGACACATTGTGTTCAAATGTGGGGTTGGGGGTGGGGAAGTGCCTTTGAGTGGATGGAATTTGGTAATTGCCAAAGCCTGTTTGCGTCCATTCCCTTCTTCTCAAGACTCTTGTGTCTGGGCTTCTTTGACACTGTCGCTCCTGGCTCTCCTTCTAGCTCTGCCTGTACTTCTATATGTTTTACTTCTCCTTTTCCTGTGGTCTCTGTTTGTATGTTGGTTCTCCCCTTGCCTCCCCACGTTGGCTGTGCTCTCTACCTCTTTCGCCCCCTTCCCACCCACTACCTCCCACCCTCCGTGATTGCACCAGGGTTGGTCACCTGGCTGTAAAGCATGAGCTAGGTGAATCAGACCTTCTCCCTGGGGACGTGAGGTGGCGTGGAAAACTCAGGGAGATGCCCTGCAGGCACTCGGGATTTGGGGACCAGGGCTCAGAAGAGAGCGGCTGGCCAGAGGTGTAGCTTTAGACGTTTGCAACTTCAGTGCAAGCACGTGGTTGGGACCGAGAGCTTGTCAGGATAGTGCGGAGGTAAGAAAGGAGCAGCGAGTTGGGAACCTTGCGGACCGCCTCCTTTGATTTAGCAGCAGAAGGAAGAAGATGAACTGTTACAGATGGAGTCGGAGAACGAGAAGGGAGAGGAAACCTGGAAGAAAGGGAGTCTGTGGGGCTGCACGCTGCAGAGATGTCAGAGAGGATGGGGAATGGGAACGCGGACCATGATCTGTTGGACAAGGGGTCCTCTTGGTCTCAGGAGGTATACCAAATAGGAGATGAGAGTAAATAGAAGGGAAGGACGGGGGCTTCCGTGGCGCACAAACAAAAGCCTGCTGGTGTCAGAATCCCGGTCTGCGCCCCGCCCGACAGGCTGTAGCCCTTGTCTCCTCATCGCCCCCTGGTGGTGGGAGGATGCAGCGTGTGTCCCTGATCCGCGACAGCCCGAGACACCGCCTGCTTGCAGCAGGGTCACTGCAGTGGCCCGAGGCTCCTGGCGGCTGGGTCCACTTGCAGGTAGAGCCACCGCTGCTGGGTTTGGGGGCTGCGTCCGTGTTTTGTCTTGCGGGTCAGGGCCAACTAGAGATTGATTTTCTCCCCATCTTACATTTCTTACCACACACAAATCCCGTGTTAGCCACTGCTCTTTAAAAATACAGTTAAGGGCTTCTCTGGTGGTGCAGTGGTTGAGAGTCAGCCTGCCGATGCAGGGAACACGGGTTCGCGCCCCGGTCTGGGAAGGTCCCACATGCCGCGGAGCGGCTGGGCCCGTGAGCCATAGGCCGCTGAGCCTGCGCGTCCGGAGCCTGTGCTCCGCAACGGGAGAGGCCACAACAGTGAGAGGCCCGCGTACCGCAAAAATAAAAAAAGAAGAAGAAATGCATCCTCAAGATGCTGTATCTGTGTGCTCACGTTTTATTTATTGAGCCACCCGTAGAGGTGTCCAAAGCCATAAGGATACCCGAGTAAGCAGCTTTCAGTCTCAAAACTCTTATCTCTGATACCATTTTCTTCTGCACCTCCAGCTCCTAGAGAAACCATTCAAATAAGATGACTCTTCTTCAGTATCAACCACTGCGCCACCAGGGAAGCCCCAGTAGTTTATTTTGAGTGTTTAAATTTATCAAAGCAAAATCCATAATCCAGCAATTACATTTGTATCGAGACTGTGTGCTTCCTGATTTCCTGTGTAAAAAGGAAAGTGTGAGATTTTTTCAACTGCAAAAAATCCTCCCAGCTCAACCTTCCCATTTGTTCAAAGGCAGAACAACCACAATGAAAGAAGCCCAGGAAGTGTGAGCTACTGCTCTGTGCTGTCTTCTTCCCTGGCCTCCCAAGTTCATGGAGCCTTAGTGATGACCCATCCCAGGAATCCCCTCTCCCACCTGCCGCCACTGCCCAGGGTGTGGGCACTGCTGCCACGGTGGACTCTGGCCCTCAGAGCAGTGTTCAGCCAAAGTTGGTCTCCTGGTGGGTTTCTCCCAGCCCACTTCTCCCTCCATGGCTACAGAAAGGCCTTTCCACTCTGCCATGTCACAGCCTTTCACACGCCTGGAGACAGCTCCTTGTGGAGAGGAGCACCTGTTCTTCTCCAGGCCAAACACCCAGTCCCTTCAATCACTTTTACTTTTTTTTTTTTTTTTGGCCGAGCTGTGCGGCTTGGGGGATCTTAGTTCCCCGACCAGGGACTGAACCTGAGCCCTCAGCAGTGAAAGCGAGGAGTCCTAACCACCGGACCGCCAGGGAATTCCCATCAACCACTTTTACTTGACATGACCCCTCTTGGTCACCCTCTCCTGGATGCCACCAGTTCTCCATTGACCCTGTCGTTAAGCTGGGGCACCCACATTTCACAGCCCAGTGAGGCTGTGGCCTTCCGGAACCTGGACGTTAGACCATGCTTCCAGGCCAAGTGGACATGAGGCTTTTGGAATAGATTCATTTTTCATTTAAATAGCTCAAGGCATGGTGTAGTCACTGTGGAAAAATTTGGCAGTTCCTCAAAAAGTTAAACATAGAATTACCATATGATCCAGCAACTCCATTTCTAGGTATACACCCTAAGGAATTGAAATCAGGGAGCCAGACAGATACTTGTACACACGTGTTCGTAGCAGCACTATTCACAATAGCCAGAAGATGGAAACAACCCAAATGTCCATCAACAGATGACTGGATCAACAAAATGTGGTCTATACATACAACGGATTATTAGCCTGGAAAAGGAATGAGATTCTGACACATGCTGCAATGTGGATGAATGTTGAAGACATTCTGCTAAGTGAAAGAAGCCGGGCACAAAAGGACAAATATTGTATAATTCACTTACATGAGTTATCTAGAATGGGTAAATTTATAGAGATAGAATGTAGAATAGGGGTTACCAGGGGCTGAGGGGAGGGCAGAATGGGAAGCTGTTGTTTAAGGGGTGTGGAGTTTCTGTTTGAGTTGATGAAGAAGTTCTAATGGATAGTGGTGGTGGTTGTTCAACATTGTGAATTAATTAATTAATTAATTAATCTATTTATCCGCTCTGGCTTGAGGGATCTTATTTCCCTGACCAGGGATTGAACCGGTGTCCCGTGAAGTGGAAGCTTGGAGTCCTAACCACTGGACCACCAGGGAAGTTCCGTGAATGTATTTAATGCCACTAAAATGTAGACTTGGAAATGGTTAAAATGATAACTGTTACATATTTTTACCACAATAAAACCCACAAAAATAAAGGATTTTCCCTTTTTGTTGTAGATCTGTGGTGGAGGTGGGAGGGGAGGGCGTATGCAGGGCAGACCCCCCACAAAAGACTTTCTCTTTCCAGCTGGGCATGGTGGGAGCAGGTATGACCCCCCTCCAGGACCGCCCCTCACCCAGCTCACTCACTCTGTGAGCAGCCTTACTTCTCATCTTTTCCTTGTGATATGGCGAGAACAGTGCTCTCTGCGTCCTCCTGCACAGCTCGCTCTCCAGGCCCTGAACCACATTACCTGCCACGGGACCACCCTCCCCTTTACCCCGCATCTACCTCTACCACCTCCCTCAGAAAACTCTCCCCTCTTGCCTTCCCTAGTTTGGAGTCTGCACTTCCTGCCTGCTCGTCTGCACCTGCATCTGTTGCTCCGTGAACAGCCTTCCCCAGATATTTCAACCTTGTGTTTTCTCTCCCCGCTTAGGATGTAAAGTGCATTAGTGGTAAGTGAGGCAGAGACACTGTGAATGAGAGGTCAGGCTCGAGACAGTCTCAGCACAAGGAGAGTGCAGACTGAGGGCCGCTGCCCCCATGGGGGTCCCTCAGACCTCGTCTTATTGGGCCTCCTGGTCCCTGGCTTCTGGGGCAACAGTCACCATTGTACTTGCCACAGATAGGTCAGCAGGAGAGCTAGAAACAGCACCGTCTATCCATCTGGGTCCACCCTTTGGCTGTGGGAGTTGAGCTGCCCAGAGCCATTTGGTCTCTTCTCAGTCTCCCTGTGCCCTTCACGTTGAACTCTCCAGCAGTCTGTAGGCTTCTGTTCTTCTGAGCTCCATCCACACCGCTGAAGTCAACCTCCAAGAACCCACCAAGGCGACGACAGCAGCCTGTTGCTGTGTTGCTACAGTACAGCCGGGCCATGTGTGTGTGTGTGTGTGTATACACTACCACCACATGGGCACAGATGGAAACCACTGTCCAGTCATGGAAGGAAGATATGGAAGGTGAAGTTGTAGCTACTTGTTGACCTTGAGAGACAATGAAAAGAGGGGAAGGAGTTACTATGGGAGCAGTGGTGGGAAGAAGAAAGTCTTTGCCCAGCTTTGCTTTGTTTGATGGATCAGCTTAAGTTCTCCTTCTGGTTTCAGCCTCTGGTCAAAATGAATGGCTTATTTTTTTTTCTTCTTCTTCTTCTTTTTTTTTTCTTTTTGGATGTACCATACAGCATGCAGGATCTTAGTTCCCCAACCAAGGATCGAACGCATGTCCCTGCATTGGGAGCGTGGAGTCTTAATCACTGGACCACCGGGGAAGTCCCTATAGGTTTGTTTTGAATAATTTTCTTAGAATAAATTCCCATGAGTGGGAGTATTGGGTCAAAAATTGAAACCCTTTTATGGAGACTTGGTTTTTTAGGGGCCACCTTGTTTCCCAGAAGACCAGGAATTGATTCACAGGGCAATGATTCTCATACTTGTAGTGGAGCCTGGTTTGCTTCTGCCCAGGCAGGAGTGGCAAAGTGGTAACACAGAAAGATGGAACGCAGGGAATGACCAGTTACAATAGGGTCTCTGTGCTGCTGAGTTTGCACAGATGTACAGCTGGCCTTGGACTGAGGATGTCTTTGTAGAACGTAGATTTACTTGGCTTGGTGATCGAGTGCATGGGTTGTGGAGCAAGATGCTTGTAATCAAATCCCAGCTCCACTGGGTAGTTAGTGTGTGACTTGGGTCAACTTGTCTAATATCTGTGGCTCTGTTTTCTCATTCGTTAAATGAAAGATTAAAAACAGAATTTACATCATAGGGTATTATGAGGATTAAATGAGACAATATGTGTCACGTGTTTTACCATGTGCCTAGCATGTGGTAAGCACAGGATACAAGTTAGTTATATCGATAGGACTAATTAAAGAATGTGTCATTTACACAGCCTGCTATTCAGACTGTGGGGTTGGTTTCTTCCTCCCTTCAAGTTTGTACCCACACACAAATCCTCTGAAATGACTTAAAATTCTCAGCTGAAACTTAATTCTGTACATCAGAATAGAAAGCTTAAAGTCAAATCAATTAACAGATAGGACTGTGCAGAGAGTTCTGAAGATGTGTTATGTCCTTGAACTCAAAGGGCTTACATTTTCCAAACATTCAGCTATGAAAGAAAAGATAAATGCACAGACCTTGGGTCTGAAATAGCAGGGAACACTTGATTAGTTGGCACTGCCTGGTCACCAGTGGGTCGCCGGGTTGGGCTTGGGGGAGTAGAGCGAAGCATGGCTCAGGGAATGATTACAATTGTGGGGTGGGAGTGATAAATTTGTCTTCAAGGCTGAGGGTAGGAATATACATTTAAAACCAATCTACTCACTTAAGAATGATAATTAATAGAGTAGCTGAATCTTTAAAAAAAACCCATACACACCTTTTCTTCAAAATACAATTCAGACAACAAATAAAGTGAACCTCTAGTGGTTTCTAGGATCCACTGACTGAGGATGGCGTCCTTCCATCGGTAAACTACCTGAGCTCTGCTGAGGCTGTCCCTGTGGACGAGGATTTTGTTTTTTATAAGACACAAAGATAAGCACCACAAGATTCACTGTGTTGGAAACCACTCCTGTTCTCATGGTAACTGATGGTCCATCGGTGCTGAAATATATAAAAGGCACTAGGGCAGCGTGAAGATGTTACTACGACAACTGGAATTTAGAGTATACATTTTTAAAGGAGTGTGGGAGGGTATAATTTCACTTCACTTTCTTCAAGTGAAGTGGGGTAGGATGAGTCAGGCATTTCAGAAAGCAGGGGTGCCCTGGGGCCCCAAGTCTGAGCTTGTTCCATCACAGCTGGGAGACGGGGGCCGAGAGCACGTCGGCTCCAGAATTCTGTGAAATCACCTCAGTGAAACCCTCTCTCATCAGAAATTATACAAAGATATCTTTGTGTTGGGAGTAGGCAGGATTAAGGAGTATTAGAGGAGATGAACTCTAGATTTTCAGCCTTCGTGGAATTTGTTGAGAAAAGATGACCAGGAAAAATCAGCTTACTTTTAAAAATGTCCATTCTTAAAGAAATAAATAAGTAAATGGTCCATTCTCCACAGTTTATACAGGTGCTACCAGGAACTTGAAAAGGATGTGATATTTCCATTTTCCTCTGAGGATGTGGATTTATTTCTCATCCTGGGCCTAACAGAGCTGCAAATGGGTCTTTGTCCTGTGTTCACTGAACACCTGACTTCAGTACTGAGGCTCCAGTGAGTCTGTGGACCCAGCCGAGGGGTGCTGGCCTCCTGCGAGTGGCACCAGGGAGAGCTTCTCATGCTCTGTGTCCCGGGGCCTCGGAGCCCACTTCCGGCCTAAGCGATGAGGCTCACCCAGCCTGGCCGGGCCCCCGCCCGCCTGGAGTGAGCCGGCATTCCCCGGGCGTCTCTCCCCGGCTCCCTGGAACCTCTCCCTGACACAGTCACTTCTGGTCTGGCTATCTCTTTACCATGTACTGAGTGTCGCCCAGGCACTGGCCGCAAGAAGGTCTGGGAGGAGCCAGGATATCTGCATTTTGTTGCCAGAGGGCTCTCTGAGGCAGGAGTGGTGGAACACACAGAGCCAGAAGCCAAAGTAGAGAAGCTTCTGTAAGACGATTCTCTCGGGCACAGAGGAGTGAAGTAATTTCCCCACGGTCACACAGCAGTACCTGAGGACCAGGTGAAATTCAGGTCAGGTCTGTCTGATGCCAGAGCTCTAGTCCACCCCCTACTGTATCCGGTAGAAAAGGGGAAAAGCACAATTTTCCCCCACTGCAGGCTGAATGGGGTGGTTGATGGAACCTGGACACATCCGACTTTCACGTCCCCACTTTGGCTCTCGTGCCCTACCCCACTGGGTGGGGAACTCGGAGAGGTTACAGCCCCCGCAAAGACTCACAGATGCTCTGGCATGTTCTTTCATTCTGCTTTTTATGTTCTGTATTTTATGATGTTTTGACACCTTAGGGGTGAGAACTGCCCCTCCCAAGGTTAGCTATTTTCTAGAAATAGCGAACAGCTTGCCTGTGGGCACATCTTTGATATCCCCGCCATGCTTCTTCCTTTATCATACCCCTATAGCCAGAGCCCACCCAAATTATCCCAGCCATCCCATCCTAAGCCTGCCCAGCTCACCTGCCCTGCCTCACCCACAGAAACCACCGTGAAGGCTCTGGCCCAGGCTTTCCCCTCACTCCTGACAGCCCTGGGCCCCGCTGTGGCCCCTGCGTGGCATGGCAACCCCTCCTCTTGGGAACTGTGGGTAACAAACTTTTGTCAGTGGCAGTCGTCTCCTGCTCTGTTGGCTTCACCATACCTGAATAAAAACAAGATCCTGCGCTCATTTTAAAACACAGCAAAGAGGGAAGAGAAAAGGCCGGGAGGGCAGCCCGCTCTCTTCCACTCACAAGAATTCATCCTCCTGCACTCGGCCTCTCAGCCTCTGCTCTCCCACCTCCCTCTGGTTCCTGCCTCCCCCCACCCCTCCCCTAAGGTCCAAAGGCCAGGTCTGGGTTCAGGGAGAGGCCAGGCCCAGGCCTTGATCGGGACGTGACCTTGACCTCACTTCCAGTATTTTCCTTTTCTCTCCTCAGCTCCTGCTGGACTCCCCTGAGGCTCTGGGAAGAACACATTTGCCTCCAGCATGTCTGGGCTTCGTGTGCAGTTGGCTCTCCTGACACTGTGCATGTGGCAGGCTCGCTGGGGCCGGGGCAGGGGGTGGGTGCTGCCTGGGCTGGGAAGAAACCAGAAACGTGGGGGGCTCTCCTGCCCCATTACCCACCACCTTCTCCAGGCCCTGGTGGAATGAGCAGGGAGCTTTCCACCCAGGGACACTCAGGCACCAGCAGGTCCCCCTCTTTGTCTCCCCTGTATAATTAATTTATGCAACTTGAATTGTCAGCTCAGTTTTCAGCATTTTTTGGTCTTATTTTCCTTATTTATAGTTTGGAATGTTAGTAAGAATAACAACATCGTGACATGGGATGATGGCAACGCCGAGCAGGTTGATAGATTGTGGGACATGGGCTGTTCTTTCAGTCGTGGAGTCACCACACAGATGATTTAGCTGGAGCTGGAGAGGCCGTGGCGGGGAGGGAGAGGTGTCAGTGAAGGAGTCAGATGCTAGCAGCTACCTGAACACAGTCAACCTGCCACCAGGTAGCTGGCTTCCACCTTCTGTCCCCGACTCAATAAATAGGTCAGAACAGCACATTCGCATGTGGAATTGTGCCGCCTCTTAGAGACACAGAGGTTCAGTAAGTGTTAGGCCTCTTGGTAGTAGTGCCACAGAGGATGCCAGACACTGAGCTACGAAAGGACACTGGTGTTTCCCTCCCTAATATAGATCTCGATGCCTCTGTGCCTTGCTACTCAGGCAGGTCTGCACCAGCAGTATTGGCATCACTTGGGAGCATGTTAGAAATACAGATTCTCGGGTCCTACCTCACACCTACTGAATTCAAATCTACATTTGAATAAGATCCCCAGGTTATAGGTGTGTAAAGTAAAAGCTAAGAAGCACTGGGCACTCCCCAGGGGACACCGTAAGAGGGAGGGTAAGCCATTGGCACATAATACGTCTTGTTCAATATTCCCGTCTTGGGATTCTCTTTATGGGGACAAACCTAGACCAAGAAGGTATTAGTTCAGGATCTAAGCAGGACCACAGAAACCACTTTAAAGTACTTTCAGGAGGGAGAAGTTAACGGGAGGGAATTGACTACATGTGTGATAGAAGCTTTGCGAAGCCAAACAAGGGGTGTGAATTCAAACAAGCCAGAGGTAACAACAGAAGTCGACTCTGCCCCTACGCTGAGGGGGAACAGGGAGGAAGTGGGGTGACTGGAGCCCAAGATTATGCAGCTGGTGTCATGGAAGAAACTCATCTGCTGCCGAGACATCACCTGAGGCAGAGGGAGGAGGAGAAATACGTTGACTCCTCCCTACTTCCTGTCTTCCCATCTCCCGAGAGCAACAGCGTCTCCCATCCGCTAAAAGCCAGAATTCAGCTGACACAGGAGTCCTGGAAACACAGCCTTCAGGGAGCAGCCCTTCTGATTTATGGAGCAGAGCAGAAGAGCGAGAAAGACATCTAATGATAAACAGGCCTAGAATGGGCACATAAGCCATGAGCTCTTTACCAAAATGAGAATGATTACTTGTAGAAAGAGATGTACTCTTGGGACTTCCCTGGTGGCCCAGGGGTTAAGAATCCTCCTGCCAATGTAGGGGACACGGGTTCGAGCCCTAGTCCAGGAAGATCCCACATGCCACGGAGCAACTAAGCCCATGTGCCACAACTACTGAGCCTGTGCTCTAGAGCCCACGAGCCACAACTACTGAGCCTGCGTGCCACAACTACTGAAGGCCACGCACCTAGAGCCTGTGCTCTGCAACAAGAGAAGCCACTGCAATGAGAAGCCTGTGCACCACAATGAAGACCCAACATGGCCAAAAATAAATAAATAAAATAAAATTTTTTTTTAAAAAAAAGAGAGATGTACTCTTCCCCGGAATGTTAGAGCTTGCCGTGATGACTGCTGGGCTGCAAGAGGTATCCCAGTCTCAGAGCTGTACTTCAGAAACGTTGGACGCACTGGGTCTCATGGGTCAAATAACGGAGCTGCTTTTCCCCTGCAGCCATCACCGCCACCTCTGCACAGTGTCACAGCAGCATCCCAGGCAGTCTCTGGGAACAGCACAAGCCCCTTCAGCTGGTGTGGTGCCTGCCTTCCCACCACTCAGCTGTTGAATGCAGAAACTATTAAAGGCACAGTGATCCCCCCCATTCCCGGCAAAAGCCATCACTGACCTCCGGGATCGGAAACCTTCCCTTGGGGACCCAGTGCTCTCATCTACACAACCTCATTCTGGCCCCATTTCCAAGTCTCACTCTTTTTGCTGGGACACTCTACCCTCTTTTAGTATCTCCCCCTCCTTTCCCCTCTTGCAATTTAATCAGAAAAGCAAGATGGAGAAAAACCATCTTTTCTCCTCATCTGTCCCCTTGCAGTTAGGAAGTTTTCCTTAGGTGGCTGGGAATCTTAGGTCGTCACGCCACCCAGCATGGATAGCAGCTGTTTGTGTTTTACAACCTGCCGTGCACCTTTGGCAGATCTGCTTAATTTTTTTTCTACAAAAATAATAAGGCACATTTAGAAAGTATAGAAAAGTAAAGCAAAAAAAAGAAGAAAAAAAAAACCCACCTCTAATCCTGCCACCCAGAGGCAGTCCCTATTAACATTTTGGTATATTTCCTTCCTGGATTTTAAATGCATTTTTCTGTAGCTGAGCTCATACAGTATAAATAATTTCATGCTCTCATTTTTTTTACTTGTTACGATATTTTCCCAGATCATTCAAAATTGGTTGAGAACATTAAAAATTTTCTGTATTATTTTTTAATTACAAAAGTAATACACACTCACTGTAAATAATTTAAAAATTTAGAAATATAAAAAGGAAAAAGTAAAATGTTCCCTCCACTACTACTTCTCCTGTCATGCCTCAGAGGTAAACCACTTTTAACAGTTTAGTTTTTATCCTTGCAGACCTTTCTTTATACTCATACAAAACAGCTCTTTAAAAATGGTCCTACAACTAGCTTTTTTATGTCTTGAAGACATATTCCTTATTCCATAGGAATCCACTTCATTTTAAGAAAGCTGCCACATAGTTCATCTATAGATGTGCCAAAACTTATTTTGCCATTCTCCTGTTAATGGACATTTACAATGTTTCCAACAACTTGTGCAACTGTCTTTATGTATGTGCAGTTTCTCTTGGATGGAAGTGGGACTGTATGACAAATGGTATGTGCACCTTAACATTGGGATAGATGCTGCAAAATTGCCATCTTTTTAGAAGGTTCTAACCATTATAGTCCCACCTGTAATGTGCATGACTATGAAAACTTACCATGGTTGTGTGATAGTGGGTTGTCTGGTAACCTAGTGGTTGACAGTTGGTGGTAGGACCTAACAGTCCTGGGTTCAGATTCCACCCCTGCTACTAACTAGCCGTGTGGTCTTTGGTGAGTGGCTTAATGTCTCTATGCCCCAGTTTTCTCATCTAGAAAATGAAAATAGTGATGACTATAGCCCTCTTCTGTTGGGTTATTTTGAGCACTTAAACAAAATGAAATTATGCATATAAAACACTTAGGTTAGTACCTAATACAGAGTAAAGTGTACAGTAAGTGGTTATTCATTATTACTATGATTTACTTAATCACTCCCCTATTGTTGGACATTTAAATGGTCGAAATGCTTTTAACAGGCTTTCTTCAAAGGACTTTATTAGTTTTCCCCTTTAAATTGGACAGTTTTTAAAATTTTAAATGTTTATTTAATATTTAAATAAGTTAATAAATAACACCCTTGACCCCTGTCATCTCAGTACAACACTTCTTATAGCTAAGTACTTCCCCTCCACACATATGCATAGTTTTTTTTTTTTTTTTTTTTTTTTTTTTTTCCCCTGCATTGGCAGGCGGACTCTCAACCACTGCGCCACCAGGGAAGCCCCATATGCATAGTTTTTATGGTAATATGTACCACCTACGCTTGTATATCAATTGCTTTAGGCACAAGTACATAGGTATTTTGGGGCAAAGATGGAGAAGTTATGACAGTTATATCACAGAACAGCCCCAAAGCCACACAGAATTTGAGAAAGAAATATTCATCTGAACAGATGCCATATTGCTTCTCTGCATTTACGGGAAGTGACCCTAAAGTCTGGGATCTAACACTGATTTCCATCACCTTCAGAGCTCCCTGATGATTTTTTCTTTTTTAAAAAAATTAATTAATTAATTTATTTATTTTTGGCTGTGTTTGGGTCTTTGTTGCCGCGTGCGGGCTTCTCATTGCAGTGGCTTCTCTTGTTACAGAGCACGGGCTCTAGGCACATGGGCTTCACTAGTTGCAGCATGCGGGCTCACTAGTTGTGGCACATGGGCTTAGTTGCTCCGCGGCGTGTGAGATCTTCCCAGACCAGAGCTTGAACTCATGTCCCCTGCATTGGCAGGCGGATTCTTAACCACTGCGCCACCAGGGAGGTCCTCCTGATGATTTTCTAAATGGACTGTCCTGGACTTCACCTCAGAGGAGCTGAGAAAATGCCATCAACTCCACTTAACACAAGTGGGGGCACACAGGGGATGTCCTGCACTGCGGAGGCCCTCTATGGAGAGTGCAGGATTCCACCCAAGGGGGCGAGGCTGGAAACAGAAAGTCAGCCCTGGCATTCAGCTGGCCCGAAATGAGGACTAAACAGTTTGCCAAAGCCACACATGCAAAAATTAAACAAGTTTACAATCACCCAGGTAGCCTGGCCTCTGACTTCTGGACACGCCTTGCCTCAAGCATGTGGATTATAGGAAACCCGCCCACAGATGCTCGGCAGCTGAGCCAGGGCTTCTGGAGATTACAGAAGGAAAGAGAGGAAGCCTCGTGTCCTGGAAACATGCAATATGGAACCAGTCCAGAGGCTCTACTTAAACATAAAGCTCAAAAAAGCAAAGGGCCTCACCTCTCTTTGTCACTGTGTTCAGACTGAGGCCTTCTGGCCTGCTGCTCTGTGGCTGGTCCAGGCCTCGGTAAGATGCCCATGAATTCTGCGGCCAACAGAGCAAGTTGCTGGGGGCTTCTTGCCCAGTGTTCTTTCCTTAGTGGAACAACAAAGACTTCCTGTGAATAATTGTCCCTGTGTATATTATACAACATACCATATGTACAGCTCTGTGTAAGAATCCAGCATGGCTCCGGGTATGGTGAGATGCTCAAAAATGCCTTTTCCAAACCTGAAAGATGCTCAAAAATACCTTCTCTTAAATTATTTCATGTCATCACACACACGAGAAGCATTCACATTTTTATGGCTCAAGTAAACTGGAGGGGATTTGAGGACATCTGTACGGGGCTTGATAGAAAAAGTAATTATGTTTTCTTTATATTAAAGAATTATAAAAATAAAATATAAAGTAATTAGAGAACATATTAAATACTGCATTTGTATAAAATTTTCCAAATAAAATATTTTCAAATTTTAATGAGAAACTTGAGCTTGTTCCATGAACATAACTTTTAAAACATTTATATGACATAGTTTAACTTAATATAGCCACAGTATTATGATTTCAGCATGTCATCAACATAAAAATTATTAATGAGACATTTTACATTCTTGTTTTCTTACTAGGTCTTCGAAATCTGTTGTGTATTTTCACTTACAGCACATCTCCATTTGAACCAGCCACAGTTCAAGTGCTCGATGACCCCATGTGGCCGTCTGATTGGGTGGCACTGCTCTGCAGTGAGGATGGTAAACATAGCACGAACATAACTCTTTCAAACGTTTTTTATATGCTCGCAATGGCGACAAATAATTGCTAATGAAGATTTTTGAATAATGGTTTATTCGAGTTCTTAGTAATCACCATCAGTGAGAAATTTTGCCCAACCAGCAGATAAAAAATTGAAAAGTGTTTTTACCACCCTTCAAAGTTTTACAGCAGTTAAAATTATCTTTAAAGACTTTAACAGCTCTTATGGAAATTTCTTGTGATAAGGCAAAGGATTTCAAACCCATCAAACTTTTCCATACTAACTATTCCAAGATAATGCTGCCGGTCTGGTTAACAGCACATTCACGTGTCCTTAGCGCAAGCCTCACGCAGCTGTCTCAGATACACAGCTGGAAGGGCACATCGGTGCAGAAGGACAGATTCCAGCATGGGTGAAGACAGATTTGCGACCCAGCCTGGGGCTGCCCCTTCAGCCCAGCCGCCTCCCTGCACCCGCGCTCTCTATCGCCTTAGTTGGATGCGAGGGTCCTAGGGCACCTGCAACATAAACCCCCCTGCAGCTCCTCCGGCCCCTTCTCCACCTTGTGCATGGCTGATTTGCAGCAGCTACTGATGTAGCCAGCCAACCGGTGGAGCATTTTAGGCAGGGGACTTCCTGTGATAGATGGCACTCATTTTTCTCACTCCCATTCCTACCACTGCCTCCCCACACCCACACTGCTAGGGCCATCTGATGAGCTCAGAGGCTACTGCTCACAGTTAGAAGGACTGCCCAGAGGGCTTGCCCACCCCAGAGCCCCCGGGGTACCCACAGACTCAGGCTGTCAGGGACACTGATCATGCTGACAGGGGGTTCTGGTGTAGCAGATACTGCAAGCATCCACCACCTGCCTCTTTCTTGCTGACAACAACCTGTCTCTGTGATCTTGGGCAAGTCGTCAAACCTATGTGGACTTTAGTTCTCTCTGTTTTTTTTTTTTTTTTGAGGTACGCGGGCGTCTCACCGCCGCGGCCTCTCCCGTCGCGGAGCACAGGGTCTGGACGCGCAGGCTCAGCGGTCATGGCTCACGGTGCCCAGCCGCTCCGCGGCATGTGGGGGTCTTCCCGGACCGGGGCACGAACCCGTGTTCCCTGCATCGGCAGGCGGACTCCCAACGACTGCGCCACCAGGGAAGCCCCAGTTCTGTTTTAAAAAAGCTTTGATAACCTTCTACACAGCTGGTCATCACTGTATCTTATATATCTAGACTGGGCAAGGTACCTAATAAAAGCTCTGTATTTTTTATTTAAATAAATAAGAAAAAATCTTTGAGAAAGTAATCACATGCCATAAAAGTACAGTTCTATGGCTTTTAGTATATTCACAAAGTTGTGCAGACCTCTGTTTCTTGTCTGTAAAACAGGATAATTGTATGTAACTTCATAAGATTGCCGTGAGAAAGAAATGAGATGGTGAATATAAAGCGCTTAGTACATTGCCCGGCACGCGGTAAACTCTCCCTAAGTGGTCATTGTTCTTTGGACGATGATGATGACTAGGATGATGGATGAAGAGAGAGCGGCCGGAGTTCCTCCACTGAGGGACGCTGAGCAATGGCCACAGCCTGGGAGTTTGTTGCATGGCAACAAATCTGTGGAATTTGGGCAACCCCAGCTCTTCCTGTTCCTCCCACACTGGACGCCAAGCCAACAGCCTTCCTAATAGGTGCTCACAGCCACCTCTGTGTTGGAACAGGATGTGACAGCTGCTCAACAGCTGCTCAGGCTGCAGCACAATTTAAGGCAGGAAGTGGAGAGAAATGCCATTTCTTAGAGAAAACTGATGGAGAGAGAAATTCAAGTCAGCAGCAAGAAAAGTCACTTTCTTGGCTTAAATTTGATCAACAGCTACCTGGTTTCATTTGTCTAGGACTTGTTTTTTTTTTCCAGAAGAGTTTTATGCTCAAGATTATTATAATAAAAATGTTTACTGTTAATTTTTTAGCATAATTGCCTCTCCAGAGGCAGTCTGTATTAAAAGTTTGGACTAGATATTTTTAGACTACATATATATATTTTAATATATGTTTATTAAATACAAAAATGGAATAATAAGATAATACAATTTTGCAGCTTGTTTTTTCACCTAAGAATATATCTTGAATATCACTCCGCATCAGTAAATAGACTGAGTGTTTAACAACTTCATACTATTCTTTGGTGTGAATGTACCATTATTGATTTTTAAAATTCCCAATAGATAGGCATTTAGATTGTTTCATACTTTCTAAAAATTATTATTACCGCAATGTCTGCCATCCACATGGCCCCTTTAGGAGTCAGGCGCTCCTTCCCTCGGCTGCTGGGAGTTTGCCTGCTCTGTCCCCATCTGGACCAGTCTTCCCAGGGGCCTTTCCGGCACTGACCGCCAGTATGCATGAGGAGACAGGAGCACAAAGGCCTGGCCCCCTTGCCTCAATGGCCTAACTCCAAAGGGCCACCCTAGTTCCAGAACTTTCTGTAGGATTGGGTGAAGACTCTTACTGCAATGGCATTGGAGCTTAACTTCCCCCTCTGTTCAGTCCTGCTTCCCCCACTCCTTATAGGAGCACGTCCCAATCGACTTGTTGCACACAAATCTCTGTCTTACCCAGTCTGTTTTCTGATGATCTCAAGTGTAACAAGGTTTTCTTTGGTTTTTGCTTTTAACAAATTTTCTTTCTGAACAGTTGTTATTAGAACTCCTCTTCGGAAAGGAGGTGTCTTTTTTTTTTTTTGTTGTTGTTTTTTTTTTTTAATTAATTAATTTATTTATGGCTGTGTTGGGCCTTCCCCGCTGCATGCGGGCTTTCTCTAGCTGCGGAGAGCAGAAGCTACTGTTCGTTGCCAGGGCATGTGGGATCTTCCCAGGCCAGGGCTCGAACCCGTGTCCCCTGCATTGGCAGGCAGACTCTCAACCACCACGCCACCAGGGAAGTCCAGGAGGTGTCTTTTGATGAAAAGAAACTTGCTGAGTCTCCTGGGGATTTGGTGTGACCTGTGGGAACGGAGTTAGCAGGGAGAGGAGGGGAAGAGGTTTGCAAGAGGCCAGGGGGTAATTACTGGCTTTGCTCCGGAACAGGCAGCAGGCTAGTGAAAGGGGAGATGAGTGAGAGGGGCAAGCGGAAGACACGCAGAGGAGCCAGAGAGGTGGCCAGAAGCCAGCACAGGTTAGAAAGGCAAAGGACTTTGGAGAAAGGGATGACAGCTGTGTGGTTCCGACGTGAACCTCTCTGGTCTGCCCTCTGAAATCATCAGGAAACTCTGCTCCACCAACAGAAGCTCTGGGAAAGTGGTCTGTTTTGTGAAAGTCAAGGAAGGAGCCAAGTTTCAGCCCTGAGACACCCTGGGCCATCGATCGTACATAGGAGGACACAGGTGTCCATGGCAAAGAGGAGGCGTGTGAGTGGGGAGTCCTGGGTTCCCAGAAGGCTTGGGACTCAACTGAAAAGTGGGGCCCAGAGACACCTGGGCCACAGTCTTCTGCTCCAAGCAGGTGTGACTTCAGCGAAGAGCTGTCGGTGCAGGTCCGCAGGCCTCAGGGAAACCGGGAAAGGAAAAGTATTGGGCTAGCCAAAAAATTGGTTCGGGTTTTTCAATAAGCTGTTTTTGGCCAACTCGATACTGTTTTCTGCCACTTCTCTTCCTTTGGAACCCAGGACACGAAGGCCCAGATGCTCAAAGTGGCACAGAGTATGATGACAGCTAATGGGGGACTGTTACCTACGAAAGCAGAGAAGAAAATGCCCTGTTCTGGGATTCCCTTAACAATTGTGTTTAGAGAGAACAGTTTCCACTCATTTCACTCGTGACCCCCTTACTGAATTCACATACTGTAGTCACGACTGGCATTTCCCCACGGCCTCAGGTTTTATGTGATTGTAATCCTGGTGAGTAGCAGTTTTGTGCAATCTTTTTTACCTTCCAGTCTTCAGAGGCAGGATAATGTCATAAGTAAGAGCTTGGGTCCTGAAGTTAGATGGGGTTGGGTTTCAAATCTACTCCAGCTAACCTTCTAAGGCTTCTGAGCCTCAGTCTCCATACCTGTAAAATGGGCTCCTATAAGGTCCTCCCTTAAAAGGTTGTTTAAAGATTAAAAGAGGTAATATATGTAAAGCACGCGTGGAGATGGCAAGCACTTAGTAAATAATGGTTATTATTATTATTATCCTTTTTGTCTGCATAAATTCCATGGCTTTAATATTCCCTATTATCGGACATTTAGGCGGTTTCTAGTTTTTGTCTATTATAAATTGTACTGTCCCACTTTCTCAGGTGGAAATTGGCATACGGGATAATTCAATGCTTTATAAACTGTGTACTCTTTAGCTAACTGATAATAGCCCCGTAGTGTGGTTATGAGAATTAAACGAATTAATACAGGTAAAGTGCTTAGAACAGTGCCTGCCACATGGCATGCTTTATAAAAGTGTTTGATGGTATTATTACTGTAAGTATTCTTCACACCTTCACCTGTCCTCTTAAGCCTTCCCTCCTCCAACCCCCACTCTCCCACCTGGATTTTAATGATATGCTGATGCTCTCTTTGCCCTCTGTCAAGTACTTGTCATTTCCTCCAACTCCTGCAGGGAAAGAACTGGATTTGCATCATCTAAAAATTCAGCTAATTTGGAACCTGAAATCAAGTGAAAGGAGCCTCCCGCAGAGTAGCTGAGAAGCCTCAGACCTGCATTATCCCCTGCTGTAGACAGTGCGGGCCCTCGTGGACTTGGCCTTCGTGGGTGAGAAGCAGACTGATGGGCCCCCCTCCCAGAGCTGCTGAGCGTTAATTAATGAGCCTCACGTCAGCGCTTGCTCACTTCTCCAGGGAGGAGTGCCAAGCTGGCAGCCGGCAAAGGTGTGAGACTCCAGAGAAAGACCACGATCCCCTCCTGGAACTGATTCCTTCCATTTCGTTTGGCATTTACCTTATCGCCCGAGACCTCCCAGAGGGCAAAAAGCCACTGGCTTTGAAGCCAGACACACCTAGCTCAGACAGCTACTGCTTGGGTTGTTTGAACAAGTTGTTTAATTTCTTTCTTTTTTTTTTTTAAATAATTTTTATTGAAGTATAGTTGCTTTACAAGTGCTTAATTTCTTGAGTCCCTGTTTCCTCGTCTGAAAACTGGGGACAATACTTTCCACACAAGGTTTTGTTTCAAATTGTGGTAAAATACACATAACAAAATTTACCACCTTAACCATTGTTTTTAGTTCTTATTTTTACTAAAAAACGTTTTAAAAAATTTTATACAATTTTGAAAGGTTACTTTCCATTTACAGTTATTACAAAATATTGGCTATATCCCCCATGTTGTACAACACATCCATCTTAACCATTTTTAAGTGTGGCGTTCAGTGGTATTAAACACACCAGGTTGTTTTTGAGGATTAAATGAAATAACGTATGTAAAGCCTCTATCACTTAAAACTAGCGCATAGTGAATACTCAGCGAGTGTAGGTTCTCCTCCCTCCTAACTTCTCCCACTAAACGTGGCCCGCAGTGTGGCGAAGCTGCGTAGGAATGCCTCGGTCAGTTGGGTTTTAAGTTCAAACCCTGTCCCATGCCTTATCTTAGCGCCCAGCCTGCCCATCTGTGCTGCTGCTTATTGCCTAGTTGAGTTGGTTCTGTGAGGAAACCATGTCTGGTGAGGAAGAGTGGAAGTAGCTGGGCCGTCCCAGGGTGTCTCCTGACAGATCTGCTTCACATACCTGAGGCCCTTCATGGGGAAGTGGGAGGGGCCTTCTCTGGGTCTTTCCCAACAGCTGAACTAGGCCACTGGGTGACAATTACAGGGATCCAGCTTTCAGCTTAATAGAAGGAGATCACCCTTGTCATTGCCTGTGACACTAGGACGTGAGAGGTCACTCATTGGTTTTTCAGTGGTTTTGGTTTCCTGTTTTGCTTTTTGGTTTTGTCAGAGCAATGTGGCGTATCGTTTTAAAAATTACATTATACTAAAAGCCTTAAAATAATAAACAATGTTCTCCTTCCCCACTCCCTTGCCATCCAGCCTGGCTTCTCTCTGGAGGCAGCCACTGTCAACTCTTTTAGCTGTTTCTTCTGGTATTCATCTCTATATTTCCAAATAATATGCTAATTCTTATATTGCTTGATTTACCAATTTTAGATGTTATCTATTGACTTTCTGTTATGGTAGATGAGGATTTGACATTTTTTCACAACCTCCATCCTCTTATCATGAGTTTTAGTTACATCAATATTCAGTGCATACTTTATCACGCTAATGAACCATTCAAGTCTTTGCCGCATCCTGCAAAGCACTATAGGATCTGGCCCCTGGCTTCCTCTTCTTCCTGCTGTTTCCCTCTCCATCACTTCTCCCCAGCACGAGTGGCCTCCCTGGTTCCTCAAACCTGTGACCACGCTGAGTGCATTCCTATCTCAGGGCCTTTGCACTTGCTCTTCCCTCTATCAAAATACACTCCTCCCTGATGTTTGTCTGACCTGCTTCTTTATTTCAGTCATGAATCTGCTCAAATATCACCTGACTAGAGAAGTCTTTCCAGCCTGTCTTAGCTAAAATAACACCCTCCCCCTCCATCTGTTTTCCCAGCTTTACTTTTCTTCACAAACTTATCACACATACACCTTGATATTATTTTATGTACTTATTGACTTAAATACTGATTATATGTTTGTTGAGGGAAGGGACGTTGTTTACCTCTGTGTCCCCCGGGCCTAGGAGCATGGCTGGCATGTAGAGCGCTATCATCAGTAAGCACCTGGAGTGAGTGAGTGCTGAGCCTGCTGGTTTACTGTGCTTTAATTTCATTGTTTGTACAATCTCCCCTCTCCACACACACCTTCTAAGTTAATATTTACCTTGGTTTTTCATTTAATTTGTTTTCTATGAAGCGCACCCTCCAACAGACTTTCCATTGAATTTTTCATACAAACATATTAGATAATCTGCTGTGTTTAGAATTTCCCTCTGTCTTAGTCCATTCAGGCGGCTATAAAAGAATACCATAGACTGAGTGGTTTATAAGCAGCAGAAATTTATTTGTTACAGTTCTGGAGGCGGAGAAGTTTGAGATCAGGGTGCCAGCAGATTTGGTGTCTAGTGAGAGCTTACTTCCTCATTCATAGACAGCCATCGTTTTGTGGTGTCCTCACATGGCGGAAGGGGTAAGGGGGCTCTCTGGAGTCTCTTTGATAAGGGCACTGATCCTATTCCATTAGGCCCCATCTATTATTATTATTATTATTATTATGGCCTTATCACCTCCCAAAGGCCCTGCTTCTTTTTTTTTGCGCGGTACGCGGGCCTCTCACTGTTGTGGCATCTCCCATTGCAGAGCACAGGCTCCGGACGCGTAGGCCCAGCGGCCATGGTTCACAGGCCTAGCCACTTCGCGGCATGTGGGATCTTCCCGGACAGGGGCACGAACCCGTGTCCCCTGCATCGGCAGGGGGACTCTCAACCACTGCGCCACCAGGGAAGCCTGGCCCTGCTTCTTAATACCATCACTTTGGGGGTTAGTTTTCGACATATGAATTTGAGGGGGACTCACATTCATTCAGTCTATAGCACCCTCTGAATGCAGAAGCAGTGCAGAAATAGAGATAAAATATCAACATTATTAAAGGAGATTGGAGAACGGGACTTAGATCTATAGCCACACACTTCTTGCTGGGTCCCTCCTGCATATTAGAGTCACCACATAGAACTGCCCTCTGCAGGGACAGATCATTTTCTGGAGCTGACCACATGGAGGCCAGGGTCGTCTCATCCAGAAGATAACCTCTCTAAAATGTCCTTCTCCAGCATTGACAATCAATGAGTGTCACCTCCTTCCCTGGGGAAAAGGGAGGTAGTAGTTCATGGGTAGAGATTTCTTAGGGAGTTTGGAATGCTAGAACACCATAGACTGGGGGTGGCTTAAACAACAATTTATTTCTCACGTTCTGGAGGGTGGAAATCTGAGATCAGGTGTCAACCAAAAATTGCAAGAAAAAATAAAATGGAAGAACTTATAGATTAAAAGAAATTAAAGATTTAAAAAGAAATGTAACCCATCATAATATATATTCTTTGTTCAAATCAAGATTTATATAAAAATGAGAAAAAATTTTTTATTTATTTATTTATTTTATTTTTGGCTGCGTTGAGTCTTCGTTGATGCGCGCGGGCTTTCTCTAGTTGTGGCAAGCAGGGGCTACTCTTCCTTGCAGTGCACGGGCTTCTCATTGCTGGCTTCTCTTGCTGCGGAGCACAGGCTCATGGAGCACAGGCTGTAGGTGCATGGGGTTCAGTAGTTGTGGCGCATGGGCTTAGTTGCTCTGCGGCATGTGGGATCTTCCTGGACCAGGGCTCGAACCTGTGTTGCCTGCGTTGGCAGGTGGATTCTTAACCACTGTGCCACCAGGGAAGCCCGAGAAAAAATTTTAAAGAGACATCAGGGGAAAATGAACACTGATGGGATATTTAATGATATTAAGAAATTATTGTTACATTTTTTAGGGTAGGGTAATGCTAGTGTGGTTCTGTCCCTATATTTTATAGATGCATCTGGAAATATTTATAGAGAAATGATATGAAGTGTGGGATTTGCTGTGAAATAGTCCTGAGTAGAGAAGATGTGGATGAAATAAGATCCGCTATGAATTGAGTTGAAGCTGGGTAATGGGAGGATCATTTTTATGTAATAAAAACAAGTTTAAGGCTTATGATGCTATTAAAGTGATCCATTTTTTTAAATTGATAAGATAGTTGTCAAAATTATTTTGGGGCTACAGGGAACTAAAGAATCATCAATATGAAAAGAAAGGAAAAATGGAGCACAAAAAGAGCTTAAGATTTGGGGTTGGTAGCGTATTCCACTTATGGATAAAGTCTTTACTTTTTTTGCAGTAAGTGGCCATAAAAAATCTTTTTTAAAAATGATAACATGTAATGTAATTACATATATTTGATTGTTTTACTACTCTGCATTATTCCAGATAAACAAGTAACCATGATATGTTAGCAAAGTTCTTCAGAAAGAGGCACCTTCATCCATGGCTGGGAGAGTATAAGCTGGAACAATCTCTAAGAGAATTTGTCAGCACCTGGTCAAGGAAACTCTTTGACTTAACAATTCCACTTCTAGGAACGTATCCTGCAATTTTACTCCCTCCCAGGTAAAATGCCATTCAGACAAGATTATTCGTTGTAGCATTATTTATAATAGCAAAAGACTAACACAAACTAAAATGTCCATCACCAGGGTAATTAAATTATGACGCATGTATATAATAGAACACTGCAGCTATATAGAAGAATGAAGACTCTTTTTGTATTATTATGGAAAATCTTTATGATATGTTGTTAAGTTTTTTAAAAAAGCAAAGTGCAGAAGAGTGTATAGAGCACACTATCATTGTAAAAAAAGTGAAAAATATATTTTCATGGTAGTTTATATATGCATTAAAAATATCTGGAAGAAAAATAAGAAACTACTAGCAGTAGTTACTTCTTGGGGAGGATGGAAACTAGATAGAAACTTGATCAAGGTGGAAAGAGACTTTTCATTGTATGCCTTTATATACATTTTAATGTTTGAACCACAAGTAATATATCCAAAAACTTAAATCAAATTTAAAAATTAAGTGCCTGATACTTCCCTGCAAAGATACAAACCGAAGTTGAATTCCACGTTTCATATACAAGTACATACACTATGAAACGTATGCTCCTGCTGTTGTTGGAGTCTAAAAATTATTTGTATATCAAATGGTTTTTAGGTAAACAAGTCTCTAATAAAGCATGTAATCTTTGTTGAAATAATTTTGAAAGATCATACTCAAAGCTCAGTGCCTTAAACAGTTGGTACAAAGTGCTCCAGTGGGGAACCATTTTGAACTTTGCTCTGTTTGACCTCTGCTCTGTTTGACCTCATCACCCCTTCATCTATAATGGTCTATAGAACTGAAAAAAAAAATTAAGTGGTTGACAGTTTATGTTGCAGTTTTGAATGTTTGTTTTTAAAAAATAGATAACTTTGAAATTAAAGCAAATAAAATAATAGTAATGATTTTACTATTTACATTTTTTTTTTTTTTTTTTTGCGGTACGCGGGCCTCTCACTGTTGTGGCCTCTCCCATTGCAGAGCACAGGCTCCGGACGGCCATGGCTCACGGGCCCAGCCGCTCTGCGGCATGTGGGATCTTCCCGGACAGGGGCACGAACCCGTGTCCCCTGCATCGGCAGGTGGACTCTCAACCACTGCGCCACCAGGGAAGCCCTATTTACATATGTTTATAATGAATGCCCCAACCTGTCCCTTTTTCCCTCCTAAAGTTTTTTTTTTTATGAATTAAAAACAATCTGTGAAGTCTAAAGACACAGAATAGAGAACCCAAATCTGGAAACAGACTCACACATAAACAATCACTGTGTGATGAGGCGGCAATGCAGAACACAGCAGAAAAGGGCAGTCAATAAACAATGCTGGGTCCAGTGGAAATCCTTATGTTTAAAAAGAAGCAGCAGCTTGACCTTTACTTCATACTATTACACAAACATATATTCCATGTAGGTGGTAGAGCTAAATGTGAAAATTAAAATAATATAGTTTCGAGAAGATAATATAGGAAACTCTCTTCATTACCTTAGGGTAGGCAAAGATCTTTTTAACAGGAGACACAAAGCACTAACCATTAAGAAAAAGATTGATTTTGCATACCAAAATTCACCATGAAGGAGTGAAATGATAATCACAGAGAAGGAGAAGATATTTGCACTCCATATAACCCACAAAAGCTCACATGGCCTCAGAGGTGTTCTCAAATGAACTTCGCTTCCTGTCTCCTTTATTTTTGTTAATGGAGCTACTGTCACCAGCCCCATACTTCATTCGGCATCATCTTTGGGCTTTAGGGTTGTTTCTGTTTAGCAATGTTAAGCAATTGTTTTCATTAGGTAATACAACCAAATGGTTCAAGATTCAAAAGGTTTGATGGTGAACTGAAAAGATGCTCTCCCACTGACCCCAGCCACCCATTTCCCCTCTCAGTGGCCACTAATGCCGTAAGTTTTGTGTGTATTCCTTTAGAGATATATACATATATTTTGCATATGTAAGCAAATATGTTTATTTAGATATTTTTCTCCTTTAAAAATAAAACTGGTAGGGGCTTCCCTGGTGGCGCAGTGGTTGAGAGTCCGCCTGCCGATGCAGGGGACACGGATTCATGCCTCGGTCCGGGAGGATCCCACATGCCGCTGAGCGGCTGGGCCCGTGAGCCATGGCCGCTGAGCCTGTGCGTCCGGAGCCTGTGCTCCGCAATGGGAGAGGCCACAACAGTGAGAGGCCCACGTACCGCAAAACAAAACAAAACAAAACCAAAAAAACCTGATAGAATATCATATATATAGTTCTACCCCTTTCATTTTTCATATACGTGTCTTGGACACCGTTTCATCAAATGCTTTTTCATCCTTTGTTAGCTGCATAGAGTTCAACAGCATTTCTGATTTCTCTCTTCCCTTGTCTCCAACATCCAATCAACTACCAAGTTATATTAATTGTATATTATTTTTCCTACAGTCTGTGCATTCCCAGTGCCAATTCATTTAGACTTTCACCTTTCTGCCTGGATTAACACAATAACCTCCACTGTTTGCCCCAACCTTAGCCCTTCCTTCAGTTCATGCTATTCTGTTCACTTAATATTCTTAAGCACCACTCTATGTCTATGACAGCTTCACAGTCATCACTATTTTCTCAGTGCCTGCAGAGTCTGAGTCTGTGATGCTGCCGTTTTTCTTACTATCCCCTCTTCCTTCATGCTCTGAACACTTAAGTCATACTTAAGAGTCCGATTATCCTAGAGCAGACTTTGTGAGTTCTCATGAGAGTATTTTCTATTATGTTACTTTATCTTGGGGTACATGACCTTGACCCTAAGTCCAAATCCTCCCTGCTTCTAGGTTTAGCTAACTAACTTTTCTATGAAGTTCTCCTGACCCTCGCTATAAGCCAGGGCCAGGAGTGGGGTGAGCCTAGCAAGCCACCTAAGGTGCAGACTTTAAGGAGGCACTCACTCTTGAGTTCTACAAGTGCCACACCCCTCTAAACCCCCAAAGAACTTGCTTCGTACATCTCTAGCGGGCTTTCTCTTCCTACCTGTATCATAGTTATTGATAACAGAGTTTATCTTCTCCCCAGTGCTCAAATTTCCTTGAGTATAGAACCAAGCCTGATCCATTTGGATCCCTGGTGCCTTGCCCAGAGTCTCATAAACAGCAGATGTGTATTCATTAGAACTCTAGGTTGGGAGTGTCTGCCCATTAGAAACTCTACTCAAAGTGCTTTAAGCAATAAAAGGCAATTTGTTTGGAGAATACTCAGGAACCTATGGAACCCCAGGACAGGGATCCGGTGGGTCCCAGGAAGAGAACCAGAGACCAGAGTGCTGTGGGGACCATGAGAAATTCTATGTAATGTTGGCATCTCTGTGTGTGTCTGCCTCACTCTTCTCTCAGTACTGTCTGTTTCCCAGCTCATTTGGTGGAAAATGGCTTCTGTCTCCAGCTCCCAAAGTTAAGTAAGTTGTTGGTCAAGGAGAGAGAGAAAGAGAGAGAGAGAGAGAGAGAGAGATTACAATTTCAATTTCAATATCTCCATGAAAGGATCTGATTCGTCCAGCTTTAGTCAGGTACCTGCTTCTGGACTAATCATCTGTGGCCAGAAGACACAACAGGAATACCGCAGCCTTGAGGACCTCAGTGGTGTTCGTGGACTTTTTATCTGTAACTCCATCGTTAATGTGACCCAGCTCTAGCACGCTTCCAGTCTCTGTCTCTTAGCCAAACATTCTAAATTTCTAAACTTGGCGCAGCATGGGTCAGATGATTTTATGTCTGCACCCCTCACCAATAGGGATGGGGCAGGTGTCTCTGAAGTACAGGTGTGACTTCTGGGGGCCATTCTGTAAATGGGGGCAGTTTCCAGAGAAGGTGGAGTCTGTTGAGCTAGTCCCTCCCAAAGTCACACTCAGAGTTGACGGTTACAGGATATTTGTTGAATAAATAAATGAAATGAGTGAATAATCCCGTTAAAAAGAGCAACTGTCCAAAGCTACTAGGCAAGTCTTAGAGAGTTATTGGATAACTCACTCACTCGTCACTCTCAAAATCTAATCAGTCTCCAAGCCCTGATTAAGCGTTCTTCCCAGGGTCTCTCAAATCCTTCCCTCCCCTCTGTTCCACGGCACCTCCAGCATGACACCTCCACGCACGGGCGTTTGCACTCAACGCCTGATTGCTCTGCCTCAGCCTCCCCGCCTCCATTCCATGCTGCTGACGGAGAGTGATCTTCTCACAACACACAGCTTCTCTGTTGCCACCCGTCACTCAATCTGTCTGAAACCAAACACACCCTCTTTCCATCGAAATAGGTTGTCCCTTTAGATGACTGTCAATGACATCACCCTCTTTTCATCATTTAATTCTTCAAACCTTGGAATTACCTCTGACCTTTGCCCTCCTAGTCCTTCAGTATCTCATCAGTTATCAAGCAGTGTCGAATTTTCCTTGATTTCCCTCATTGGTCTTTTCTTGCCATTTATTTTAGCCATCTCCAGCTTAATTCTGGCCTGTTCAGCTTATCTTTCAGGGACTGATATTAGGATAGTAAGGAGAAGATATCTGGTTGGGGATCTGGGGATGCCTAAATCCTGTCTTGGCCAGCCATCTTCCCTTCCTGTGAGGTCCCGGGGGGACTTACATGTACAGGGAACAATGACACAACCAGGCAAAAGAGAACTTTATTATTAGCTGGGTATTTGGCCTCAAACCACAATGCAGAAGTCAGGAAAGATAGGCTGGACTCTGGTCATGTCTGTCTGCCTATTCTCCCCCATCAATACCCAAATATGAGTCTTAGACCCTTACTGCCTAGTGGGACAGAAAACCACTCTCAACAGAGAAAGTGAAGCGAAAGACAAATCCACAGTCTCTTTGCCCAAAGGCTGGGTCTGTCCCCAGCCTTCAGAGGTGGGCAGTAGCCCCAGAGCCTGGTAAGCTCGTGGAAGAGGAAAAGAGAGGATGCTGGCTGGGGTGCCTCCAGCAGGGCAAGGGCAGCCCTTGTTACCACTCAGGATATGTTGAAGACGGGAGACAGACTGTAGCCACTCGTGCTGAACCTTTTACCCTTTAAAGGCTCTATCCCTAGAAAATGTAACTTGTCCACATTCTCCAATTTTAGCAAGCTTTTTTTCCTTCATGGGGGTGGGGTGGAGTGGGGTGAAATTTCTCGCTTCTCACCCTGACTTCACGCTAAAGAGGGTGAAGAAGGGGAGAGTCTTGAGTGCCCTCTAGGGACCAGTGGCTCAACTCATATTTGGATTCTAGTGAATCTACACTATTCTGATCTTGTTAGTGCCTTGCTCAAAATTGTCATAAGCTATCTGTTGCCTACTGAGTTAAGAACCAGTTCCTAAGGAGGCCATTAGGACCCTCCACAGTCTCAACCTACCTTTTTTTTTTTTTTTGTCATTAGAATGATTTTAGGATTATGGCATGCAGAGCAAAAATAGGAAAAGAATGCAAATATAATCATCCAATAAAGAGGTCGGTTGGATCTAATCAAGAAGGGAGGGAACCTGCGTGGTTACCAGATTTTTTCCAGACCTCATAACCTAATCAATAGGTCCAGAAAGAAGTAGGTAAAGCATCATGGGAATCTAATCTGTACAGGAGGGTCTGGGAGAACCCTGTTGACATAGCATCACATAGAAGGGACTTGGCGTGTTCACAGTGGTGGCAGAAGAATCTGACACATCTTGGCCAAAAAGCAACCTCAGGCTGCTGAGACAGGACTCCCCATTCTCCTGCAAAGGTAAGCCCAGGAGGCTTGACACATTGACCCTCAATGTGCGCGGGATGGTAAATGTCATTTAATCCTAAGACAGTTTAGAATTAAATACGAGAAAGATGAAATACACCAAATCCATAGTATTCATTTTTGTGTTAACTTTAGTAGTATTCTGTGTAATTTGACATTTTCAATGTTTGTAAGATTTAGATAATGTATTAATTAGAGAATCTGACAAATTAGCCTGTGATTCCAATGTAAGATATATAACTGAATAATTGATTTTGGACTCGTGTTAGAGATTTTTACTAGTGTGCAAATAATATTGAAAGAGAATCTGACATCCTTTATAAGTTTAATATATTTATATATATATTATATATATAAATATATAAGTTTAATAGATAAATATTAAATTAAATATTAAACATATATAAGTTTAATATATATATATAATATAATATATATAATATATAAGTTTAATAGATAAATATTAAATTAAATATTAAACATATATAAGTTTAATATATATATATAATATAATATATATAATATATAAGTTTAATAGATTTATAAGAGTATTCGATTAATAGCTGTTTGCTAGATATCTAAGAGCAAGTAACTTCAACTTTTTGCCTTGGTTTTCTCACCTGTAAAATAAGTATGATAACAGTACCTGTTTCATAAGGTGCGCGGGAATGAATGAATTCATATGAGAGCTTGCAATACTGTTTGACTTTTAATGAATGCTCAATAAATAAGTTATTGTTACTAAGTATATGAGGAGGTTTTGTTTGTTAGATCAGGCATTTAATTACCATATTTAAAAGGCAAAGTGAATATACTATGTATATAAATGCTGATTAAAATGTTTAGGGAAATTTATTGACAATGTTGTAAGTGAAGTAGTTATTTAAGGGAACTTAGTGTATTCCAATTGAGTTGAAGGAGCATTAATCAGCCTCTTCGCAAGAAAGACAAGGTCCATGTTTCCCACTGTAACCCCAGCACCAAGGCATTTGGTACCTAATAGGTGCTCAATAAATATGTGTTGAATTGAACTGACAAGTCATGTAAAAAAAAGATTCTAAGATGGTATAACCCATAGACACTGTGAATTGAGACAGGGACCACAGGAGGAGGAGCTTTGAGGGAAGATATAGGGGACAGGCTTTAACCTACTGAAATTACGGTGTCTGTATGACATGAGCTCCTGGTCACAGTTTGAAGTCTCATGTGTAGGGCAGACCCATGGGAAACAGTTTGGAATAGGAGATATATATTATGGGGGATCATCGGCAGAGCTTGGGTTCAGTGAGAGGAGGGCCCTTTGAAAATGATTGTTAAAAACTCCCTAGATATATAAATAGGTGAGATTAATGAATTAAGCTTAAGGGTATAAGGAAAGATGGGTTTTTTAAGTTGTTACCTTAATATAGCAAATATTAATTTAAAAAAACAAGTAACAGTAAATAGTCTTTTCTGTCCCCTCTCCCACAAATCACCCTTAGGTATAAAAGAACTCATCTTGACATTTCTAACCTTGTGACACACTGCTCCCTTACACAAATCCCTTGTCTTGGCATCCCTTGAAAGCTCTTCCCAACTTTTTTGGGGAGTCCCCAGGGACAGAAACATGTGTTCAGGAACACTTATTCATCATCATCATCGTCACCATCACAGCAGCCACCACCTATCATACCTGTATTTTGTACCAAGCAATTTACATGATTAATGGTAATGGGAAGAGCTAGTCATACCCAGCACTTACTATGTGCTTCCTGGGTGCCAGGTACTGTTGTTAAGTCCTCTGTGAATATTATCTCCTTATTTCCATGTCATGGGTGAAGAAAAGGAAGCTTAAAATGTTAAACCACTTGCCAAAGTCTCACAGGTAGGAAGTGGTACGGCCGGGCTTTAAACCAAGAATTTGACCGCGGCACCCATGTTATGATGCAACATGCCTCCCCAGTAGTGGCCTGTGGCCTCTGAAAGCATGTGCTCTGGCCACTTGGGCTAGCACTCTGTGGAAATGCAGACCCTGCTTGGGCCAGTCCTTGACGTTCCCAAAGAGCTAAAACTCCCTTGAAGTTGCTCCCACAGTGCCAGGTTCCCATCCATCCTTTTTGGGTTGTGGCTGTACACATTCCTAAGCAGAGATGGGGAACCTGCTGCTGCTCTTGGAACTCCACGCAGTTTATCAGTGGGTCCTGAAGAGTCCCCAGTTGCCCCAACTCATCTCTCTTTGCTTCTATCTCCCCCTAGGAGTTCTCACATGACTTCAATTCTGATTACCTGAGTGCTTACTAGCTGTATCACCACTCACTTGGTATTTAGCACACAGTATAATTTTTTATAGGTAACCAGTCAATCAAATGACCATTCCAACTTGGTTGGAATCTAGTTCTTCTTTAATCTCTTACGGTAGATTTGTCTGCATTTTTTCTGAGACTGATTCTAGAATCTCAGGTCATTTTGAGTCTTTTGAATAGAGCAACTGGGGTTCCCAGGCTCACTTGTCTAGGGAAGTACAGTGGTCCTCTGTATCCACAGGTCCCTCATCTTCGGACTCAACCAATGGTAGATCGAAAATATGCGGAGAAAAAATACAAAAAATTCCAAAAAGCAAAACTTGAATTTGCCATGCACTGGCAACTACTTACATTGTATTTACAACTATTTACATAGCATTTATGTTGTATTAGGTATTATAAGTAATCTAGAGATGATTTAAAGTATACAGGAGAATGGGAAGATGTGGGTGGGTTCTATGCAAATACTACGTGGGCCATCTTATGTAAGGGACTTGAGTATCTTGGGATTTTGGTATCTGTGGAGGTCCTAGAACTATAACCCCTCAGATGCTGAGGGCCATAAGTCGATGTCGTTTGTATTTCTTTTTATTTCTTTATTTATTTTTGTAATTTGTATTTCTGAGGAGGGTAGACACAGAGGTCTTCTATCATATGAGTATTGAAGATCTACTGGCACTTCCCTGGCAGTCCAGTGGTTAGGACTCCATGTTCCCAATGCAGGGGGCACGGGTTCGATCCCTGGTTGGGGAACTAAGATACTGCATGCTGCACAGCATGGCCTAAAAAAATTTTAAAATGATAATAAAAAAAATTTTTTTTTAAAGATCTACTATGAGACTGGCATTGCACAAGATGCTGGTATATGGTCACGAACAAAACAAAATCCCTGCCCTCCTGCAGCTTCTGGATTGTGGAGGATACATGGTTGGAGAAGTACTGTGTAGAAAGAATAACGCAGTGCTTTCAAACTTTTTTGCAACTGAAATCCAAGAAGAAGTGCATTTTATAGCATGATCTAGCACAAACACACACACCTATGCACATACATTTATATATCTGAAATGAGTTTCATAGAACAAGAGTCTTACTAAGTTTGATGTTCTCTGATATTTTCTATTTCTTTCATGAAATGTTGGTCATGGCTCACTAAGTTAATTTTGTGCTTCATCAGTGGGTATCAACCTGCAATCTGAAAAAATATGGTAATGGTTAAGGGCACAACTCTGAGGTCAGGCTGATGGCTTTCAGACCTGGCTCCACCTTTTACTGTCTGGGTTTGAGCAAGCAATCTCTACATACCGTTGTTTCTCCATCAGCAAAATGAGATAATAATAATAGTAGTACCTACCTCATGGACTCCACTTGAGAATTAAATAAGAAAGGAGATAATGTGTGTAAAGGACTTAAAATAGGGCCTGACACAAGGTGAGGGCTCAATAAACATACGTGGTAAATACTGGGTGTGATGATGGAAGGGAGAAATGAGGGAACGTTTCCCGGAGGAGACCTTAAGGAGTAGTAGGAATTATTCAGGGGCAGGTTTAAGCAGATGAATAGAAGAAGACAGAGAAGTTTTGTGCAGAGACAGCAGCCCTTGCAAAAGTTGCGAGGTGCTAGAACTTCCTGTCTTGTATGATCTGAGAGCTTCCCAGTTTGGTTGCAGCCTGAGGGAGAAGTCTGTGACAGATGAGGTTAGAGATGCAGCAGGGGCTGAGATCACGAAGGGCCCTGCAGGCACCTCAAAGAATTGTAGACTTTAACTTATGTGTAATGGGACCTTATTAAGCCTGTTAAGCAGAAAAGTGACATGATTTACTTTTTTGAAAGACCATTCAAACCGGAGGGTGGAGAATGGATTGGGGAAGGCAATTCCTGTGGCAGGGAGACCATGAAGGGTCTATTGCAGTATCTTGATGAGAGATGAGAGTCACCTGGACCAAGGTAAAAATGACAGGGAACAACTGTTTTAAACGATCTAACTGATAATGGCACTTCAGGGAGAAAGGAGTCATGCATGGATCATTCCTAGGTTTCTGGCTTGAACACCTGGGTGGTAGGCGGTGACAATCTCTTAGACACGCTGGACAAAAGAGACATTCCGTGTTTAATTATGTTGAATTTTGAGGTAAATGGAATCTTCTTGAAAATTAAAGTATCCTGGTTTTGTCAAATTGTTTTTTGACACTCTTTGGGATGTTTAGTAATTCCCTAAAGCAACGGTTCTTAAACTAGGGTATGTATGACAATCCCCAGAATGTGTGTATTTGGGGGTGGGGTGGGGCGGGGGGGGTGTTAGAAATGCGGGTTCCTGGGCTAAGAAGCCAAGATCCTGGAGACACCATTTGGACTCCAGGATTTAAATAATCAGTCTGAATGACTCTGATGCAGGTACTCTCCAGATCACAATTTAAAAAACAAAGAACAACAAAAACTACCTCTCCTGTGTCTCTAACAGTAGTTTTTCTAGTCTCCACCCCTCCCTACTTCTCAGGCACTTGCTTGGGGGGGGGGTCCCTATTGCTTCTGACTCCCTCCACTCATCGCTCATGAGAGTAAGGACTTCCTTTTCCTAACAGGTACATCTCCAGCGCGCCCAGAAAAATACTTGGCACCGAATGGGCCCTCTGGAAATGCCTGCCAAACGAATGAATGAGCGAAAACATTTATATATTGCTTTGTACAAAAACTTTAGCTTTTAAATACTTGGGCAGGGTTTGAAATAGGGAAGCAAAGGTCATTTCAAAGAAAGGGTGAGGGAGCGACTAGCAAGGCAGCGCGGAGGAAAAGGAGGGGAAGCCCCTCTCCGATTATCGAGGCACGCTCAGGAGGTCCTATTTCCCGGGGCTGGGGGGCGAGAAATGTGACTATTTACAGATTAGCAACCATCTTGGGTCGCCTGCGTTACTTCCCCGGGGCGTGCACATTTCCCTAATACAGTTGCTTTCGTGATTCCGGCTCCATCCAAACCTCTACAGGGAAATGTGAACGCGGGGAGACCTCGGGGGACGGCCGGGGTCAGAGCCCAAACACCCTGCGAGATGCCCCGCCGAGACAGTGCCGACCTCCCCATCATGGCGGCGGCCGGGCGGGGAAGCCGAGCCCGTGCGTAGCGTGCGTGCCTCCTCTCCCTCCCCTCCCCCTCCTCGGCGGCGGCGGCGGCGGCGGCTTAGGCGGCAGCGCTCGCCATTGCCGCTGGTGGCAGGAGGCTGCGAGGAGCCGGCGCGGTCGCAGTCTCCACGGCGCAGGCCCACGGTAGCGCAGCCGCTCTGAGGTGAGTGCCCTACCGCGCAATC
>NW_020172271.1:741282-769333 GCF_003031525.2 Neophocaena asiaeorientalis asiaeorientalis | reverse complement strand
GAGGTGGGCGGGCTGCGCGGGACGGGGGCCGCGGCTCCCAGCTCGCCTCCTTGGCCCTTCCCGGGTCTGGTCCGCGGGCGGCGCGGCGCGGCGGGCTGGGCCGGGGCGCGGGAGCTGCTGTCTCCTGCGGGAGAGGAGGCTGGCTCTTCGGGCAACCTCCGAAGCTTCCCTCCCGCCGGGGTGGCGTGGGCTTGTTACCCAGGTAGACTGAGGGACGCTGGAATATGGCGCGTTGCCCACCTTCTTGCAAGTTAGGAGGCGGCAGCGGCGGCAGTTCGAGGAGGAGGGCGCAAAGTCCTTTTGTACGCAGAAATAAGGAGCGACATTGTGTTTTCTTCCCTAGCAGAGATGCTGCCCGTGGAGGGGGCTCGGTTCTTCCTGTGCTTGGGGTGGTGGTCCCCTGTGTGAGGGACAGGGGGAGTGGCGCGACCCCGGGAAGGAACCGAACCTTTGCCACTGGAACGACAGGGGCTCTGGATGGCCTTGTGCATGGGTATTAGCCCACATCCCCAGCCTTTCGGGGAACTCAAGGGTTTGCCCTTTGCATGTGATCCACTTAACTGGGCGATGATGTCCACCACCTCTCTCACCTGTTGTGTCGTTGCTCTACGTCCTAAAGTTTCGACAGTATTTGACTGTGCCCATCAGAACTTGAAGTTGTTTAAAAATCTTAATATTTTTAGGGCTTCAAATGATATCCAGCCAGTTGGAGGAGCTGTTGCGTGGTATCCATCCCTTCTTAAACATTAGATTAGCATATATTAATTGCTTACTTTACAGCTGGTGTCACTTGTGCTTAATTATTTCTGTGGTCAGAGAAAAATTCACATTTTCTTAAGTGTGTAGAGACAATGTATTGGAAACTCTTAAGGTGAAAGGTAGTGTGAGTGAGACTGTCAGCTCTGCGGGAGAAGGGGTATGCACATCTTACACCTTTTGTCGAGGGCATCATCTGCTGTCACAGCTCACAGTGATCCTTTCCCCATTTCACCTTCGCCCAGCCTTTAAAAAAATTCCTTTTCCTTTGGTCTTGAACAGTAAGTTATTGAGTTGTTCCTCACTCAGGGGAGGGGCGACTTTGGAGATGCTGGGGTTTTTTCCTTCCCTTAATTCAGTAGTGGCCTGACTCCTAGAATTGTGTCTGAAAGTTCTTGATGTGTTATTTCATAGGTAGTGAAAATATGACTAGCTCCACCTGTGCATCCGAGTGTAATTTCCTTATTTTATGAGTGCAAAGGCAAACATACAATTATCAAATGTAAATGTAGTGTAGTATAACTATTCTTAACTTGGGTCCAGAATTGTGTGCAGACTTTTTTGTGGGACTTTTTTTTTTGACAGGAGTTAGATGTGGCTTTCAACAAGGTCCATCAGAATAAGAATTACTGTTTACTGTCTTTTGGTTCATCTTTATTTGAGGTCCTTTGATTTCATCTGCCTGCCTTCCTCCTCCCCCCACCCCATATCAAATTCAGTATACAGGAGGAAAATTACTTTTTGCTTGGGAGTCTTGGTATATTCTCATTTAGGGGGGGGAAAAAAAAAGGTTTCTTATCCCCAAGACAGGAGTTTTCTTACCAGGTTTTAAGGAAATTCAACAGATTTAGGGAAATAACTATAGGAGTAGGAGATAATGAGGGCCCTTGTCCAGATATAGAGGGAATTAAAGAAAGGATTTCAGGTTTCCCTCCCAATTCATGTATACTCCAATGGAACCCAAAATTGTACGTTTTTTTGGTTTTATTAAGTCACAATTATGTATCCATCTCTAATTTTTTAGGGAGCTAAAGACCAACTTCCCATGATTTAAATATCTGAGTTTGCATTGCCTATACATCATAGGTTCAAGCAGACTTACTTGAAGAAGTATTTTATGTGAAATGATAGAAAATGGGTGACTTTTAAGGGAAATTTAAGCTCCTTGTAGTCTGGGGTTAATTTTTTTTTTTTCCCCCCGGTACGTGGGTCTCTCACTGTTGTGGCCTCTCCAGTTACGGAGCACAGGCTCCGGACGCGCAGGCTCAGTGGCCATGGCTCACGGGCCCAGCCACTCTGCGGCATGTGGGATCTTCCCAGCCCAGGGCACGAACCCGTGTCCCCTGCATCGGCAGGCGGACTCTCAACCACTGCGCCACCAGGGAAGCCCCTGGGGTTAAATTTTTTATACCTCTTTCTGTATATGTAATAAGGCATTCAGTAAATGTTTGTTGGGGAATAATAATAATGAACAGTATTATTGAAATTAAAATTTTTTTCACAAGTATTTGAAAAGGTATGCTCATTTTTTGGTTTCTGGAAGTTCTGTAAACTGTCAGTCTTTAGAAGCACACCCTCCAGTCTCTGGAGAACAGGAAGTTATTGCATAGGTTCAGCTTCTGTCAGATATCTTTAGGCAAGCCCAGTGCTTCATGCTGCAGTGGGCTTGTTCATCTACTCAGTGCCACTCTGAAAAGTTGGAGGGTAAAGGGGAGCTCTGTGGGTTGTTGAGTCTCAGAAGTGTCTGCTCTAACCTCAGAAGTTTTGGCATACTCTCTCTGGGGCTGTAATTAATCCAGGAAATTGGATATTTGAATTTAGACGTTTATGTATATCTATGTGTGATGCTTAATAATACATATATAAATAGTATTTGGAAAATCAGTCTTACAGGTAAATATCAATCTTTGGTTTTGTAAAAAACATTTCAGAAAACGTTTTACACTGAAGGAAATTCTCTGTTCTTTCATGTTTTCCTTGAGAGCTAAAGCTAGTGTTTTCAGCCTGAGCTTACCCAAATATAATTTTCCATGAATGCTTAGTAAAACAGCAATGAAAAAGAAACCCACTTGTTAAGTTTATTTTAGAAACATTTTATTTAGACCAAGTCCAATCAGTATTTTTTTAGGCTCTGGATACATGTTAAGTTTTGAGCATCATGTATCATATAGTTCCTTCCTTATTAACTAGGGAGTGGATTATCCACTTTCTTGGCTTTTCAGCTAGTGCTTTTATCCATCAATATTTTACTAAGGAGAACAGGCTGGAAGAGAAAAAGTAAAGGAGGTGAAACAAATCAATTTCAGGTGTTTCCAGAAGATGATAACCACATTGAGCTATTGGAAATTTTTAATCCTGGAGCAACAAGAATGCTTTGTCTGAAGTTATTTTGATGTAATGAGGACAAAACTTAGAAAATAAACAGAATTTTTGATTGCTCAAGGAAAATAAGTGGATTATATATACCTTGGAATATATATATTTTTTCTGCAGTGCAGTTCATAATTAGGCTAAAATGTTTTCAACCCCACTCAGTGCAGTTTAGTAACTGAAGCTTCAAAAAGATTTCATCACGTGGTCTTTAGTCCTAAAATGTGAACGTTTATATGAATTGAAAAAAATCAGAACTACAACTTCATAGAGATATTCTAGTATATTTTTAAAAGGACCCCCTCCCCCAAAACAGAAACAACCAAAGCAAAACTAGGGGGTGGTTAAGGCAAGCCTACCACATGTGTGATCCTTGAGGTCAATCTGTATTGTATCATCAGCAGCAGTCACTTAGAAAATAAACCGACCATAGGAATCTTCTCCAGAATTCCAGACTTGGTAGCCTTCGTTATCAAACTGCTCCCGAGCCATCAGATAATTTCTGAGGAAGCCATGTCTAATAAGGGAGGGAGGTGTGTGTGTGTGTGTGTGTGTGTGTGTGTTGGGGGAAAGTTGGTGGGGAGGAGAGGGGGAAAGGGTAGATGATACTGGTAAAAGAATCTAGTTTTACAGATTGGGATGATCGCTGAATTTTGGAGATGTAGTATTTTGAAAAGAAGCTAAAAGAGCTACTTTCGTTTGGGTCATGAGTTTGGTGATATACAGTGTCTGCCATTTGTAGTGTATTGTTTAGTATATAAGCACAGTATTTAGATTAGTTCGTGTATGCTGATTTCTGTGGTTACGAATGTGAAGAGTTTGGCTGACAGTTTAGGGGGACATTTTCTTCAGAACTCCTAAATGGTGCCTGTTGGATAAACTATGCCAAGCCTTTCTCAGAATCATGAAGAATGAACTATGTATGCGTAAATGTTTAGACCATTTTTAAAAAAGAGCTTATATTTTACTGTTGGTAGTTGTAAAGTCTTTACTTTTTAGAACTTGGAGAGTCTGTTTTGTTGCTGCCACTGAATGCTAATGTGGTTAGGCTGGCAGCTAAACCTACAAAGAACAAGAGGAAGTGAGGAAATATTCCCATGAAACATTGCTTAAAACTAAGCAGTGGACTAGAAGTGGGAAGCTAGAGACTAGGGGACTTAATTAGTTTTATGTTCAAAAGAGGATGAGGCGTACCCTCCACTGAGAAGTAACCTTAAGTGTGTCCTCACTCTGGAGTTTTGCCATATATTCACCAGACATTGATTAAAGACATACTGTATTCCAGTCATGTTCTAGGTGCAAGAGTAACAAATAAACCGTGGGCTTTGTCTATAGTGGAGAAAGATAAGGGTGCAACTAACTATAATACAGTTTGTTGAGAACTAAAATAAAGAAAGAGTGGTGTGGGATTATAGGAGGAGGGAGGGAATTCTGGGGGAAGGGGTGAGTGATACAGGGAGAGTAAGTGAGGTTAGGGAAGACTTTTCATGTAGTGGATGCTTAAGTAGGACTTTGAAGGATGAGTAGCTGTTTTACTGATGAAAAAGAAGAGGCTAGATGAAGGGAATGATAGTCTGATTTTAGAAAGCAAGCAGATTTTGCTGTACTTGGGGAGTAGAGGAAAATGAAGCTGATGAGGTTGTGGCCTGATTGGGAAGAGCATGGGGGAGTTAAAGATTATAGTTGGTTAATGGATGAGGATGAAGATGCCTTTAATAAGATAGGGAATATATAGGGAGAACAGAATTTGAGGAGGAAGGTAATAGGATATGAAGCTAGGTGTGGGAATCAAGATATATCAAAATAGGTACCTGAAGACTTGGACTGGAGCTCAAGGGGAAGAGGGGATCTATTAGGAGGTTTGTATTCATTGGCATAATGTCATAGAAACTGCAAAAGACTATAGTATCAAGAGTGAGGAAACAACTAAGGCAACCTTGGGTAGCATCTATATCTGAAGGTCAAGTGGAAGAAGAGAGGCCTGTGAAGGAAGTTGAAAAACAATGGCTGAAGAGATAAGATAAATGGTATAGGGTTGAAGAAGCTGAGGATAGGGATTAATGGAATTTTAACAGGATTTAGCAATGTGAAATACTACGGAGCTCACTGGGATAAAAACTGGATTTGGCAATTAAGAAATAAAGTAAATTTCCTGAATGTGTTTATGTGTGTGTATGTATGTATTGTTTCGCCATGAATCATGATAAACACAATAGATTTCTGGAGTCTTATTGAATATAGGGGTAGGGCCTTAAAACACAATTTAATAGATGACCCATGCTTAGAAATAGGTCCTGTTACTCTCCTTCTCTCATGGGAATTACAACATTAAAAACTTTGGGAGATGACTTAAATTTTAACAATTAGAGTTTATGTATTTGAGTATATATAGTATCGTATATTTGAGTTTATAATCTTTAAAGTTTATAATCTCTTTTGAAGGATTTTGAAGTTTTATGATATTTATAGGTTAAGTGCAGGGTTTTTTAACCTGGGTTTTATAGTTCTGGGGTTCATGGATATATTTTGGCTGTGTGATCCTGAATCTTGAAATAGTTTGAAAAATACTGTGTGGGCCTATATGATTTTTCTGGGGAGAGGGTCCTTAACTTTTATGGACCCTCTCAAGGGGTTGTTGACAGACAGAAAAGTCAAGGGCCTTTTTGGTAATGTTAATGATTAAGTCAGATGTCGGTTGTGTCAGTTGGCTGAAATCAGTTATCCTGACTGGGCTAGATCAAGCAAGGGAAACTTTGAGTAGGTGTCTGGGGTGAGGAACTTTGGGAAGATGTAAGGTACTTTTCGGAGATAGGAGTAGGAGCACCAGAAGGAAGGTGGGAGGGATGCCAAACCACAGCTTAACCAGCTTCAGGATTTTGTCAAGTCATCTGAATTCCTTGCTTTTTTATATTCAGAATTCACACTGTATATGACTATTCATGCACTCTATACAATAGGCTTTGTGCGGGGATCAAATTACTATTGTTTTAAAGAGAAAGTAAGTTTTGAAAGAAAGCTAAATGGTTCATTAGACTGCACTCAAATTCATTTCTTAAAAATTTAATTTTTATTTTATATTGGAGTATAGTTGAATCATGCTGTGTTAGTTTCAGGTGTACAGCAAAGTCAAATTCATTTTTAAGGTGGTAGTTGTTTATATGCACTTTGGAAAACTTCTAAAAGGCACATGTACCAATCCAGTGATCTGGGACAACACATTTATTCTCTCCTTGCTTAATTTTTCTGACCATGAAATGAAAATACCATTGGCCTGTCTTATAGGGTTTGTGTGAAATATGACAATTACGAAATGTTTTGAGGTCTAAAATGATATAATGGTAACAGATTGGTGGTGTTCACATTTCTTAAGCCATTGATGAAACCTGGATTTTTAAAATAATTAATTTATTTATTTTGGGCTTTGTTGTGTCTTCGTTGCTTCGCATGGGCTTGCTCTAGTTGTGGCAAGTGGAGGCTGCTCTTCGTTGTGGTGTGTGGGCTTCTCATTGCCGTGGCTTCTCTTGCTGTGGAGCACCGGCTCTAGGAGTGCGGGCTTCAGTAGTTGCGGCTCGCGGGCTCTAGAGTGCAGGCTCAGTAGTTGTGGCGCACGGGCTTAGTTGCTCCGAGGCATGTGGGATCTTCCCGGACCAGGGATTGAGTCCGTGTCGCCTGCATTAGCAGGCAGATTCTTAACCACTGCACCATGAGGGAAGTCCCACAATCTGGAAATTTAAGCAAATTATTTAATAATGTTTCATACTAGAACTTATTTGATTCCTAAAATATTTCATATGAAGTCTTAGATAATTGGTCATTTTTACTTTCTTCTTCTAATCTTTGGATCTTTGAAATTGCATTAGGAGACAGTTTTGTCAGCTAGGCCCCGGATTCTGGGCAGTGATCTCCAAATTTTATTGTCACCCTTACAAGTAAATTTTGAGCACACATTCTGAATCACACTTATTTATAAATGGTATTCCTGTTATTGTACTAATACATTTAAGTACATCATAAAATATGTAGAAGGTAGAAATTTTAAAAGGCTCAGATAAAAATGAATATTTTCAAATGTCTTGCTGATTGAGTTAATGATGGTTCAGTAATTTATGAGTTTGATTTGCTTGTTTTTATAAATATATTTGCTCATAATTCATTTTTTTTCTGTAATTAATGCCAGTTGGCAACTGTATAGGTTACCCTGTAAAAGTATTGGTAAATACAAGAATTACATGAATAAACATATTGGGTAATCTTAAGAAAATTTGTGTTATGCAGCTTGCAGTTGGGCTTGTGTTTGTGGATTATGTTTACATTCACTAAATCTGTCCCTAAATAGAACTGGAGTATTTTCTTTGTTCACCTTTTTTTAGTCCTTTGTCTTTCATTAAACAATTGTAAAATAAAATTTTCAGTAATAGATCTTTTATATAAAAATAATCACAAATTAAAGAATCAACCAGGGTTTGCTACATAAAAACACCATCATAGAACTAGTCTGTTCACCCCAAACTGGCTTTAGGAACTAAGTCTAAAGAAACAATTCCAGAATCACCAATTATGTGATTGAGTGTTAAAATTTTTTTCTTTCTTCCTTAATTTTTATCTTTATATTTTTAAAGTTTTTCTACATTGAAAATGTATTATTTTTGTAGTGAAAATTTTTTAGAAAGGAAACAAACAACCCCCCAAATCAACGGTTATTTTTGGTTTAGAAGCATATATGTGATTTTCATTTTCTTTCCTATAGCTTTCATTATTTTTCAGATTATTTTTAATGAAAATGCATTAACTTTCATAATTAGAAAAAATAAACATAAGTATGAATAATATAATTATGGCCATAGGGAGTCAACTATCAGATTTTGGGCAGGCAAGTCACTTATCCTCACTGGGCCTTTTTCCCCATTTGAAAAATGAAGAGGACAGAATGGTAAAGTTTCTTCTAAATAAAAATTCCTTCTAAAATTACTTCTGAGTCTCGTGTTATGACATGGTAAACAACAAATATATTTTCTTAATGTAAAAAGGTACGTATATGTGTTTATTATAGAAAAGCAAAGAGAAGAAAATTTAAAATAATTGTAAATCAGTCATACATATTTAACAATATTTTAATTATATGGTTTTAGATATTTTCCTAAGTGTACATGTATGTACTTGCATGCACACACACACACTGTGCATGGATATACTGTATATGATAATATGAAATAATACTCTGTATATTGTCTTGAACCAAAAATGTCTAAGGGTGTTTGATTTGTCTATTTTTGCCCTGAAACATTCTTAATGGGGCAGTTATAAATCCATTTTAATGAAATATAAAAGATATTAAAGTTTCTATCCAAATACAAATTAGTCCAGGAAATGCTTACTGTCTGTTTCATGCTCTGTGTGGTTTTGCTGAGGTAAGGGTAACTTGGAGTAAGGGCGGAAGGGCTTGCCTATGAAAGCTTACTTAGTGAAGAATGAGAGCTAAATCCTGGGTCAACCTCAGTTTCATTCACATATTAACTTGCTTTTTCTCCACTCTGCCCTCACACTTCATGAGCCAAGATTCCTATTTGTAGGATAGTTTCTAAAGCAAACAAGTTTGTCTCAGTATTATTAGTCTTTTATTTTACCCTGGGACCTTCTGAGTTGTTATATTCCCACTGAGAGCAAATTGATATTAGTAACAGCTGTCATATAATACAGGCGTGTTAAAAATGCTTGTTTGTTTTTTTAAAGCATTATTTGTGGGGAGTTCAAAAGATTTTATGTACGTAAAATATAAATATATTTATAAATATAAAATGCTATGTAGTCTAGTTCATCCTCTGCCTCAGTGAAGTATGTGATATATATAATTTTAGTTTTATGTAAAGAATACTGGCTCTTGGGCTTCCTCGGTGGCGCAGTGGTTGAGAGTCCGCCTGCCGATGCAGGGGACACGGATTCGTGCCTCCGTCGGGGAAGATCCCACATGCCGCGGAGCGGCTGGGCCCGTGAGCCATGGCTGCTGAGCCTGCGCGTCTGGAGCCTGTGCTCTGCAACGGGAGAGGCCAGCAAAAAAAAAAGAAGACTGGCTCTTTCTCAAAGATTTTGTGCAGTAGATTTTCTTTAGAAAAGTTAGTAATATAATCCAATTTTCTTGCCTACTCATTTAGTTCTGTCTTTAATCTTTCTGGTAGCTGGTTTGTTTGTTTATACAACATGGAAACAAATCTAGGGTAAATATTTCCTTAGTTATCACAATTAATATCTAAAGTAGTCTAGTCATTTTTCATCTAAGTATAATACAAAGCCTGCAGAGGTATGTATTGGAAGAAAAAAAGTCTGATTTGTTTATTCTCTTCCCTTCTACTTTGAAAATTAGAATCTTTTCCAGGAGAAAAACTTTATCATTTATACTTGACAATTAAGATGCTTAAGTCAGTGTCTTTCAGACATAGGGAGAGGTGGACAATCTGGGAATAAAAAGTACAAACTTTTTGCCTCAAACTTTTTTTTCAGTTTTTGTGTTTGAAAGATGTGAGAGCAGTCACTAATCCTAACTTGAGAATCCACCAAGATGGATTGTTCTCGTTCTGAAGAAATCCATTTTGTAGCTAAATGAGTGGTATATATCTAATGTCCTTTAAATAGGTAATCTTTGGTTAGTATTAATTTAGGGTCTTTGGTAAGGTAGTGATTCATGTGTTTTAGGCTAGCACAATTTTGAAATTATCCTTTTTTAAAGAATAATGATTATTTTATAACAATAATTGTTTTCCCTTAAAGGTAAAAGAATATGCAGCTGTTCCATGTAAATATGTATACTCAGATTTAGCCTGCCAACAGAGTTTAAGAACTTTATATCCAGTGGCCTAATTGACACCTCTCAGATGCCTCAGATGCACTTCATCCCAAAATGAGATTCCCTTTTCAAACTTGGCCCTGTTCCATTCTTTCTTACCTCAGTGAAGGGTATCACCGTTTCATCTGTTTTCTCAGAACAGAAACCTTGGTCTTTCCATATTATCAAATCCTGTTTAACTTTCTAAATAAGCTCAAATTATCCTCTTCATTTTCACCATTATCACTTTTGTCTGAGTTGCTATTGTTTCTTTTCTGGACTGTTGAAATAACCTATCACTGGTCTGCCTGCATCCACTCTGGCTGAGCACTAATCCATTCTCCTCATTGCAGGCAGAATTAATCGATCTTTTCTAAATACACAAGTTTGATCATGTCCCACATTTAGGATGAAGACAAAGCTCTTTAATGTGGCTGTACTTACCTTTTGGACTCATTTTCTATCAAACATGCTGCCCTAACCATTAGACCCTTCCTATTGTTCCTTCTGCCTGGAAAGCTTTTTCCTCTCTTTTATCTGGTAAAATCTTGTAAATTTTATTCAAGTCTCTACTCAAGCATCATTTCCTCAGGGAAGTTTTACCACATTTCCCTTATTTTTATACTTTTTCTTCACCATTTATGTCTATACATGTCATTTTACATTTGTTGGTATATTACTTGATATACGTCTGTCCCTCCCACCAGATTGTAAGCTTTATGAAAGTAGACATCATGTTTGTGTCCATCACCAAGCACAGTGCCTGACACATAACTAACTAATAGTATTTATTTGAATACATGATAGTAGAAACCTTGCAAAATTCACTTGTAATATTTTATCTTATTACTAGGTTTTTGTGGTAGCATCTAATACTTTATAATTTTTAGGAACTTGGGAATGGGAAGAGATTCTAAGTCATCTAAGCCAGCTCAGCTCCCCAAAGTTACATGGTCATCAGTCTTCTTTAACACATCCAGTGATAGGAAATCATTTTGGTGGGTACTAACTACTGAAACTCGGTTTGGTCTTTAATACTTTTTTAGATGGTTAGAAAGTTTAATTTCAACTGAAGTTTCTCCCTGTAATTTTTACCTACTGGTCTCACTTTTGCTATTTAGGACTTCCAAAAATAAGTATAGTTTTTTTTTTGTTTTTTTTAAAATAAAGTCCTTTCAGACATCTCTGTTTTAGTTTAAATATCCCGAGATCCTTAAACCTTCTTGGAAATGTAATGAGATATGCCGGAAGGATAGAGTTTGGGGGCTATGTTAGTTTCCTAGGGCTACCACAACAAGTTACTGTAAACTTGGTACCTTAAAACAACAGAAATTTATTCTCTCATAATTCAGAAGGCCACACATCAGGAATCAGGTGTGTGTAGGACGACAGTCACTCTGGAGGCACTAAGAAAGAATCTGTTGTTTGCCTCTTACAGCTTTTGGTAGCTGCTGGCATTCCTTGACTTGTAGCTACATCACTGCAGTCTCTGCCTTCATGGGCACACTGTCTCCTACTCTTCTGTCGGTAATCTCTGTTGGCCTCACTCTCATAAGAACACTTGTCATTGGATTTAGTACCAACCTGGATAATCCCAGATGATCTCCTCATCTCAAAATCCTTAATTTAGTTACATCTGAAGGAACCTTTTTTCCGAATAAGATAACATTCATAGTTTCCAGGAGTTAGGATGTGGACATATCTTTTTGGGAGCCACCATTCAACCCACTAAAGGGGCTCCTGGGTTTAAATCTTGGTAATGCTACCTCCTAGCATTTTGCAACCTTGAGCATGTTTCTTAATCTCTCTGAGCCTGAATCTCTTTAAGACAAGGATAATAATACTTGCATCATTGATATGAGGAGATTTAAGGAAAATTCAGGTGAAGTACTTGACACATGGTAACTAACTCTACATGTTGCCTTCCATATTATCAAACTACCCTGACCCTACTGCACTTTCTCAGGGCCCCTAGATATCAAGCGTGGCCTAGAACCCAGCACAAGTGCAACTGGTCTGATAAGTACAAACTACAGTGGGTCCATTTTTTCTGTTTTTTGGGGCAGTGTATAGCCACTATGATTAATGTAGTCCAAGTTTGAATTATGTTTATTTGTAGCCACATCATAAGATTACCTCATTAAATTTAGAATTGATTAAAACCCATTTCTTTTTCATTGCTGTAATTATTAAACTTCTATTGTGTAGTTAGGTGTTTAGAACCAAGTGTACATTTTCACATTACATTGTATGTTATAAGTGTTACATTATCAAATCATAGTGCCTAGTGCATAATGGGAGCAAAATTTATGCTGAATTTAATGTTGCTGCATGGTTTAAAGGAATCTTTTTTTGTTTGTTTGTTTTTGGCTGCGTTGCATGGCTTGTGGGATCTTAGTTCCCTGACTGGGGATCGAACCCAGGCCCCTAGCAGTGGAAGCGCAGAGTCCTAACCACTGGACCGCTAGGGAATTCCCTAAAGGAATCTTTAAACTTATCTACTTTGGTGTTGTTCAGAGAACATTTCTTAAAACAAACGCTGGGGTGAATATAAAAAGAGAGTTACCATTGAAGTAGCAACTATATCAATTATATTGGGCAGATGGATGGCATCACTAGATACCCTTTCAGGTAATCAGTGGCTGATCACTTCCAGGTTGATGGATGGGTTGCTTTTGATACTTCCATCAGGTATATGAGATATGTGTCCATTGCTTATTTAACAAATATGCATTTAGTGATTTCCGTATCTGCTAGTATTTGGAATTTGCATTTGAGATAAAAGACTGGAGAAATGGATGATGTAGAAATGGTGTTTTTAAAATAGTTATTTTAGAGTATTACATGCACATTTTAAAATGATCAAACAATATAAAAGGAATTCAATGAAAAGTGAGTTTCCCACCCCCAAAACAACTACCACTATCAGTTTTCTTGTGTAATTTTCAAGGTAAGGTAAGCAAAAGTGTGTGTGTGTGTGTGTGTGTGTGTGTGTGTGTCCTTTTTAAAAAACACAAATGATTGCTTATGTGCGTATGGTCCTCTAGAAAGTGTTTTTTGTTTGTTTGTTTTTGAATGTCATGTTTTGTATCCTGATCCTCAGCACCAGTGTAGGATTTCTAGTTTTTTTACCCTATTGTTGAGAGACAGGGAACCAAATTTCATAGCTTTCTATTACTGATTTGATTGTGTGGGATGCCTTTCCAAGAGAGTTGTATATTATATAGTTCTTTGTGAAAGAGTTCTCTTTATAGGCTGTTTATACCAGGGAAATAAAACCAGTTTTAATTCAGACCACTTATTTAGAAAATGACTGAAGAAAAACTCATCAGATCAGTTTAAAACATCATCCTGGTGTTGCTTGAGGCCTTTTCATGCTTGCTAAGTGAATTACTCATTTTGATTATATTGACAGCAAGGTGAAATAAATTATTTCAAGAGCCAGGTAGGTAATATAGGTCTAGTTTAAAAAGAGCTAGAAAATTCAAGAATAGAGGACTATGGTAGCCATAACATTCTACCTTGGTTTATTATCTGTGGGGTTTTTTTTCCCCCCTCTTTTGTTAAAGTGTAAGCCAGTGTTTCTCTTTTTTTAATTATTATTTTATATTGGAGTATAGGACGTGATTAACAATGCTATGCTAGTTTCAGGTGTATAGCAAAGTGATTTAGTTATACATATATCTATTCTTTTTCACATTCTTTTCCCATATAGGTTATTACAGAGTATTGAGTAGAGTTCCCTGTGCTATATGGTAGGTCCTTGTCGATTATCTATTTTATATGCAGTGTGTACATGTTAATCCCCACCTCCTAATTTATCCCTCCCCCCACCTTTCCCCTTTGGTAACCATAAGTTTGTTTTCTAAGTCTGTGAGTCTGTTTATCTTTTGTAAATAAGTTCATTTGTATCATTTTTTAGATTCCACATATAAGTGATATCATATGATATTTGTCTTTCTCTGTCTAACTTACTTCACTTAGTATGATAATCTCTGGGTCCATCCATGTTGCTGCAGATGGCATTATTTCATTCTTTTTTATAGCTGAGTAATGTTCCTGTATGTATATACCACATCTTCTTTATCCATTCATCTGTTGATGGACAGTCTACCTTGGGTTATTATATATGGGTTTTTTTTTCCTCCTTTTCGTTACAGTGTAAGCCAGTGCTTTTTTAAAAAAAATATTTATTTATTTAGGCTCTGCTGGGTCTTAGTTGTGGCACGTGGACTTCTTAGTTGCGGCATGCATGCAGGATCTAGTTCCACGACCAGGGATCGAACCCAGGCCCCCTGCATTGGGAGTGCAGAGTCTTACCCACTGACCACCAGGGAAGTCCCAGGCCAGTGGTTCTTAATCTTTGGTTTCAGGACCCTTCTTAATAGTCATTGAGGACTCAAGAGCTTTTGTTTATGTGGGTTATAACTTTTGATACTTACTGTATTAGGAATTAAAACTGAGAAATTTAAAAAATGTTTATTAATTTAAAAATAATATACCCACTACTTGTTAAAGTTAATAAAACATTTTAATTAAAAATAACTATATTTTCCGGGCTTCCCTGGTGGCGCAGTGGTTGAGAGTCCGCCTGCCGATGCAGGGGACATGGGTTCGTGCCTCGGGCCGGGAAGATCCCACATGCCGCGGAGAGGCTGGGCCTGCGCATCCGGAGCCTGTGCTCCGCAACGGGAGAGGCCACAACAGTGAGAGGCCCGCGTACCGCAACAAAACAAAACAAAACAAAAAACTATATTTTCCGAAACAAAAACAATTTAGTGAGAAGAGTGATACTGTTTTACAGTTTTTGCAAATCTCTTTAGTGTCTGGCTTGTTAGAAGACAGCTGGATACTCCTATCTGCTTTTGCACTCAGTCTGCTGCAGTATGTTACAGCTTTGGTTAAAGTATAAGACGATCTGTTTGGAAAAGGGAAGAGTATTTTAAGAAACTTTTTAGATTACTGTGGATGATATTCTTTGATATTACATCAAAACTCAGCAGTGTAAATTTCTTAAAGGTGAATTGCAATGTGGAATCTGAAACCATATCTGTGCTTTGTTATGTTAAAATCTATTGGTTTATCATGCACTTTGAATGGATCTTTTAATCCATGCATGATTTTGTAACATCATACATTGGTCATTTGGAAAATATTAGTTTACTGGGTTATGCAGATCTTCTAAATGTTGACACAAAAATCACATTCATTAACACTACCACTGATCTTATCAGAAAAGACTTTTTTTTTTTTTTTTTAGAAAAGACTTTTAAGTAATGGAAGGCTATCAAGCTCACTGTGGCAGATACAAGTTTTCCAGAATTCTAATTATCACTTGAAATACCTAATTTTATCATTGACAACAAATGCTCTCAGTTGTTTTCCTTGAAGTGATAGGCTCACTTTGTTAATTTTTGAGAAAATGACTATCAGTTACCCAGGTCTGAATAGCCATACAGTTTGTCAGCTACTCTTTCAAGTAAAAATGGTATTCCTTGGGGGAAAAGGTGGGTAATTCAGTTTGCGACTCAAAGCGTGGTTTATGTGCTTTTTGAAATAGCCATCACACTTCCGAATACAGAAGTGCTGTATGTATACTTTCCATTTGATTACACAGAATAGTAAAAAGACATGAATTCAAGGGTGAAGATTTAATAAAATTAATAATTTTTACTCTTTCATCAGCACATCCTTAAATTATGAAATTGACTCTTTCCTTTTACTGTGAATACATGAAGGTGAAGAATATGATGACTAGTACAATTTGGTGCCATTGCCTTTAATTAATTGTGCTAAGATGCCAGTAGTTTTACCCTACCATTGCTTTTGCATTCTAAGTGCAAATATAAGGCCAGTGAAAAAAGGCAAAGAATGTCTTAGTTATTATAAAAATAGTTTTGACCTCACTGATCCCTTGAAGAAATCACAGGGATTCCCAGGGTTATAAGGTTCACTTTGAGAACTGCTGCTGTAAGCTATTTGAGGGTTAAGCTAATCACCCCACATATCCCCCTTCAGTTTCTGATCCAGGATTTTTCACAGAAAAGGTGCTCAAAATATATTTGTTTTATGAATGTGATTTGATGACATTTAAACAGGACAAAACTTGGTGAGTAAAATTATGTAGCAGCCTGCATCCATCCAGGCAATCTTGATCAGGCAGCTTTCCCACAGACATTGGTGAGAATAAGTTGAGCTAATGGAACGTGGATGATAATATACTTGGTAAATGCAAATGATGAAATAACTACAAATAAAGTGGTGTTGAAATTAGAACTAACTGATTTCAGGAATGCACAGGAAAAGGATACACATGTACAAGTTCCTACACAGCCAACAATTTCAGCCCTGTTAGGTTTCTGTTAATGAGTCCTCTACTTTTTGGGTCCTTTAATTTGTAGCGGTCTAAGAGAGGATCCTCAAGTAAGATGGATCTTATCTGAAAAGCAAACATCTCATTTAAATTTCAGTAGATCGTGGGTTGTGCTTAATCTAGTAAAGTCTTCAAAAAGAGTTACTGACAGTGAATGTTAAAAACAAATCACTTTTTTTGAAGAATAGTGACTAAAAGTCCTGGGTCTGTATAAACTGCAGACCTAGGTAGTCATTTTTCTCTTTAAGGAAACCTGTCCTATTAATACCCTACTATGTATTTTTGGGGCAAGAAATTGGGTGATAAGATGGTGTGATATACCCTCTTTTAGTGTATAAGCCTCAGTTCATCTAGCTACATTTTGATAATCTCAAATTTTGTTAAATAGTACTCCTCCTCTTGTTTTCAAGTGATTTGTTTGTTACAGTCTGTTTCTAGTTTAGGGCTAGGATGTAGGAATGGGCAGTAAATTGGTGGTGGAAATGGGAAGGAACAGTATTAGTTCTAAACCATCCCAGGCCTTCCTCTATTCCCACCCCCAATCCCAACTGTTAAAAAACTTTTTACTCCTATTTCAAGTAAAGATTGTAAGAGATAAGTTAAGGCATTTCTAACAATCAAAACCACACACTTTTTTTGTTTCATGTTAAAAGTTACTGAGTCTAGTTTAAGAAGTTCCTTCAAACATCTTGTGAATTTACCTTTTGTCCCTGAAGGTCATTACTTCAATTTACAATGGATACTCCCAAAAAGTTGGATAGGGTAGGCATTACCTAAACTTTGGTCATCATCATACCTATGTAACAGCATGAGAGGATTCAGCTAGTACAGGGGTGTGTTACTATGTGAGAGCCACTTGTGCTTCTTGTCATAGGTGCCATGTCCTGGTTAGAAACCATTTAAAATCAAACTGGAAAATACCAGTCACCATTTAAGGATGTCATAAAAATAAGGTTATTTTTATGACATCCTTAAAAGACTAAATACTGTTTTAAAACTGACCAAAGTAAAACGTCTGCTTTCAAACAGAGTTGTAAGTGGAAATGTAAAATAAGGTCAAATTAAAAATAATTTATCTATTACATTTCCTGAACAGATTTAATTTTGAGCTCTGTGTGCAAGGCACAGATTGGAATGGTTGCTGCAGATATTTTATGGAATATAGATTTCAGATTGTTATTTGCTTGTAAATATACACATGAAAACCCACTTTCAGGACTCCTACTTTAAATTTTTCAAAGAATTTTATCCTTTATGGAAGATATATTTGTATCTATTATTCCTCTAGTACCATATCCTAGTTAAATAGTTTGAGGAGATTAGGGTTAAGTACTACTACTTTGGTATGACTTCTGTAGCTGCTACCTTTAAAAATTTGTTAAGAGCTTCCCTGGTGGCGCAGTGGTTGGGAGTCCGCCTGCCGATGCAGGGGACACGGGTTCGTGCCCCTGTCCGGGACGATCCCACATGCCGCAGAGCGGCTAGGCCCGTGAGCCATGGCCGCTGAGCCTGCGCGTCCGGAGCCTGTGCTCTGCAACGGGAGAGGCCACGACAGTGAGAGGCCCGCATACCACAAAACAAAAAACAAACAAAACAAAACAAAACAAAAAATTTGTTAAATACTAAAGGCATAAATAAGGATATAGAACAATATAATGAATACCCTGTATCTTCTACCCAACTTAAAAAAAAATCACAGATAATAATGCCTCCTGGGCATTCCTTCCTCGTCCTTTCCCTTCCCAGCTGTAACCATTATTCTGAATTTGATGTTTACCTTTCCCCTGTATCAAAAAACAAAAACAAAAACAGAAAAACTATACCTTTTTGTGTTGTATCCATAGGAAAGATATATTGTTTTGTATGTTTTTAAAGTTATATGAGATTAATCTTTATTTTTGTTTTGTTTTGTTTTTTTGTTTTTTGTGGTACGCGGGCCTCTCACTGTTGTGGCCTCTCCCGCTGTGGAACACAGGCTCTGACAGGCCCAGTGGCCATGGCTCATGGGCCCAGCCGCTCCGCGGCATGTGGGATCCTCCCTGACCGGGCACGAACCCACGTCCCCTGCATCGACAGGCGGACTCTCAACCACTGCGCCACCAAGGAAGCCCGAGATTAATCTTTATTGATGCATGTAGTTATACTCATTTTACATGCTATATAATATTTGATTTAATGGAGTGTGAAAGTAATATATGATCTTTGTAGAGAAGTTTGAAAATAAAAGAAAGTATGAAGATGAAAAAATTTGTAGCTCTGCCATCCAGAGATACCACAATTAATTTTTTTTCCTTTGATTCCCCCCTCCCATTTAAGTTTATGTATTTTCTGGGTACCTTTTAATATGAATGGGACACAGTTTCATGGATTACATAAAATTGCAAAATAGCCACATAAGGGCTGTAATCGTATTTTAGTTGAAAAAGAAAAGAGAATGAGCTTTCCATATTAGGTATTCCACGTATACCAGGTATTCCACATATACCTATTAAATTTACTATCTATATCAAATACTGATGGCATATTTCTTAGTATGGAAACACTGTGTAAGTGACATCTGGGAAGAGTTAGGTAGTATTGTTTAACATGTTTTTAAACTTATCTGAGAGATTTTTCTAGTAAACAAAATTATCAGATTTTGATGCTTATCTCTTTAAACATTAAGTACTTTTTTGGTTTTAACTTTTTGATTAAAAATGAAAAAGATGAAATATTTAGGTACGCATCTAATATATGTACAAGATCTATATGAGGAAAACTACAAAGCTCAGATGAAAGAAATCAAAGAAGAACTAAAATAGATATTCCATATTCATGGATAGGAAGACTCAATTGTATTAAGATGTCAGTTCTTCCCAACTTAATCTGCAGGTTCAGTGCAGTCCCAATTAAGATCCCAGCAAGTTATTTTATGGTTATCAACAAACTGATTCTAAAGTTTATATGGAGAGGCAAAAGACCCAGAATAGCTAATACAGTATTAAAGAAAAACAAAGTTGAAGGACTGACACTACTTGACTTCAAGACTCACTATAAAGCTACAGTAATCAAGGCAGTGTGGTATTGGTAAAAGAATAGACAAACAGATCAATGAAACAGAATAGAGAGCCCAGAAATAGATCCCCATAAATATAGTCAGCTGATCTTTGACAAAGGAGCAAAGGCAATACAGTGGAGCAAAGATAGTGTCTTCAACAAATGGTGCTGGAACCAACTGGATATCTACCGGCCAAAAAATCAATGTAGACACAGACTTCATACCCTTTATAAAAATTAACTCAAAATGGATCACAGACCTAAGTGTAAGACATAAAACTATAAAACTCTTAGAAGATAACATAGGAGAAAACTTAGATGACCTTGAGTATGGTGATGACTTTTTAGATACAATACCAAAGGCATGATCCATGAAAGAAAGAATTCATAACTGGTACCTCCATACAATGGGGTATTATTTAGCACTAAAAAGAAGTGAGCTATCAAGCCGTGAAAAGACGTGGAGGAATCTTAAATGCATATTACTAAATGAAAGAAGCCAACCAGAAAAGGCTACGTAGTGTATGATTCCAGCTTTATGAAGTTCTGGGAAATGCAAAACTGTGGAGATAGTGAAAGGATCAGTGGTTGCCAGGGTTTGGGAGAAGGGAGAGAGGGAGCAGGGGGTTTTGGGGGCAGTAAAACCATTCTGTATGATACTCAAATGGAGGGTACATCATAATACACCTGTCAAAACCCATAGACTGTATAACATAAAGAGTGGACTCTAATGTAAACTATGGCCTTTAGTTAATATTGGTTCATCAACTGTAACAAATTTACCACTCTAAAGCAGGATGTTAATAGGAGAGGGAGAAGTGGTGAAGGGGATATATGGGAACTCACTGTACTTTCTGCTTCAGCTTTCTATAAACCTAAAACTGCTCTAAAAATAAATATATTAATGGGAAAAATACATATGTCAAACACCAATGTTCCATGGTAGAGGTGGGGTACAGGGATTTTCAGATGTAGTCAGGAACTCCTCCAAACTAAATCATCATAACCTGTAGTTAGATAATGCTGAATAGCTTTATAGTTATGTAATGTTATAGTATATATATTTTACAATTTACATATAAATGTAAATATATAATTTATATATAAACTACATAATGTATAGTTAATAATAGTTATATGCTGTTGAATACATTTGAATGTATAGGATGCATGGTGGTGGGGAAAGACTGAAGAAATTGGGGGTGGGTCAACTTCATCTAATGAAGAGACAGTGTTGCTGGTGGAGCTTTCCTAACACTGTCCCTGGTGAGAGAAATGCCTATGACTTTTCCTTCTTCACTTTAAATAATAATTTGATGGAGCTAATGTTTGCCAGCAGTAGCCTATGATGGCATTTGTCTCAAATTTTGTGTCATGCTGTTCCTGTTCCCTTCCTCCCAGTGGAATGGTATGCTAATAAAGGTCTAACTAAAAGTGCACAGGAGTTCAGAGGCACTTAGGTCAAAAGAAATTCCAGAACTGTTCAGTAATCAGTGCTTTCCACCATGACATTTATTTGCCAAGAAAAGAGAAAATTATAATCAGTACCTAGTATTTTGGTGTAAACGGCACACAAATAGTCATTGTAGGCTTCTTTTTCATTTTTTTAAGACTTCATTTTTCAAGAGCAGTTTTAAATTTACAACAAATTGAGAGTGAGGTACAGAGATTTCCTATATACAAAGGATAAACCTACATTAACGCATCATAATCACCCAAAGCCTGTAGTTTATTTTAGGGTTTACTCTTGGTGTTGTATATTTCTGTTGATTTGGACAAATGTATTAATATAATGACATATCCATCATTATATCATGAAGAGTATTGGCACTGCCCTAAAAGTCCTCTGTGCTCTGCCTATTCATTTCCCCCATCTCCACCCCCAGTCCTGGCAATCACTGCTTTTTCTTGTCTCCATAGTTTTGCCCTTTCCAGAATTTCATATAGTTGGAATCAGAGTATGTAGCCTTTTCATTTTCATATTGGCTTCTTTCACTTAGTAATATGCATTTAAGGTTCCTCCCTGTCTTTTCATGGCTTGATAGCTCACTTCCTTTTAGTGCTGAATAATATTCCATTGTATGGATATACCACATTTTGTTTATCCATTCACCTATTGAAGGACATCTTGATTGCTTCCAAGTTTTGGCAGTTATGACTAAAGCTGGTATAAACATTCGTGTGCAGGTTTTTGCATGTACATAAGTTTTCAGCTTATTTGGCTAAATACCAAGGAGTGTGTTGGATCATATAGTAAAAGTATGTTTAGTTTTGTAAGAAACTGTCAAACTGTCTTCCAAAGTGACTGACATATGTATTTTTACATTGCTTATGCTTTTTCAAAAGCACATTTGTCAGGTATGTAAACGAATGAATGCCTGTCCTATGATAGGATGATGCCCTTACAAGCAATTGAGGTCTTAGGACTGGTTGTCCCTTCATAAATAATACCAGCTGTTTGTACTTTGTTCTTGTCTGCTTTTTCTTTTATTTGTTTGTTTTATTTGTTCTCCCTTATTGTTCTTACTCTTTTTTCTTCCTTACTGCTTCTCCTTGCTTTGGCCTGGGGAATGAGAGAGCTATGCTTGTTAGAATAGTGTGCTGATTTATTTTCATTTATTTATTTATTTTAACATCTTTATTGGAGTATAATTGTTTTACATTGCTGTGTTAGTTGCTGCTTTGTAACAAAGTGAATCAGCTATATGTATAGATATATCCCCATATCCCCTCCCTCTTGCGCCTCCCTCCCTCCCTATCCCACTCCTCTAGGTGGTCACAAAGCACAGAGCTGATCTCCCTGTGCGGCTGCTTCCCACTAGCTATCTATTTTACATTTGGTAGTTAGTGTACTGATTTAAAAGGCAAATAAGACAAAACTAAAACCCTTTCCCATAACCATGTTATGGATGGTACGATTGCAACATTTAGTAAAGTTGTTGCATGATTAGCTTCACTGTACAGATCTTCCAAGATGGGATTAGAGGAGCAGTACATTAATAAAACCTTCTTTGCTTTATAATTTAAAAATAAGGAAACTGATTTAAAATGGTTTAAGTCTATGCTAGCAGAAGAGTTTTGTTTTTTTCCCTACATTTCTCTAGGAAGACCTTTCAGTTTCTGCTGTTAACAGTTCTCAAAGAGGACAAAACCTTTAGTTAAAGCTTGTTTTATAGTATCTATGTAATTCTGTTTGTGTGTACATTTGTACATACCCCAAACTGCAGAGAATTATGTGTCAATAGATTATATTCTCTCAGTAGATGAAGGTCAAGAACTGTATCAAATCTTCTTTGGGGTATGTATCCAGTTCACCTGACAGTCTTCCTGATACACATTTGTGGACCCCGTGGTTCAAAATCTCCTGGTGCAGAATCTTAGAGTTGTTTTGTTTTGTTTTTTGCTCCCTTACTCTCTGCATGCTGGCTTGTTAGTATATGTGTAAAGCCCACCTCTCCCATGCCCCCAGGTGGTTGTCTTTGCTTTGCATGAAGATACCTATTGATGGGAGAGCTCACTGCTTCCTGGCAACCTGCTGTTTTCACACCCCTGTTAGAAGAATGATCTATATTGGCCACAATTCTGCCCTGTCTAGCCTAACTTCTTGGCTATTTGTTCTCATTGGGGCCACATGATATTTATAATTCCTCATAATAATTCTTTAATATTTAATAAGAGGTCATTTTCCTAAAGCCCTTTCTTTTCTAGGTTTAGACATATATATATTTTTCTAACTATTCTTTATAATATTGGCTTTTTCACAGTCCCAGTGAAATATAATCTATGTCTTTAAAAAGTACAATGACAACAGGAAATGTCTAGTTCTTAAGTTTGGTCTTGAGGTAATATAAATGCTCCCCAAATGACAATTTAAAAACATAATCCCAAAAAGAATATAATTCCTGACCTAGAGACAGTGGTGAATATTGAGTAGTAAGGGAAGGGAGGGTAAAGTGCAGGTAGAATATCCTTTCACACCCATATTAAAATTATTCATTTTCTTCTAATCAACAGATAAGAATAAAAAACATTTTACTCAAAAAAAAAAAAAATGTGTAGTGCCAAGCAGTAAATACAAGTGTGATCAGGTTGATGCTTTCATTATCCATATTTTACATATGATGCTTATTTCCATACTAAATTTAGTGTGAACCAGCACCCCTTGAGTTTTTCTTTGTTTTTTCTTGTGATGACACAGTCTTCACCATCCTATGTTCTTCTGCAATGGGTTTTTTTAAGCCAAAGTTCAGAGTATTATGTTTATTAAAATCTATCCTATGATATTTTGCTCATTATTTTAGCTGCTTGAGTTTTTTGGAATTTGATTTTACCCTCCGAGGGCAGACTTCATTATCCCTTGAATCTCTAGTTATCCACCTATTTGATTAACATATCTTTTCTGTCTTTTTGCAGTTTCCAAAACAATGTCCCTCCATTGTTGCTTTCTTTTCCACTTGTTTTTCTCAGTGGCAGATGCCAGCTTGTGTTACTTTGATGGATATGTATAGCTAAACAGGAACCTCATATAATAGAAAAACATGTACAGTTGCAGAGCCAATAGGGAGCTGTAGTGTGCTTGAATCATGTTGAACATCAAGAAGCTTTATATCTATTTTTCTTTTTTTGGACATTTATTAATTTTGATTATTCATTCTTTTGGTATTTTGGAGCCAGTTCTTTTGTGTTTTCAGCTTTCTCTAAACTTTTCTGTATGTATTTGAAAAGTTTGCAGGCCCCAAGGACTGTGTCTATAATGCCTAGTAAATAAAATAACCCTGGAGCCTGTCTGTTAGGCACATATCTTAATAGGAGGCTAATTCTTGGGTCTCAGTTTCCCAACTGCACGATGCTTCAGACTTGCATTAAGTAGGGAGTTTCCACTTGTGCTCTGTGGAGTGCTGAGTCTCAGAGGGTATTGCAGGAGGTGAGGGGGATGAACGCCTGTAGCTGTCAGCATTCCCCAGCTCCTTCAATAAGAAGTGTTCCACTTTTATCTTATATTTTGAGGTTCTACGTAGGATTCTTTTTAAAGAAAGTGTACCCAGAGGACATTGGGCAGCTTTGATGGTCTTTATATGGGTCTCTCTGATTCCATGAGCTTAGAGGTCACCCTCAGATTTTTCATTTGGTGAAGGGGTAGAGGGGCTTATTATACTATTTGTCTTTTCTTTCCCAGATCTGGGATTAACCACCCCTCCAGTCCCCTCATTATAAAAGTAACTACATGCTTATTGTTTTAAAGGGAGAAAAAAAATCTGTAAAACAAGAAGTCTTCATAATTCCATTATGCACAGAAGAAAAGCATTCTTAACAGTTTCAGTATACCTTTCTAGATTCTTTTGTTTTTCCATAGCCATATCTGTAATTTATTTGTTTGTTTGTTTGTTTGTTTTAATGAGACCACACTTATTCTAGCAGATTTTATAACCTGGGGTGTTTTGTTTTGTTGGGTTTTTCCCCAGTTTACAGCTGTATATTGTGGACATTTTCTGTGTCAGTACACATCAGTCTACTTCATCCTTTAATACTTATGTAATATTTCTCTGACTAATGATTTGTAACTATACTAAGTCAGTATGAATATTCCTTGTTGCACAACACATGGAATCTATTCTAAAGTATGAACCTACTTTTATTTACATGTTACTACTGGCATATGCATTTTTTTCAATAGTTTACTCTTTATTCACTCTTTTTGGGGGTTATGATATTTGTTGATTTTTCCTGTTACTTCTCTTTCCTCTGGTTTGATTACACATCAAGACCTCAGAAGTATTATCCCAATCAAGATACAGATGCAGATAACCCTTTTCAATAGCTCTAATTTAATGTCCCCTTTTAATAGTTACAAGACTATTCTTAAGAACAGAATCTTGGCAGACAGAATTATACTTTTATTCCAGTATATTACTACTGATGAGAAAGGTAGTTGACTTGTTTTGACCCAAGTGAGCTTAGTTCTAAGTGCCAGGAAGGTGGATGACAAGCAGCTTTTGGTGGTTTGACAGCCAGCTAGCTGCAGGACGTCTGTGTGGTCAGGACTAAGTGGCTGCTGATAAATATTTGTGGTAAATTACATTTGATGGTCCCTTTTCCCCTTCTCAGCAGCCATGGCTCACGGGCCCAGCCTGTTCGTGGCATGTGGGATCTTCCCGGACCGGGGCACGAACCCATGTCCCCTGCATTGGCAGGCGGACTCTCAACCACTGAGCCACCAGGGAAGCCCTGAATTTTAGAATTTTATCAACAATCACACTGAGATATTGGTAGTGAGAAAAATGTTTTTTATTCTTATAGGATGATTATTATTTTTTCTTTATGTAGTGCTCTGTAATTTTTCAAATAACTTATTCTAAATGGATGCAACATTTCCGTAGTCATGGAAAAATTTTGGTGATTTTTTTTTTTTTTTTTTTTTTGAACAGGAAATATAGTGTAAATGTTATTTAAGCAGCTTATATTTCATTAGAAACTTAGGATAGCATTTCTTCCTCCCCCTTTTAAGTTTAGGGAAATCTTGTACAAGTTAAATTCAAAAATGTTATTCCCAGTTTTAAGGAATTTTAATTTTATATTCAACCACTTTGTAAATTTTATTCTTGAAACACATGTGCTTTTTTACTTTTCTCTAACTTCCTTTCCTTGTCAGGATTCTAAGATAATTTTTCCTTCTTACTACTATGGCTGAAACTTTGATTATTTGCTATTCTAATTTTAATTTTGGAAGTAATTCAAGATATACTTTGTTTTAATTTACTCACAAAGTAAATATAGGGATTTTAATTTTTGAATAGGTACTATTCAGATTTAAAAGTCTGACACTTTCTGAAGTGTTTATGGTAGGGACCGTTATTATGCTATTTAGAAAGGTTTATTGTTGTTGTTTACATTACAAAATCTCTGAGTACTCTTTGTCTTTAAATGTATTTCATATGTTATTGTCCAGCTTAGAAAGTTCTAATTTCTCACTCATTCAATAAACAAATTTGAGTGATTATTGTGAGCCTTGAACAGTTCTAGGTGGTGGGATAAAGCATTGAATAAAACAGAAAAATCTTTGCCCCCATGAGCTTACTTACTATCTAAAAAGGTAAATAAATATTACATCAGGGGGTAATGAGTGCCTTGGGGAAAGTGATGTCTGCTTGAGATTGTCTCCATATCTTTCAGAAGATTAATCCTCAAAAATACCAAGGCTGCAAATGGAAACCTGGGCTGGATATATAATTGACTATCGGTCATTGAGTGGTGTGTAATTTGAACAGATTCCTGTATTTACTGTCTGTTCCCTTTCATACTACTTTCATTTTCACAATTGTGTTAATTCTTAGTGTGGTTCTATTTATTGTTGCTTAAAAATGATACCTTCCATAGTGCTTTACAGTTAAAAAACATTTTCATGTTTCATTTTTTTAAGTGGCTATAGCATAATAATAGTTTTGGTTGAACCATGTGAAATGGATGATATTTGACTGTTTTGGACCTATTTCACATTGATCATTCTAATACTGTGCTGTTCCTACCTTTAAAAACAAAATATGGGGCTTCCCTGGTGGCGCAGTGGTTGAGAGTCTGCCTGCCAATGCAGGGGACACGGGTTCGAGCCCTGGTCTGGGAAGATCCCACATGCCGCGGAGCAACTAAGCCTGTGAGCCACAACTACTGAGCCTGCGTGTCTGGAGCCTGTGCTCCGCAACGGGAGAGGCCGCGACAGTGAGAGGCCCGCGCATCGCGATGAAGAGTGGCCCCCGCTCGCCGCCACTGGAGAAAGCCCTTGCACAGAAACGAAGACCCAACACAACCCAAAATAAATATAAATAAATAAATTAATTCAAAAAAAACAAAATATGAACATGTTTTATAAACTGTAAATCACTATTATGCGCACTGACAAGACTTAAATTTTGTTTCTGTCACTCATTTCCTGTTTGCTTTAGAGCAATTACTTAACCTCATTGTGCCTCACTTCATCATGACAGTGAAGATAATAATACCTCTTAGAGTTGTGAGGATTACATTATACATGATAATGTGATTATATGTGTAAAGGTACTTAGAAAAGCACCTAGCACATAGTAAAGGCTCAATAAGTGTTAGCTATTATTACTATTACTAACCCATGAGGCAGGCATCATCCTTGTCAGTTTTGCAGATGATCAATGAGAAGCTCATAGAGATTTTATGATTTTCCAAGATTATGCAACTAGAAATCAAAACCACGCATTTCTCACTCCGAGTTCTGGCCTCTTTCTCCTTGCACTACAGCTATCAGGGAAAGAAAGGAAAGGAAAAAAGAAGAAATAAAGAGTATTCATATAGTAATTTATAGAGCACATCCTTGAATCTCTCCAACATAGTTACTTTAACTTAGTTATCTTGTTTTCATAGACTGTTTTGACATCCATAAAGAAAAATGTTTGACAGAAATCTGAGATATGATAGATAATTGTGACCTAGTGTTATATTGTTACCTTAGAAAGGCTAATAGTGGCACTTTTATAGCTGATTTGTCCAGAAATGAATGAACCTAAATAATAAATGTTTACCTCAATATTTCTAAGAATATAAGTGCAATTCTTAATTATATTCTTCCAAAAAGGAGCAAAAGTAAATGTTAAAAAAGCATTTAAAAGCATCTAAAAGCAGTTTTTAAAATAGCAAACTTAAGCCTGCAATTCATAATATCCTCACATTTCCAC
>NW_020172271.1:728758-741174 GCF_003031525.2 Neophocaena asiaeorientalis asiaeorientalis | reverse complement strand
GCATCTCAGCTGTTCCTCTGAAATTCATTCCCATCCCAGTAAATGCCTATTAAGTTCTTCCAGTTGCTCAAACCAAAAACCTTGGAGTCATTTTTAGACTTCTCTCTTTCACTCTACCATGCATCCCAATTGTCAGGAAATCCTGGCAGCTGTACCCTTAAAACATGCAGAATCTAACTATTTCTTATCACCTCTGATGCTGCTACCCTGGTCCAAGCCATGTTCATCTTTTTTTTTTTTAATTTATTTATTTATTTACTTTTGGCTGCATTGGGTCTTCGTTGCTGCGCACAGGCTTTCTCTAGTTGCGGCGAGCGGGGGCTGCTCTTCGTTGCGGTGCGCGGGCTTGTCATTGCAATGGCTTCTCTTGTTGTGGAGCACGGGCTCTAGGAGTGCGGGCTTCAGTAGTTGTGGCTCACGGGCTGAGTTGCTCCGTGGCATGTGGGATCTTCCCGGACCAGGGATCGAACCCGTGTCCCCTGCATTGGCATGTGGATTCTTAACCACTGCGCCACCAGGGAAGTCCTGAAGCCATGTTCATCTTAAAGTAGCCTTATAATTGGTCTTCCTGTTCCCAACCTTTCCTCCCTTCAGTCTACTCTCCTATAGCAGCCCAGGTGACCCTTTAAAAATGTAAATAAGAAAATCAGTTTACATCTTAACCCCTGCTCAAAACCTTCCAAGGGTTTCCCATCTCATTCAGAATAAAATCCAAAGGTCTTAAGTAGCCCTCAAGGTCCCACAGGCCTGATCCTGGCTAAACTGTCTGACCTCATCTGCTTCTTCTCCCCTAGCTTAGGGTGCTTCAGGCACATGGGCCATTTTGCTGTTCCTTGATCACACGCAGCATGCTCCTGTCTCAGCATCTTTGCATTTGCTGTTCTTGCTGCCTTGGATACCCTTCCGCCCAAGTATTTCATGCTGTCTCCCTCACTTCCTACAGATGTGAACTGAGAGATCTTGTCAGAAAGGCATTTCTTGGCCAGCACCTTCTCTTGTCCACACCTCTCCTCTCCCTAAAATATTATGTATATATTTGATTAGTTTATCTCCCTCTGGTAGGATGTAAAATCCAAGAAGGGGAGGACTTTTTTTTTATTCATTGCTCTCTCCTGTGTCTACATCAATGCTTGACACACAGTAGGTGATTTTTATGTATGTATTGAATGAATTGAATTTCTTGGCAAGTCGTTATCTCAATTCTTCTTCCACCAGATTTGATATTGTTGACTTCTCTCTTCATTTGCCTACCATGACACTTACTATCTCCTGATTCTCATTTTTCCTTCCAACTTCTCATTTGTGTTCACACGTTGTTGTTTTTTTCCTTCCTCTATATGCTCCTTTGAATATCCCTAAGTTTCCTTGCTTCTTTTATCGTCCCATTTTACATATTATTCCTGGTCAATTTTATTCATGCTCTGTGCTTTCATTACCATCTCCTTGTTGATGAGTCCCAAACTTACACCTGCATCACAGGCTCCTGCATCACAGCTCCAGATCTGGGTATCTCATTGGACAGTTCATGTAAATATTGTTACGCACTGTTGTCCTCTGCAAATCTGCCCTTTTACTATTCCTTGTCTTGTTTAGTGAGCCGCTCTTTAACCCAGGCCAGAACATTGGCATTATCCTGGACTTACCTTTCCTTCACTGTTCACATCCAGTTGTTCACTAAATCCTTTCCATTTTCACCCCCTAAATATTTCACCGTGCTCTCCATCCCCACTGTCTTAGTTCAGGCCCCCATTAGTGCTCCCTCATGGACCACTGAATTAGTTACCTGACTGGTTTGGTAACTAGTCAGTCTAGGCTCAGTCCTTCCCAAGCGATTCTTCACACAGCTGGGAGGAATGTTTGCTCCTTATCACCTTTAGCAATGCTTCATCCTATAACCTAGAACCCTGAGGGTGGCCAGGAGTTATAGCAGTGGGCTTTTGTGACCTGTGGTTATTTGTAGACTGAGTAGATAATACTCTCAAAAGTATTGCTTACATTTGAGTTTTCAAATAAATTAGGTAATTTATAGTGTGCTCTTTTCATTATCTGGTTTTCTTTCCCTTCCCGCCTTCCCTCCCTCCCCCCCTCCCTTCCTTTCCTTCCTTCCTTCCTTCCGTTGTTATAAACGGATCTTCATAATATTAAGTACCACTGAGCTATAAGATGAAGTACAGATTACTTTGCACAGCACATAGGCCCCCACCATCTGGTTTCCCCCTAGCTGAACCTCTGGTGTACTCCATGTTTGGTCATGTTCCATATGCCACACTGTTTCCTCTGCTCCGAATACTTCCACCCCACCCTCCTTCCCAGCTCCCAGCGGCACCTCTCAAATAGCTACTCCCGTAAAATCTTACCTGATCAGAATAAAATCCAAACTCCTTTCCAAGGCCTACAAAGGCTTTATGTGATTTTTTCCAATCTTGTCTCCCTCCACCGTTTCCCTTTCTACCAGGCTCTTCCTGTGACTGCCTTCTTCTCACCCATTCAGGTCGCAAATCAGATGTGCCTCATCAGAGACCACCCCTCTCCCCAGGCATTTTCTTATCATATTGCCTTATTTTATCCTCCGCATAGCACGTCAATTCCAGAAATTCTTGTTTATTCCTTTATGTCTTTATTGTCATGGCTCCCTCCTCCAGAATGTAAGTTCTTTGAGGTGGGACTCTGCCTTCTTGCTTACCACTGTGTCTCTTGTCTAGAACCTGGTCCTCAGTAATTTGAAAAAAACATTTTTTTTGGAATATAGTTGATTTGCAATGTTGTGTTAGTTTCAGGTGTCCAGCAAAGTGAAGCAGTTATACATATACATGTATCCACTTTTTTTTAGATTATTTTCCCATATAGGCCATTACAGAGTTTTTTTGTTTTGTTTTGTTCTGTTTTGTTTTTTGCGGTACGCGGGCTTCTCACTGTTGTGGCCTCTCCCGTTGCGGAGCACAGGCTCCGGATGCGCAGGCTCAGCGGCCATGGCTTACGGGCCTGGCCGCTCCGTGGCAGGTGGGATCTTCCCGGTCCGGGGCACGAACCCGTGTCCACTGCATTGGCAGGCAGACTCTCAACCACTGTGCCACCAGGGAAGCCCCCATTACAGAGTATTGAGTAGAGTTCCCTGTGCTATACAGTTAGGTCCTTATTAGTTATCTATTTTATATATAGTAGTGTGTATATGTCGATCCCAATCTCCCAATTTATCCCTCCCCCACCCTTACCCCCTGGTAACCATAAGTTTGTTTTCTACATCTGTAACTCTATTTCTTTTTTGTAGGTAAGTTCATCTGTACCCTTTTTTTAAATTCCACATATAAGCAATATCATATGATATTTGTCTTTGTCTGACTTACTTCACTCAGTATGACAATCTCTAGGTCCATCCATGTTGCTGCAAATGGCATTATTTCGTTCTTTTTTTTTTATGGCTAATATTCCATTGTATATGTGTGCCACATCTTCTTTATCCATTCCTCTGTTGATGAACATTTAGGTTGCTTCCATGTGTATTGTAAATAGTGCTGCAGTGAACATTGGGGTGCATGTATCTTTTTGAATTATGGTTTCCTCCTGATATATGCCCAGGAGTGGGATTGCTGGATTATATGGTAGCTCTATTTTTAGTTTTTTAAGGAACCTCCATACTGTTCTCCAATTTACATTCCCACCAACCACTGTAGGAGGGTTTCCTTTTCTCCACACCCTCTCCAGCATTTATCGTTTGTAGATTTTTTTTTATGGCCATTATGATCGGTGTAAGGTAATACCTTACTGTAATTTTGATTTGCATTTCTCTAACAGTTAGTGATATTGAGCATCTTTTCCTGTGCTTTTTAGCCATCTGTATGCCTTCTTAAATATTTGTTGATTGATTGGATTATCGTCCCTCTCCTTTGAGCCCCATTCTCCCTTAGCGTTTATACACTGCATTGTAGAGTCTTCGTTGCTATTATCTTGTTGGTAAGAGCATGTTCTTCTCCCTCTAGCCAGTCAGTTGTTACCAATCTGAAATGATAATAACAATTAGCATTTATTGGGGGTGGCGGGGCACTCTGCTGAGTCCTTTACTTAATTACTTCATTTCATTTAATCCTCACACTAACACTTTGAGGAAGGTATTAATACATTATCACCAGTTTATGAATAGGGTAACTGAGGCACATAGAGAGGTTGAGTATCACCATACTAGCAAATGACAGAACTGACTCTCCAGCCCAAGCTTTTAACACAGTACTGCTTACTCGTGTCCCCAGATCTTCCTAATTTTTCAAGAGAAGTCAGAAGTCTGGAACTTTTACTCTTATTTCCCTATTTTAAAATGTTGGCAATTTATTCACATTGAAAAACCAAACAAAAAACACTGCAGACCAGTCAAAACAGGTATGAAGGGCTGCTTTGGTTTATATGATTTTTCTCTGACTAGACCTGGAGCTGCTTATGGTCCAACCCTTAAGATCCTGGTACTCAAATGCTGGATGGATGCAGCAATCATTTCCTTTTCTGCATCACTTTCTTGCTCCACAATAAAATACAGTAAAATAATGCCTTATGTTTCTTTAGCATGTTGCAGTTATAAGGTGCTTTCATATACATTGTTTGACTTTTTTAAAAGCCTCAATTGATGTTGCCACCATCAAACTGTATGTATGTGTCCCTTAGCCCTCAGTTTCACAGTGGATCAGAAGTAAAATGCAGGAAGTAAACCAGGAAGTGATGAGTGTTGGGCTCACTGCTCAGCCTGCTTTTCAATATTAATCTGTATTGCTGTTGCCCCACTGATCCCATTATGCACAGCTCCATGTGTGTGAAAGCATGCTTTTAAACATTCAGTGTTACTTATTTTAAATTAGTGAGACATATGCTGTCCATAAATTGTGCACAGTTTATGGAAAAAACAGTCAATACTGGGGTTTGGGTTATTTATTTATTTATTTTTGGCTGTGTTGGGTCTTTGTTGCTGTGCATGGGCTTTCTCTAGTTGCGAGCAGGGACTACTCTTTGTTGCGGTGAGTGGGCTTCTCATTGCAGTGGCTTCTCGTTGCGGAGCACGGGGTCTAGGCACCTGGGCTTCAGTAGTTGTGGCACGTGGGCTTCAGTAGTTGTGGCTCTCGGGCTCTGGAATGCAGACTCAGTAGTTGTGGCGCACGGGCTTAGTTGCTCCACAGCATGTGGGATCTTCCCGGACCAGGGCCCAAACCCGTGTCCCCTGCATCGGCAGGCGACTTCTCAACCGATACGCCACCAGGGAAGCCGGGGTTTTGGTTTTTAGATCTTGACTCTTCTGCATATACTTATTTTTTATTGTTTCTAAATTTACGTAAATAATAATCTATACAAATAATATATAAATGGACTTTCATACCATTTAAAATTCATTTTAAAATAATTTTTATAAAATGGTATAATGATTACAAACATTAAAATGTGAGCGCAGTTCTCCATTTAAAAAAAAAAAAAGTCAGTCCCTTGTCCTCCTTTTTTTAAAAAAAAAAAAGTTTTGTTCCCTTTCCATCTATTGGAAGTGGGAGTGTGTAATTAGCTAGATAAACCCATGTAATATGGGTGAAGAAAAACATGAAATAATTTGACTGCCCTGGTGCTCACAGAAGACAGTAGCTTCAAAAGACATTGTTTTTTGGCAACTTCATGAGTTGCATTTATTCCTGTGGCTGGGAAGCATGCTGTCAGGCCTCTCAGTCTGTAGGAACCATTCCTCAAAGCAGCTGTATCCTCTAAGGCAGTGATGGTGAGGGTTGAAGAGTGAAGGGAACGGAAGACATGTTAGAGGGACTGGGATGGGTTACTGCAGGTGCAGTTTGAAAAATCACTGCAGTTCAGTATGCATGTTATTTTATAATACAAATTCACTGGCCCCTCAGTTAAACCCTTGGGTTGAAGATACACACATGATAGTGTGGGATAGAAGTTAACGTGCCCAAGCCAGTAATGGCTAGAGACTGTGCTCTGGGACAAAGGGTGGGTCTCTGATGGAGCTGTTGGAGCGCTTGATTAGAAGGCAGGGAATGTGGGTTCGAGTTTTGGTTTTGCCACCAACTAGAGCTGTGACTTTGGGTAACTCAGTCTTTCTGGGTCTCAGATTAATCTGTAAAATGAGAAAATCAGACTAGGTAGTCTCCAAGGTCTTAGGCATTTTAAGTTTGCCTCTGGTTAAAGGAAAACTCTGGGAGCAGCTGCGTCTGACTGGTTATCAAGGTAAGAAGATATATATAGTTAGGGGATCCAAAGTGAATAATTACAGGTTTTTCAGCCAATTTTATCAGGGTATTCTTTGTGCTTCCTAACAAATTAAATAGCAGAGGAGAGTTGATGATGAAAAAAACATGTCTCCTGCCTTTTCTCTTTCCTTTCCATCCCTAGCTCTACAGTCCAGAGACAACCTTTAAAAAACATTTCCCTGGGCTTCCCTGGTGGCGCAGTGGTTGAGAGTCCACCTGCCGATGCAGGGGACACGGATTTGTGCCCCGGTCTGGGAGGATCCCACATGCTGCGGAGCAACTAGGCCCATGAGCCATGGCCACTGAGCCTGCGCATACTGAGCCTGTGCTCGCAAAGGGAGAGGCCACAACAGTGAGAGGCCCGCGTACTGCAAAAAAAAAAAAAGAAAAAAGCCATTTCACTATTTCTGTTTTTAGCTTCTCTTGGAATTACTTCCATAAGGCTTAATAATATGTGTAAACTTCTGTTTCTTGATTGATCAACTTTATACAATATCTGTGGACTTTTTTGATATGAAAAATAAGAATTTAAGTCACTTTTTCTACTCCCTCCTTTCTCCATCTCCCATTATTTGATATTTATATTCTTTTTGAAAGTTTTTTAATAATTATCTTTATAATTATAAATGATAAACTTTTATTTTTTGATCCACCAACTTTAAACTTTCTCAACTTGCCATTTTGTAGAATGGCATTTTAAGTGCTCCTGCACTACCCTCTTTCTATATTCCAGCTTCTGGGAGCCATACTCTACTTTTACATCATTAAGGTTAATATTTTTATCTTGTCTTGCATCCCCCAAGTATTATGTGCTCACCTTTATGTTTAGATTACTGTTTTTACCACATTACCTTTCTGTGCCTGCTATAATAGCATGTCCAGAATCATAGCTATACGATTACTCAAAGTTTGTTTTTTTTTTAAATTTATTTTATTAACTTATTTATTTTTGGCTGTGTTGGGTCTTTGTTACTGCGCAGGGCTTTCTCTAGTTGCGAGCGGGGGCTACTCTTCGTTGTGGTACACGGGCTTCTCATTGCGATAGCTTCTCTTGTTGTGGAGCACGGGCTCTAGGCGCACGGGCTACAGAGCGCAGTCTCAGTAGTTGTGGCGCACGGGCTTAGTGGCTCCTTGACATGTGGGATCTTCCCGCACCAGGGCTCAAACCCGTGTCCCCTGCAGTGGCAGGCGGATTCTTAACCACTGTGCCACCGGGGAAGCCCTACTGAAAGTTTTATGTCTCTTAAAAGCTAAGGAAATAATTGGGTATGTACTTAAAGACTTAACTTAGTAAACCATTCATTTACTCATTTATTCAACAGATATTTATTGAATATCAAACTTGTCATCACAGTGGTATTTATAATAGTGAAATATTGGAAACAACCTAAATGATTTAACTTTAGGGAATTAGTAAAATACCTACTGTACATTTTTATAGGGAATGCTCTGTAAACATTAAAAAATGATGTAAAATGTTAATAACATGAAATTTTCTGTTCTATATTAAATTTTAAAATATTTCTACAACAGTATATACACAACAGCCTCACCTTTGTTTAAAAAAAAGCATCTAAGAAACTCAGGGGGAAAATGCTAGAAGCATGTATACCAAATTGTTAATTTGGTAATGTAGCTATCTCAGGTCGTGGTGATTTCTGTTTCATTTTTGTTTTTTTCTGACTTGTATTTTCTCATTTACCCAAAAAGAACATGTGTCACTTTTTTTTTTTATGTGTCACTTTTATGATAATACATTTTTTTTTTAAATTAATTTATTTATTTTGGGCTGTGTTGGGTCTTCGTTTCTGTGTGAGAGCTTTCTCTAGTTGTGGCAAGCGGGGGCCACTCCTCATTGCGGTGCGCGGGCCTCTCACTATCGCAACCTCTCTTGTTGTGGAGCACAGGCTCCAGATGCACAGGCTCAGTAGTTGTGGCTCACGGGCCTAGTTGCTCCGTGGCATGTGGGATCTTCCTAGACCAGGGCTCGAACCCGTGTCCCCTACATTAGCAGGCAGATTCTCAACCACTGCGCCACCAGGGAAGCCCCTACATTTTTTAAACTAAAGATAAAAAATTAGAATTGCCAGTCATAGTTTTTCTTGGAATACTGATGTTAAACTAATCTAGGAGTACCTGATAAGAATTCAGTAAATATTTGTGGAATGAATGAGAGAATGATTGAATTGCAGAGATTCCTAGATCCATAGTATTGACACTTATACATTCATAATATTATCCAGAAACAAGTCCTAGTTCAGTTATCTCAAAAGAAAAATCATGTATTGAAGAATCTAAGAAACAGCTTTAACTGAATGTTGGTTGTGTAAAGGCAAATCCAGCAGGATTGAGGCCCACCACAGAAGCAGCCAGGCAACAATGCTACATTTCACAGTAAGCAGGATCTGAATAAAAGTGTCCTTTGTGCTCGTGAGATTGAGGGGTGAGTCTTGGGGCAATTTATATTATTTCTCCTTAATGGAAATTGAGGGAGCCTCTAATCCTGCTATCACATGACAGCTCCTTATTTTTTGGTAATTTGGTGAGCAGCTGTGGAGAAATGATTTTTCTGCAAAGAGAGCCAGCTGCATTCTTACCCATTTGCAAATGCCTAGGCATTACTAAACTTCCTATCCACCATGTTTCTGATCCAGGGATAGCTTCTGCAACTCACCTGCTTTTTGTTTATATTTGTAGCTGTTAATAAGCATCTGAATATTTGAGAATGCATTTTCTAATCCTTTTTATCATTGTCATCAACATTCATTAGGTACCTTCTCACTCAGGGCACTCTGACAGACACAGGGTTGTAAGCTGTAATGTGGAGACCACTTTTCTCTTACTCCTGGCTAAAGACTCTGTCCTCCTTTTCATGGTACCTACTCGATGTCCTTGTAGTCCTCTCTTCCCAGTGCTCCTTTAGCCCTTGGTGATATTATCACTCGAATATGATTTTTTTATTTTTTAAGGAAAAGGCTTTTTTATTTTATTTTTTTAAATTTATTGGCCATGTCGCATGGCATGTGGGATCTTAGTTCCCCGACCAGGGATTGAACCCTCGCCCCCAGCATTGGAAGCGCAGAGTCTTAACCACTGGACTGCCAGGGAAGTCCTGGAAAAGGCTTTTTTAAAGGCAAAAGCCTTCTAAGTTAACTTTATCAATTTGTACTTATTTTTTTTTAAGCTCTTTTAACCCAGGGTCTTTAAGAAATAGTCAGAGAATTGGGTAGGCAGGGTTTCTATGAGTAAAAGAAAGCTTTTACTTTTGATTGTGAACACCTGCAGGGTGTGGGAGAGACACGGACAGTCTTTTTTCCTATCTTTGCAGTGTTGAATTTTCACCAAGGGATGGATTTGCTTGAAATATTGTATGAACCTACTGTATTAGAAATTTCTTTAACAACAATTAGAAGCAAGTAATTTCAAAACTTAAAACTAGAATGTAGAAGAACTGCACTGTTCATTGTGATAGTCACAGCCACATGTGGCTATTTATATTAAAATTATTTAAAACTAAGTAAAATTTTAAAATGTAGCTCCTTAGTCGCAGTTGTCACATTTCATGTCAGTAGCCACATGGGTTGGTGGCTGCTGTTTTGCACAGTGCAAATTTAGAACATTTCCATCATCACAGAAATTTCTATTGAACAGTGCTGATCTAGAGCCTGTAGAAGAGTTGATGTATTTTGAAGTATTTGGTGAAGTAGATTCACCTATTTTCTGTGGAAGGATGTTTATTCCAGTTGAAGAATTTTAAGCAGCTTGAAATTCCCTGTGCTTTCTTTACATTTATCTTTGGTTGTGGCACCCTCTAGTGTTTCAGCTCTGGTATAGCTATATCATCATGAAATAACCTATTTGTGATTTGAGTCCAAGAACGTTGAAATATTTTGGAAAATTTTGTGTGTATATGCATTTTTCTAAGGAGTTCTGTAGCTTTCACACATCCTCAAAAGGGTCTGTACTTCAGAAAATAACTATGTTCTGATACAGGTCCTTGTATGGTCAAAACTCCTAGTTGTGATTTATAAGCATTTTTTCTCCCAATGTATAAATTTTTTTCTCCCAATTTATAAGCATTTTTTCTCCCATGTAACTTTCCCTTTGACATTTCTATGCTTTATCTGTCTTTATGTGGAATAGTACTACTACTAGTAATAGGTTACACTTATCTAGCACTTATTATATACATGTCCTGTTTTAAGCCCTTTTATGTGGTGAAACGAAAGCATAGGAGTCAAGTGAGTGGCAGAGCAAGGATTCGAATCCAGTACTCTGGCTCCAGAGTTTGCACTCTTAACCATCCTGCTATGGAAGTGAGGATAAGCCTTTAAGCAGGAATGAGGTGGGTTGGAGAGGACACTTTGTGTACTCTTGGCATGCTCTTGTACTAGATTCTTTGGGCCTAGTTGTATAATAAGAAAACAAAACTCTAAATCTCTGCACGCCACACTGGAAATTATAGTTAGTACCTACTATTAATTTTCAGCAGATATGCATAGATCTCTCCATATAGTCTGCCAAGAACTTAGAGTAGTAGATGAAGGTCAAAGCTGCCATTGCTACCACAATTTTCTTTGGTTTGTCCAAATACCAGACCCAGTATATTCATTGAATAATATGAAAAATCTTTTTGTGATTGTTTGTCACTATTATTTCCATAAAAAAGCACTTATTTTATTACTGTGATGTTGATTTTGTGGTTTGCTGGAATGTTAGACTTATTAAGTATCTTATTTAAAGAGCAGGTAAGACAGACTCATAAACACATCAAAGTTTGTGTTTGTATATCTCCTACTTCTTTTTCTGTCTGTACCCCCTTCTCACTTCTGTGTCCCATTTCTCTCTTCCTGAGGCATTTTATACTCTCTAACATAGCCTCTTTTTAATGATTAATCAAACTCGATTTTGTATTCAACTTCCATCGGCATATGGAAACAAACCCTAGTGGTAGCCTTATAAAAATGTCCTTAGAATCACTTTACTGATAGTATAAAAATGTCAATACATTTTATTGTATTGACTTATATAAATCAATGTAAAGTTCTGCTGCTTACCAGCACTCTGTGAGTAATTTCAAGAAAGGTACATATTTTCTTCCCTTTGTATCAGTCAGTAAACCATGTGAGGTGCTTCAGAGAATGTAATTGGTTACACAGGTGTTGGAAGACTAAAAGAGCAAAAGTAATCCAGATTTTAATAACCACCCCTTGGGCTGGGGGAACGGAATAGAAGAACCTAGGAGTTCAGAGGGGCCCCCACACAGCAGGTAATCTCACCTCCACGTGGATGCCAGGCAGCTGGTACTCAACCAGCAGGGGAGAAGATACACAGCTGGAGTTGGCACATGAGGCTGTCCTCTCTTGTTGGAGCAACTTTAATAAGAATGAAAACATCAAGAAAATCCCTTCTCCCTGCCTCTTCCCATCTTAACCTGTTGCCTCCCCTTGGTAAAACCTAATGTGAAGCTGGCAGACAAGTCTGGTAAATAAGGTTGGCTGACCCAACCCAGAGTTGGCTATAGAGCAGTTCAGAACAAGTATAGAATAGAGGGCTTGGAAGCTGAGAGATGAGATGAATGGCCAACACAACCTTATAGGAGAATTGTGGAAACTGTAATTGCCTGGGTCTAGCTTTACTAAGTATAATGTGCAGCCAGTTACCCGCAAGCATTTATTAAGGAACAAATTATGATGGCTGCTGTTCATAGAGACTTTATGTACCCAGGCCCTGCCTTCAGTGAACTTAGAATATTGTTTTCACAAAACCATCCACTCACACTCAAGTCATTATGAAGTTGTGTGGTAAAGCTTGTTTTTCTCACATGTTGTATAAAAGCATTATTATTAACTGGGTTCTTGGGTTGTTATTAATATTAATGAACATTTATAAATTTATCAACATTGGAATGAAAAATATTATGTGATTGCAGTCATAAATTAGTTTTAGATGCTCCAAATTAGGAAGTTAGCCTCACTCAAGGCAAGACTATTTCTAAACTTGAACTGGCAAGACTATTTCTAAACTTTCTTGTGCAGTTTTTGTTTTTTTATTTTTGGCTGCGTTGGGTCTTCATTGCTGCGCACGGGCTTTCTCTAGTTGCGGCGAGCAGGGGCTACTCTTAGTTGTGGTGTGCAGGCTTCTCATTGCAGTGGCTTCTCTTATTGCGGAGCACGGGCTCTAGGCACC
>NW_020172271.1:728058-728745 GCF_003031525.2 Neophocaena asiaeorientalis asiaeorientalis | reverse complement strand
TGTGGCTCACGGGCTCAGTTGCTCCACGGCATGTGGGATCTTCCCAGACCAGGACTCAAACCTGTGTCCCCTGCATTGGCAGGTGGGTTCCTAACCACTGCGCCACCAGGGAAGCCCCTGTGCAGTTGTTTTAAAGTTTTTCCTGCTCTGGTGAAATTTTGACCTATTACCCGTTGTCTGCCCGAGAATCAAATACTGTCTTTGGCTTTAGGCTTTTTTGGGAAAGGCTGTTGTGTTGAGTAAAATTTCTATCCTAGTTATGAAATTTAGATTCTGGACATGTCTAGGAATTAAGTTGAGCCTCTTGGTTTTCCTGTCCCTCGTTTTGGCTGTAGACGCTGTCTTGCTCTGAGACTTTCCCCTAGGCGGTTCTTGCAGCTTTTCTTTTGATATGGTAATGCTATTGATGAGACTAAGGCTTTCTCTTACTTTTAGTTATACCTTGATTGGATATCCTGAACTGCTCTTCCAACTTTGATTTTTAAAATACTCTACACTTAATCTCATTATGTGTGGATTAGACTAAATTTAGCACCCTTAGATATTTTATCCAAATTCTAGTAGCTCCTTAGATATTGTTGACTATAGCTACCAGCGTGCTCCTGACCAGAAATCTGTTTCTCTGAGTTCTCTTCTATTATCTTTTTTTTTTTTTTTTTTTTTTTTTTTTTTTTTTTTTTAGTGGCA
>NW_020172271.1:665397-728017 GCF_003031525.2 Neophocaena asiaeorientalis asiaeorientalis | reverse complement strand
TTTTTTTTTTTTTTTTTTTTTTTTTTTTTTTTTTTTCTCTTCTTCTTCTATTATCTTTAGTCGCAGGCCTGCTGGTCGATAAAGGCAAAAGTAGGAACTCCTCTGTACAAAACTGCCCCTCCTCCGATCCCTTATAGATCATATATTAAAGAAGAACCTTTAGATGAAGTATTTGTTGCATCCCAGGTGATGATCCAGGCTAAGAAACAGGTTTTAGTAAAATTGCTACCATGTTATGTTATTGTTTGGGGGAATGATTTTTTCTAAATGGAGTGTTGACTAATCTGCTGAACATCACTGGTTCCAGATAATAGACAGATATGCCTTTTTATTTGGATGTGATGTTTAGAATCACAGTTCATTACATGTTGCCCGGGCATTCATCTTGCTTTTCATATCTGTTCAGAGGAATCATTGTCAGGTCCATTCTCCATTTTGTGCACTCTCATAAAATTATGTTAGGGGCATTGGTTCCCTATAATTTCCTTATTTTAATGTTTTAGAGAGCGGTATTTGAGCCGTTGGAATTAATAAAGAAAGGCTTTTTAGATGCCTGACTCAAAATCTTTTGCACACAATTAAGAAAACCATATCCTCAGAGATGGATGTCTAATTTAAAGATGAGGAAATTGAGGCTCAGTCCTTCAAAAGTGGCCGTAACCATTTTGCATTCCCACCAGCAATGAATGAGAATTCTGTTCCTCCACATCCTCATCAGCATTTGCTGGTGCTGGTGTTTTGGATTTTAGTTATTCTTGATGGGTGCAAAGTGTTATCTCATTGTTTTAATTTGCAATCATCTAATGATGCTGAACATCTTTTCACATACTTTTCATAGGTGTATCATCTTTGGTGAGCTGTCTTGTTCAGGTCTTTGGCCATTCTTTAATTGGGTTGTTTGTTCTCAATATTGTTCAGTTTTAAGAGTTGTATTTTGGAACAAAGTCTTTTATCAGATGTGTCTTTTACAAATATTTTCTCCCAGCCTGTGACTTGTCTTCTCATTATTTTTATAGTGTCTTTTGTAGAGCAGAAGAAGTTTTTAATTTTAATGAAGTCTAGCTTTTCAGTTCTTTCTTTCATGGATCGTGCCTTTGGTGTCATATCTAAAATGTCATCACCATAGCCAAGTCATCTAGGTTTTATCCTGTGTCATCTTCTTGGAGTTTTATACTTAGGTCTATGATCCATTTTGAGTTACTTTTTGTGAAAGGTGTTAAGTCTGTGTTTAGATTCATTTTTTTGGCAGGTGGATGTCCGGTATTCCAGCACCATTTGTTGAAGACACTATCTTTGCTCCATTGTATTGCCTTTGCTCCTTTGTCAAAGATCAGTTGACTGTATTTATGGGGATCTATTTCTGGGCTTTCTATTCTGTTTCATTGATCTGTTTGTCTATTCTTTTACCAGTACCACACTGCCTTGATTACTGTAGCTTTATAGTGAGTCTTGAAGTCAAGGAGTGTCAGTCTCCCAGCTTTATTCTTCTCCTTCAATATTGTATTAGGGACTTCCCTGGTGGCACAGTGCTTGGGAATCCGCCTGCCAATGCAGGAGACACGGGTTCGATCCCTGGTCCGGGAAGGTCCCACATGCTGCGTGTGCCACAACTACTGAGTCTGTGCTCTGGAGCCCATAAGCCCCAACTACTGAAGCCCATGTACTTAGAGCCCGTGCTTTGCAATGAGAAGCCACTGCAATGAGAAGCCCACACACCACAAGGAAGAGTAGCCGCCGCTCACTGCAACTAGAGAAAGCCCACGTGCAGCAACAAAGACCCAACACAGCCAAAAATAAATAAATAAATAAAATATTGTATTAGCTATTCGGAGTCTTTTGCTTCTCCATATAAACTTTAGAACTAATTTGTCAATATCCATAAAATAACTTTCTGGGATTTTGATTGGGATTGCATTGAATCCATAGATCGTTAAGAAGAACCGACATCTTGACATTATTGAGTCTTCCTATCCATGAACTGGAATATCTGTCTATTTTAGTTCTTTGATTTCTTTCATCAACGTTTTATAGTTTTCCTCATGATTTTGTACGTTATGTGAGATTTATACCTACGTGTTTCATATTTTTGGTTGATAATGTAAATGGTAATCATGTTTTTTTAATTTCAAATTCTATTGTTCATTGCTGGTATATAGGAAAGCAGTTGGCTTTTGTATATAAACTTTGTATCCTACAACATTGCTATAATTACTTACTCGTTCCAGGTTTTATTTTAATTATTATTGATTCTTTTGGATTTCCTACATAAACAATCATGTCATCTGTGAACAAAGACAGTTTTATTTCTTTTTCTTGTCTTACTACATTGGCTAGGAATCCCAGTACAATGTCAAAAAGGAGTGATGAGAGGAGACATCCTTATCTTGTTTCTCATCTTAGCGGGAAATTTTCTAGTTTCTCACCATTAAGTATGATGCTAGCTGTAGATTTTTTGTAGATTTTTTTCTTATCAATTCAAGGAAGATCCCGTCTCTTCCTAGTTTCCATTTCTTCCTTTTTAAAGCTGAGTAACATTCCATTGTATGTATGTCCACGTTTTGCTTACTGATTCATCTGTTAGTGAATAGCTGGATTGCTTCCACCTTTTAGCTATTGTGAAAATGCTGCTATGAACATTGGTGTACAGATAGCCCTTTGAGACCCTACTTTCAGTTCTCCCAGCATAGCATCCAGAAGTGGAATTGCTGAATCATATGGTAATTCTTCTTAAAGTTTTTCGAGGACCAGTATGCATAGTTTGATAAAAAAGGATGTTCACTTCACTGCTGTTTACAATACCAAAAATTTAGAAGCTGCCTTCTTATATATCAGTAGGTGATTGGTTGCATAATTATTGCACATCGATACAGTGAAGTGTTCTTTGGCTATTTAGAAAGGTCTGGTAGATTTGTATGTTTTGACATGTCAAAATGTCCAGATATATTGTCAAAGAATAATATATATATTGTGAACCTCTTTTTATTTTAAATCATATGTATGTATGTATGCTTCAAAAAATTTTTTAAGGTTAATATACTTCTCTGTAGGTTAGGGAGGAAGAAGAGGGGACAGATCATAAGTACACTAGGAGAGCAAACCTTTATCTTACTACCGCATCATTTCAGGGTTTATAAGAAACACAGTTTTATAAGCAGAAAAACCAATTTGAATAATCACATTTTGGGGACAAAATGTTTAACTCCCATTTGTGTTTGAAATATAAAGAAAATGTTAAGTATTTTACTTACTGTTTTTGGGGGGTTTTTTTTTGGTTTTTTTTTGCAGTACGCGGGCCTCTCACTGTTGTGGCCTCTCCCGTTGCGGAGCACAGGCTCCAGACGTGCAGGCTCAGCGGCCATGGCTCACGGGCCCAGCCGCTCCGCGGCATGTGGGCTCTTCCCAGACCGGGGCACGAACCCATGTCCCCTGCATCGGCAGGCGGACTCCTAACCACTGAGCCACCAGGGAAGCCCTTACTTACTGTTTTTATGTCCACAATGTCATATGCTAGTCACCAGGATCTTTTAAATATATTTTTTATCATTATATATAATATCAAGGATATTTATTGTTTTGTGACTTGAGGTATAAAATTAGCACAATGAATTTCCATCTGGTTGAGACAGACTGTCACTTGATTTAAGCAAATACACAAAAAACCACATTTCCGAAATAATGCCATTCCTGAGTAAGAAGGGGAACTTGCATTTGATTCCCAGTCTAACTGCATAGTAGAATAAATCCTGCACCAGCAACAACACTTGTAAATTTGTGAAAATGAATTTTATCTTTCCTTAAATAAATTTTTTAATCCATCACACTTTCTTCCCTCACCCTTTAGTTTTTTGTTTTGTTTTGTTTTGTTTTTGCGGTACGTGGGCCTTTCACTCTTGTGGCCTCTCCCGTTGCGGAGCACAGGCTCCGGACGCGCAGGCTCAGCGGCCATGGCTCACGGGCCCAGCCGCTCCGCGGCATGTGGGATCTTCCCAGACAGGGGCACGAACTCGTGTCCCCTGCATCGGCAGGCGGACTCTCAACCATTGCGCCACCAGGGAAGCCCAGCCTTTAGTTTTTGATAAATGATAAAAATGAGCCAGTTATCAGAGAAGAAATAGTTCTTACTTCAAAAGATAAACAAACACAAAACATAAGTTGCTGGTTCCTAATAGGAAAAATACATTTTAATAATTGTGCGACAAGAAGCTGCTTACATACACATTGCAGATCAAATATTTGGAGTTAAGATGTCAGTCACATAGGTGGGTGATTGTAACTTTATTGCCATTAAAAGATTTCAAATTGCATTCGTGCTTCTGTGTACACATAATGAAAAATGGGCAAAATGAAGATTGATAATTCCCTGCGTCTGCTGTCTAATTCTGCTGTCTGCTCTTCTACGACGCCGCGTCTCTAATTGTACACATTTAGTGATAGCTAGGAGTATAAAGTTGTCGCCCATCAATAAAAATCACACAGATTGTTTAAAAAAAAACTATCAAAATAGTTTCACACAAGGAAAATATTCTACTATTTTTATGTCATTGGAATGATGCTCCCCATTTCCTACGACTTGGTGTGGTGAGGTATGTAGTAAAATCAAAGGCTTGTCAGAGTTCCTCTGCTCTTGAGGAAAATATCTCTTATTTTAAGCATTGGAATATATTACACACTGAATCCTGTTCTTTGCCTTTTTTCTGACAGTAGATCTTCATGGAGGAACACGGAGTGACCCAAACTGAACACATGGCTACCATAGAAGCCCATGCAGTGGCCCAACAAGTTCAACAGGTCCATGTGGCTACCTACACTGAACACAGTATGTTGAGTGCTGATGAAGACTCACCTTCTTCTCCTGAAGACACCTCATATGATGATTCAGACATACTCAACTCCACAGCGGCTGATGAGGTAACAGCCCATCTGGCTGCTGCAGGTAATGTTTGTATTGGGAACTCTTCATTTTTGGCTTAACTCTGATACTGTGCTTATCTGAAAGAACCTAGGATACAGGCACTCACATTTATTGTCATCATTTCTTCATGATTTCTTTTTAAGCCTTAAATTTATAACTTGTACCTGTATTACACTGAGACTTAAGTTGCAGACTCATGTACTATTAGTGATAAAAACTTTGGTTTTGTTTTTTCCTCCATTCCAGCACTCTTCACTTTTTAAAAAAATTCATTCATTTATTAATAAATTTTTTTTTATGGCTGCATTGGGTCGTCATTGCTGCACGTGAGCTTTCTCTGGTTGCCACAAGCGGGGCTACTCTTTGTTGTGGTGCATAGGTTTCTTATTGCAGTGGCTTCTCTTTGTTGCAGAGCACAGGCTCTAGGTGCGTGGGCTTCAGTAGTTGTGGCATGCGGGTTCAGTAGTTGTGGCTCTCAGGCTAGAGCGCAGGCTCAGTAGTTGTGGCGCACGGGCTTAGTTGCTCTGCAGCATGTGGGATCTTCCCAGACCAGGCCTCGAACCTGTGTCCCCTGCATTGGCAGGCAGATTCTTAACCACTGTGCCACCAGGGAAGTCCCCACTCTTCACTTTTAACTCAAGCATTTAGTCCATTTACATTAAATCTAATCACTGATATATTTGGGTTTAAATTTATCATGTTTACTATATGCTTTCTCTTTGTCTCACTTGTTCTGTTTACTTTTCCTTCAATTTTCTTTTGGAGTGATTGAAAAGTTGTTTTTTTTATTTTCATTTTTTTCTCGTTAGTTTGGAAGTTATACATACTTTTGCTATTAGTGGTACACCTAGAAATATACACCCTTCACTTATTTCAGAGTCATATGTAAGTGGTACTTTTGTTCTTTTTAGGGATAATGCAAGTTTCTTAGAACACTTGAATTTCATCCCCCTGCTTCTGACCTATATGCTGTTGTTGTTCTGTGTGTTAATTCTTTGTATATTTTAAGCCCTATATGACATTATTTTTGTTTTCTACATAGTCAATGTTAATTTTCCCCCTTATATCCCACTTGCCTTCTGAGAATTTTTCTTCTGCCTAAAGATACCATTTTATTTCCTTCAGCATGGATCTGCTAGTAGTAAAGTCTCTTAGTTTTTGCTTACCTGAGAATGTCTTTATTTAACCTTCAGTCTTGAAGGATGGTCTCCCTAGGTGTGGAATTCTAGGTTGGCAGTTATTTTCTCTCCTCATATTGAAGATGCTATTCCACTGTCTCTGGTTTCCATTCTTGCTTTTGAGCATTCAGCTCTTTCATTCTAACAGCTGTTCCTTGGAAGGTTATCTCCCACACAGACCCCTCCTCCACTGCTTTTAAGATTTTCTCTGTCTTTAGGTTTTGTGATATAGCTGGCTCTGGATTTCTTCTCATTTATTCTGTTTACAGTTCCTTTAAACATCTTGAATCTTCGGATTGATGTCTTTCATCAATTCTGGAAAATCTTAGCCATACATTTTGCTTCAGTTTTGCGTCCCCTCCATTCCGTCTCTTTTCCTTCTTTGACTCCAATTAAATATATTAGTCTTCATATTGAAGCCTTTATGTCTCTTTCCTTCTGTTCTGTATTACTACCCTTTTGTCTCTTCATGCTTCATTCTATGTAGTTTCTGCAGATGGTCTTCCAGTTTATTAATTTTTTTCTTCAGCTATGTCTAAGGTGATTTTAAGTCTGTCCATTGAGTTATTAGTTTTGGTAATGGTTTTGTTTTCTAGTTTTAGAATTTCTAGTGTTTTTTTTCCTTCCTCCCAAATTTGCAGTATTACAGTTTTCAGTTATTATAGAAAAAAAAATTTTTTTTTGTTAATATCTATGAGTAAAGTAAGTGTTATGATTTTACAGGCCATTTGGTCATTTTACTTTCTGAAGTGCCTATGGGTCTGGTCTGTTCCTGTGATATGTTACTAGTGCTGTTTCTTGTTCATGTTGGTTTTTCTCTTCACATACTGGTTATATTTGGATGAATGCTGGATGTGTGTGTGTTTGGAAAACCATTTTTAGAAATAATTTGGGAACTAGAATAATATTATCCGCCTCTAGAGAGGATTTTTGTTTGCTTCTACCAAATGCCTGAGGGCACTAGCAATCCTGGATCATCTTAATCCAATTTAAGGTTTTGAGGTTTTCTTTTTTTTTTTTTTTGTGGTACACGGGCCTCTCACTGTTGTGGCCTCTCCCATTTCGGAGCACAGGCTCCGGACGCACAGGCTCAGCAGCCATGGCTCACGGGCCCAGCCGCTCCGCGGCATGTGGGATCTTCCCAGACGGGGGCACGAACCTGTGTCCCCTGCATTGGCAGGCGGACTCTCAACCACTGCGCCACCAGGGAAGCCCAGGTTTTGAGGTTTTCTGGGCCTCTAAATGACTTAAAGCTGAGTGATATTTTGTATCATTCTCTTTGCTATTTACACTGTATATTTAGCACTGTGTGGAAGACTACATGTAGACCGTGCCTGGATGGGTCTAATATTGTATAAGGAACACTGATGTTAGAAGATATTTAGGAAAAGCTGGACAGGAAATCAATGATCAGAAATGGCCAAAATACTACATTTTTTTTAGTTTATGCTGTATTTAAAGTGAAGAAGACAGCTGCAATGAAAATAAACTTATTCCTATCAGGTGTTATCTACTGTGTATTTCTGGAATGGTGAATTTAAAAATAAGGCTTAGTGACAAAACACACATAAAATGTTTGTGAAATATCTTTTTTGAAATTTTAATACTTCCCAGAAGAGGGCATCCTAACATAATAAATCCAGTTCAACTTCTTTCCTGGGAAGGAAGATGCTTTTGAGGAACAGTTTTGCGACATTACTCTACTGCACTGTCATCGTTTTAAGATTAGCAAAGAACTTTAACCCTTTCATGTGGCAGATGTGGAAACTGAGGCCCAACTGGTAGAAATGATTTACCACTGAATCATTCAACAGTTATCGAGGAATTATCAATATTATATGCCTTATGTTATTATATATAGATACTGTGAACAAAGACTGGCAAGAGCTTGCTCCTAAAGGAGCTTACAGACCAGTGGTGGAGAGAAGGGTACAAATAATAAAGTAAAATAATTTCATAAAGCACTGATGGCTCTGAAGAATATAATGAAGTGTAAGGTAAATGGAGCAGGAAGGGTAGCTGGTTACTGCTTTTTCTAATCCTAGTTCCTTCTCTCTCTCTACTGAAGTAACCACTCTTCTGAATTTGGTCTTTATCATTCTCTTACATGTCTTTCATATTTTTTTGTATGTGTATGTATCAGTAAACAATATTTAACATTGTTTTTGCATGTGTTAAATTGTATATAAATGGTATCACTCTGATATTTTTTGTCTAACAGTGTTTATTTCATTCAGTATTATTTTTCTGAGATTCATTTATGTTGATAATGTGGCTAGATGTTTTCATTTTGACTGTTATTTAGTATTCCATTCATTATCTAAGTATGTTGTATATTGGGAGAACACTTAGGTTGTTTATAATTTTTTGGTATTTACAATTGCTGCAAATGAAAATTATTTTATATGTTTTCTTGTACACATTGAGAGATCTCTTGGCTTTGGTTTTCAAAGTTCTTTTGACAGTGTCCCACAGTAATACATTGTGATCTAGAATAAACAGATGCACATATAACTAAAATAACAATTTCTCATGAAGCAATACTTACTCCTCCTGCAAGTGACACACTCTCATGTGTTCTAATCTCTTTACTTTATTCCATTTTATTAAAAAAACAGAAACAAAAACTACTCATGAGCCACCAACAGGTGGAAATCCGAAGTTTGAAAAGCACTGCTTAAAAAAACAAAACAAAACAAAAACACTGCTTGAGGGTATAACCAGGAGGGGAATTGGAGGGCAAAGATAGGCACATTTTCAACTTTACTAGATATCCCAAGTGTCTTTCCAAATAGTTTTATTCATTTGCATTCCCACAAGCAGTGTACTAGAGTGCCTGTTGCTTCTCATCCTTACCACATTTGATATTGTCAATTGTTTTTCATTTTTGCCAGTCCGATGGGTATGAAACAGTGTCTCAGTGTTGGTTTAATTTGCTTGTCTGAGCAAGAGGTTCCAGCCAGTGAGGGAAGACAAGATAGAGCATTATCTCAGAACTTTATTGACTATAAACTTTTCTTATTTTGCATATTTCCTTTGTCCATTTTCCAAATGTGTTGTCTTTTTTTTTTAAGAGTTATTGATATTTTTTAATACTAGTGTTTTCTTTTTTTTTTTAATTTTTTTTTTTTTTTTATTTTTCGGTCCGCGGGCCTCTCACTGCTGTGGCCTCTCCCGTTGCGGAGCACAGGCTCCGGACGCGCAGGCTCAGCGGCCATGGTTCACGGGCCCAGCTGCTCCGCGGCATGTGGGATCTTCCCGGACCGGGGCACGAACCCCCATCCCCTGCATCGGCAGGCGGACTCTCAACCACTGTGCCACCAGGGAAGCCCACTAGTGTTTTCTTGGTAATATGTATTGCAATTATCTCCTAGTTTGTTGCCCACTCCCTCCCCAATTTTTTGTTACTTCTTTTTGTCCATAAAGGTTTTGATTTATATTATTGTGAAATTATTAGTGTTTTACCTTACAGTTTATGCTTTTGGAGTCTTGTTTAAGCAGTTCTTCTTAACCCTGAGTTTATAAATACTTTCCAGTAGTTTATTGTAGAAGTTATAAAGTTTATTTTTGTTGCTTTATTGATGTTTTTGTTTTACATTTAGGCCTTTAATCCACCTGGAATTTATTTTCATGTATAGCATGATGTATGAATCTACTTTCATTATTTTTCCATGCAGACAGTCAGTTACTCCGGCACCATACTTAATCATCCATCCTTTTCCCACCTCTGTCTTCTGACACAGAAGGGTGTTTGTGAACTCTTGAGTCAGTTGTGTTGGTTTATTTGTCTATCTTTCAGTCAGTTCCACTCTGTCTTAAAGACTGTAGCCTTATAGTAACTACTGATACTTGCTAGGATGAGTGCCTCTGCCTCCTTTTTAAAATCTTCAGAAATTGTTTTGGCTATTCTTAGGACTTTGTACTTCCATTTAAAATTTAGAATAACTTTATCAAGTTCCACACCAAAAAATGGGGATTTTTATTTAAACTGCATTAATTAATTAATTTAGTTAAGCAGCTTTATTCATAATACCTAAAACCAGAAATAGCCAAAGTGACCATCAGTAGAATAATGGATAAACTGTGGTTTATTCATACTCTGGAGTATTACTCAGCAATAAAAAGGAACAATCTACTGATACATATAACAACATGGACAAATCTTAAAAAAATTATTCTAATTGAAAGAAATCTTACACAAAAGGGTAGATACTGTATGATTCCATTAATTTGAAGCTCTAGAATAGGCAAAACTAACATAGGGTGAAAAAACAATAATTGTGTTCTTATGGTGGGCGGTACCGTGGGAACTGATTGGGAAGGGACATGAGAGAAATTTTGTAGTGATGATACTATTATATATCTTAGTAGGGGATTGGGTTTCATAGTTGTATGCATTTTTGAAAATTTATTGAATGATTTGTACATTTTGTAATATGTAAATTTTACCTCAAAAGAAAAAAATTGTGAATAAATATTAAACTCCAGCTAATGATATTCCTACTGAAGTATTTAGGGGGATCATACTGCAGTTTACTTTGAAATGCATTAAAAAAAACCCAATATGGGTTGATGAACATGTAGAATGATGGATAGTTACATATACTAAAATGTTAATGGTAGAATCTAGGTGGTAGATATATGAATGTTCACTGTAAAGGTCTTTCAACTTTGCTATATATGTTAAAGTTTTTAAAATATATTTTAAAGTTTTAATAATAAAATGTTGGACTCCCACAACTCAATAGCATAACAAATAACCTGATTTTAAAGTGGACAAAGGACTTGAATAGACATCTCCCTAAAGACATACAAATGGCCAAAAAGTAAGTGTATGAAAAGATGCTCAACATCACTAATCATCAGGGACATATAAATTAAAACCACAGTTGAGAGACCACCTCACCCCTGTTAGGATGGTTATTATCAGAGAACCAAAAAATCAGTATTGGCGAGGATGTGGAGAAATTGGAACCCTTGTATGCTGTTGGTGAGAATGTAAAATGGTTCAGCCCCTGTGGAAAACAGTATGAAAGTTCCTTAAAAAATTAAAAATAACAGCTACCATATGATGCAGCAATTCTACCTATGGATGTTTATTCAAAAGAATTGAAGTCAGAAAAAAAAAAAAAAAAAAAAAAAAGAATTGAAGTCAGGATCTCGTAGAGATATTTGCATTCCTGTATTCATTGCAGCATTATTCACAGTAGTCAAGATGTGGAAACAACCTAAATGTCCATTGACAGATGAATGGATAAAGGAAGTGTGGTATGTATATATGGAATATTATTCAGCCTTAAAGAAAGAGGAAATCCTACCGTATATGACAACATGGATGAACCTTGAGGGCATTATGCTAAGTAAGATACACCAGGTCAGAAGGACAGCTACTGCATGGTTCCACTTATATGAGGTATCATATTCAAACTCTTAGAAGCAGAGAGTAGAATGGTGGCTGCCAGGGGCTGGGGTGTGGAAATGGGGAGTTACTGTTAACAGCATAAAGTTTCAGTGCTGCCAGATGAATACGTTTCTAGAGATCTACTATACAACATTGTGCCTATAGTTAACAGTACTGTACTGTATGCTTAAAATTTTGTTAAGGCAGTCGATCTCACGTTAAGTGTTACTACCTCAATTTTAAAAAAATTAAATGTTGGAAAAAATGCATCAATAAGATTTTTTTCCTCTACCAGCTGTTTATGATGGAAGGGAAGGTAAAGGGCATTAATTTATTTTTTAATTACTTTGGGGCTCTTTAGAGGAGTTTATTTAAGTCAGACTGAGTATACTACTAAACAACATGTAGAGAGGCTCATCTAGATTAAAATAAGGAGGCCTATTTTAATTGAGCCACTTACAGAACATATATGTAGGATAACGTGAGCACTTAAACCTAATTTTCATTTAAGCCTTTTACAGGGTTCACAAATAGGGATGAAGGTGGATTGTCGGGTTTTTTGTTTTGTTTAAAAAAAGGAATGCCCTTGATATGTTGAGATTGCATGAATCGGAGACTGTAATAATTCCTTGAGGCCTACCCTTTCTTTCAGTTATTAGTTTCAGGGCAAACCAGACCAAATTTTATTAACATGTTTTCCTTAGAGTGGGACAGTTTTCATCTCTTTCCTGCCAGGATGCTTTCATCAACATGACCTTGTGGTCAACAGCTCCATTTAGGGCATAATTCTCAGATATAGAAAAAAAAAAATTTCCGATTAAGATGGTATCCTTCTAGATATTTCTCTTATATGTGGTGTGGTGGTATTGGAGTTCCAGGTATGAGTGATTTTCTCTGACTTCCTTAACTTGGCAGTTTCTTGGAGTAATGGATAGAGGGACACGGGGATGGAAACGAAATTTGAAATCTGCGACTTTTTTGTTTTGGCAAACTGTTCCTCTCAATGCTGCAATTTCATCTAGCACCTTGGAGAATATTGCCTTAACAGTATGGGTATGCTGACAAAACAAAACAAAAAAACACATTATATAAAATTCAAGCTGGTGTGTGGCGGGGAAGTATAAGTCATTTACTTTTTAAAAAGATTTGTTGTAAGTTTTAATGGTAAACTAAAAAATGATCCATGTTGAACAGTGGTGAAGTATATTGATATCAGGAGTATCTATATTTATTGATAACATATGAGGAAATAAGTGCTACTTTTTTGTACCTCTAATTGTTTTCTGCCTTGTATAGCTATCAGGCTCTGCCTAATCTCAGCGCATCCCTTCTTATTTCAGGTCCTGTGGGAATGGCTGCTGCTGCTGCTGTGGCAACAGGAAAGAAACGGAAACGGCCTCATGTGTTTGAGTCTAATCCGTCTATCCGGAAGAGACAGCAAACACGTTTGCTTAGGTGAGGTCTTCCTTTCTCATATTGTTGCTGTTCCTCAAATACTTTATGGAGTGGATGACAGAGTTAGACTATACCTTATTAGGTTCATCAAGGGACACCAAGTTAAATTCTTTGGTGACAGAATTAGACTTTAAAGTACTCTTGCAAGATAAATAAATGAAACTAGAAGTATGATTAACAGATGAATAGTATCACATTAATTCATTCAGAGAAAACTTATATGCCTGCTATGTGCCAGGCATTGTTCTAGGCCTTGGGAATATAACAGTTAACAAAATAAATTCCCTTAACGAGCTTATATTCTAGTGGAGGGAAAAAGAAAATAAACAGGTATGTAATAGGTCAGATGATGAAAGTGCTGTGGGAAAAAACAAAGCAGAGTAAGGAAAACAGAAAGGTTTAGGGGATTAGGGGGGATATAGTAGTTTCTCTTTTTCTATAGGAATGGTCTTCTTTCATAAGCCAACCTTTGAACAGAGATCTGAAGTAAATATAAGGGCAACCATGTTGATGTCTAGGGGAAGAACTTTCTGGGCAGAGGAAATAGTAAGAGCAAAGGTTCTGAAGTGGGAAGGAATGCGTTAGACATGTTTGAGGAACAACTAGGGAAAGAATGAGAAGAAGTGTGGTCAGAGTAGTAGTGGAGAGCCACACCATGGCATCTTCTGGTCCAATATAAGGGCTTTGACTCTTACTCTGAGTGACATTGGAAGTCAATGAAGACTTTTGGTCAAAGCAATGATATGATCTGGCTTATGTTTTAAAAGTATCACTCAGGCTACTGTGTTGAGAATAGTCTCTGGGGGTACAAGAATGGAAGCAGGGAGACCAATTAGGAGGTTATTGTAGTAATCCAGGCCAGAAATGACAGTGTCTTAAAACCAATGTGGCAGTAGCAAAGGCAGCAAGAGGTGGTCAGGTTCTGGATGTATTTCAGAAGTAACCCCAATATGATTCCTTGATGGATTGGATGTGCTGTGTGAGAGAGAAAAAGGAGTGAAGGGTGACCTCTGGGTTTCTGGTCTGATTCCTGGAAGGATTGAGATGACACTTACTGGAAGAGGATCAATTATGAGAGTGAGGGTAGGGCAGAATCAGGAATTTGGTTTGGACACGTTAAGTCTGTGATACCTCTTAACCATTAAGTGGAGATACAGAATAAGCAGTTGGGTATATGAGTCTATAATTCAAAGGAGAGACCTTAGCTGAAGATATAAGCACATAGGTAGTATTTGAAACTATGAGGCTGGAAGAGATCCCCTAGGGAATGAGTGTGGACCGAAGCACTTTACCCCTTAGGGGTTAGAGAAATGAGAGGAATTATCAAAGGAGTCTAAGAAATAACCAGTGAGTCAGGAGGAAAACCAAGAGAGTGGTATTCTGGAAACCAAGTGCAAAAAGTGTTTCAAAAAGGAGGGCATGTGATCAGCACTGTCAAGTGCTGCTGACAGGTTGAGTAAGATGCAAATTGACCATTAGATTTAGCAACATGGAGGTCATGATTGAACTTGACAAGAGTGTTTTCAAAGGAGCAGTAAGGATGAAAGAACTGGAGTGTCTTCAAGACAGTATGGGAAGAGAGGAATTGGAGACAGTGAATATATTTTCGATCTTCATTCCTTCAAGGAATGCCACCAAATTTCTTGTTTGGTATGTGGTCCTTTGCTCAGTTTTATTTCTTCTGAAGAGTTTGTAGGTTGCAAAGAAAGATTATTACACAGATGTGGTGCATGGAGGGGTTAATATTTTGACAGGTTGCATAACATGTATCATATATGATAAGAAATTTTGTCTATAAAATGTTCCAGAAGTTTCTTCTTGTAGTGTTTTAAATACTATATCCAAATACTTCAGATGTTTACTGGAATGTTGAATTCAGAGTGCCAGCCCATGTAAATGATATGTGACAAAAGCTGGAAAATATAGTCTATATTAAGAACATAAGAAAGAAACTGAAGGGAAAATCCAGAGAGTACTTAACAGTAGCTTTCAGCAAAGAGGTTATATACCACTAGATGGGCCAAAAAATTTCCTTTCCTTTAATGATAAATTCCATTTCCTTTAATGATAGTACAGGCAGGAGGAATTAGAATGTATTATTTATATAAATATTTTTTCTATAATGGGCATAGACACAATAGTACATGCTTTTGGAGAAAGACGGAAAACTTTCTTGTGACATGTTGGCTTTGCTTCATTTGAATTGGCATGACTCACCAGTCCCTTGAAAGGGTAGACCAAGTTCCCAGAAGAATTATAGGATGTAGAACTTTAATCTCCCATGATTTCAGAGGGAAAGGACAGTGTTTCTATTTCATCCAATGTTGATATATTTGAAAAAGCTCTTTTACTCCATCCTCATTTGTAAAATACTTCGGGACTAAGAATTATTGTTTATATCACAATGAAAATCTGCAAATGGCAACATTTTTGAAGTAGTATTTTTGGATAAAATTATGTCAGTAAGACATAAACAATGATTATATCAAAGAAATTAGAAGCAGGTGACTTAAGGCCCCTTCATTAAACATGGAGTTGATATAATAAAGTCTATAAGAGGATATCTCAACATTAATCTTTGCAGCAGTAAGAGAAAACCCCTTTGGTATTGATGAGATCAGGAAGTATGTTACTCGCTGTGTTCAGCATTGTGTCATGGCTGTGTCCTGAGGTACACCTGAGGTAGACCCTTATATCTATCAGTGAGCTAATCGTGGGTCTTCAGGACAAAGGTATGTACATATTTCTACTGAACAGGACATTAAACTTCACACGCTCCCTTTTCAAAATTCAGGTAAAAGAAACATATCTAATCAGAATAAATTGTCCCAAGTCAAAGTAAATCTTGTGTCTGTATCGCTGTAATTTCTATCTTCTTTAACTGTTTTTGTTTCTTTTCATTCTCTGATTCAGGAAACTTCGAGCCACATTAGATGAATATACTACTCGAGTAGGACAGCAAGCTATTGTCCTTTGTATCTCACCCTCCAAACCCAACCCTGTCTTTAAAGTGTTCGGTGCAGCACCTTTGGAGAATGTGGTAAGAAACCTTGAGTTGTGTTCTCAGATACCGTTTGTTTTCTGTGGGTTGTTGTTCATATTTTTTTGATCCTTAGTCTAGCACAATAGTTATTCTATCTTCCCTTCATCCAGAGGTTGGAGTTGGGCCTGGTTTTCAAACTCCTTTATGCAGATCAAAATAAAAAGGATCATTTCTGTTTCTACTTTCCATAACAAGGTATTTTACCTCATCAGATGCAATGGAAAAAATGATGTTGTGTTCTTTAAGAAACCAATGCAAGATTTTTTAAGAATATTACTGATTATGTCAGAAACAAATGGTGTTTACTCAAGATGTGAACTTCATGAGGCAAACCTGGGAGCATTTTATTGATCACTGATATCTGAGTTGCATATTTTATTTTATTGTTTTAACTTAAAAAAATAATTTTTTGGCTGCATTGGGTCTTCGTTGCTGCACTTGAGCTTTCTCTAGTTGCAGCGGTAGCATGTGGGATCTTCCTGGACTGGGGCACGAACCCGTTTCCCCTGCATCCACAGGCAGACTCTCAACCACTGCGCCACCAGGGAAGCCCTGGCAGGCGGATTCTTAACCACTGCAACACCAGGGAAGTCTGAGTTGCATATTTTAAATCTCTTGTATTTCTTCAAAGAATTGATTTAACACTGCTTCAATTTTGAAATATAGTTGAATATTTTGATTATATATTTATCCATAGCTAACTTTATAAAAATAGTATTTTACCCTTGCATACTTATACTATGTGAACTACTCTTTTCTGGCTGAAATAACTTTGAATCGTTTGTAGAATGATGATCTGTCCAGATTTAAATTGCATTTTATTTTTACTAGGATAAGATTTATTAGCTTACAATAACATTTCTTAGATCTCCCACATTGAATAGACATTTCAAGAGTTCAGAATTAGTAATCAGCTGAGATTTTAGTGTATTTTTTTTCACACACACAGATGTTGTGGTTCTTTCTTAACATTTTTGAGTTTTGTTTTGAGTTTTCCTTTAAATTCCTGAGGCCCCAGAATAGGATGTATATTAGGACCTTTCCTTACATATTCATTACAGGAATATGGTAGATGGCTTCTAGTGCAAAATGGTACCTAACAGGCAGCCCTCATGTAGTTGACAAACATGAAATCTGGGCATGTCTTCTTCAGTATTAAAATTTTTAGATAGTATTACTATTACTAATAGTAATGTGATCTATGAAAAAGCCTCATCTGGAAGACTCAGAAAAATACCTCTGAAAATTACTCACTGAAAAATTCAAAAGAAAGTGTTAGAAAACTGTTGGAGTCCTCCATAGAATACAAAAAGTTACAGACTCTATGAAACAGGAAAAAAATGGTCATATGATAGCCTAAACTGAGAAAAAGCAGGAGATATTTTTCTGTTGACTGACACTTGATAAATATAGGCTAAAGAATAAATGCCAGTAGAATTAGAGACAAAATATGTCTTCCAGACCACTAAAGAGGAAAGAAAGTCTATACACAAAAGATAGAAAATAAGGGGAGGAATTTAAAAAACAAAACAAAACACAAAGTATAGAACAAAGGAATATAAGTGAGACCAATTAATTCTGTTATAAACCATAAATATAAATACTATATTTATATTGTTGTTAAAAATAAAGATTTGCTTTTAGATTGGAACAACAACCCAAATCAGAACCCAATTCTATTTAATTTATGTGACATACTTACAGTGACTCACAAATGTTCAAAGTAGATGCAAACTATACCATCAAGAAAATGAAAATACAATCCACAGAATGGGAGGAAATATTTGCAAATTATGTATCTGATACAGAATTTGTATCCAGAATATATAAAGAACTCTTATAACTCAACAATGAAAAGACAATTAACCTGGAATTCCCTGGTGATTCAGTGGTTAGGACTCTGTGCTTCCACTGCAGGGGGCATGGGTTCGATTCCTGGTCATGGAACTAAGATCCCACAAGCCGCTCAGTGCGGCCAAAACAAAAACAAAAAACAATTAACCCAATTTAAAATGGCAAAGAATCTGAATAGATATTTCTCCAAAGAAAATATAGAAATGGCCAGGAAGCACATGAGCACTTTATAAATAATCATTAGGGAAGTGAAAATCAAAACTACGATGAAATACTTCACACCTACTAGGATGACTATAATAAAAAAGATGGACAATAATAAGTGTTGGAAAAATTATGGACAATAATAAGTGTTGGGATGTCGAGAAATTGGAAGCCCCATACATTGCTGTTGGGAATGTAAAATGATGCAGCTGCTTTGGAAAACTTCGGCAATTTCTCAAAATGTTAAAAGCAAAGTTACATATGACCCAGCAATTCTACTCCTACGTTTACCCAAGAGAACTGAAAACAAAACCTACACACACAGTGTTCATTGCAGCAAAACTTACATACAAAAATATATAACAGTGTTCATAGCAGCATTATTCATAATAGCCACAAACTGGAAATAACCCAAATGTCCATCAGCTGATGAATGGATTAAAAGAAGTTGTATTATCTATACAGTGTAATATTACTCAGCAATAAAAAGGAATGAAGTACTGATAAATATTACGGCATGGATGATCCTTGAAAACGTTGTGCTAAGTGAAATAATCCATTCACAAAAGGCCACATGTTGTATGATTTCATTTATGTGCAGTGTCCAGAATAGTCAAAGCTATAGAGACAGAAAGTAGGTTAGTGGTTGCCAGGTTGGAGAAGGGGGATGAAGTAATGGAGAGTGACAGCTAGTGGGTATGGAGTTTCTTTTAGGGGGAATAGATTATGATAATGCTTATTACATGACCCTACAGATATTTAAAAGAGTGAATTGTACACTTTAAACAGGTGAATTGTATGGTGTGTGTGGTAGGCTGATTAATGAATGGCCACCAAAGATATACAGATCCAAATCCCTGGAACCTTTGAGTGTTACTATATGGCAAAAAGGACTTTGCAGGTGTGGTTAAGTTAAAGATTTTTGAGATGGGGACATTACCCTGGATTGTTCAGGTAGGCCCTAAATCTAATCAGAGTGTCTTTATATAAGAGGGAGACAAAGGGAGATTGATGTAGAAGTAGGAGATGTGTTGGCAGAAGCAAGAGGGTGGGTGCAGGGAAGGGGTCAGGAGCAAAGGAATATGTGCTAGACGGCAGCTAGGCAAGATGAGAAAATGGATTCTCCCTTAGAGCCTCCAGAACAACCAGCCCTGCCAACATCTTGAGCCTGTGAAACTAAGAGAACGAATTTCTGTTGTTTTAAGCCACCAAGTTTGTGATACTTTGTGGCAACCATAGGAAACTAATATGTATGGTATATGAATTATATTTCAGTAAAGGTGTTAAAATTTTAAAAGCAAAATAACAGGCAAAGGTATGTCAGACAAATCCCTACAAAAATAAATCATGGATCACAGCATTAATATCAGACAAAGCCAGATTCTCAAGACAGATGAGTATTAACTGAGAACCATAGGTCTTCTAGTGTTGATAAGTAGTTTATGTCTCAAGTAACATTAAAGCAAAGAATGTAGATCAAAAAGTTAGAAATGGGAGAAAAAAATAAAAAGAAACTATAGTGGTAGTAGGAGGCTTTGCTATCTTTGTCAGATCAAGGAAGAAAAATATAAATAAGAACAGAGATCTGAATATTAGAATTAATAAGGTTAATATAAAGAATAGATATATTAACATTGATATCTTACAAAATATATTTTTGAATATACCATATTTGAAAAATTACATGAATGGGTTATAAGAATTGACCATATGTTATTATTAGGCCCCAAAGAAAATCTTAATAAATTGTAAAATGCAGAAAATTACACAGGCCATGTTTTTGACCAAAGTATAGAAAATTTAGAACTTAATATTAAAAGTTGACAGGAGGGCTTCCCTGGTGGCGCAGCGGTTGAGAGTCCGCCTGCCGATGCAGGGGACACGGGTTTGTGCCCCGGTCTGGGAAGATCCCACGTGCCGCGGAGCAGCTGGGCCCGTGAGCCATGGCTGCTGAGCCTGTGCGTCTGGAGCCTGTGCTCCGCGACGGGAGAGGCCACAACAGTGAGAGGCCCATGTAACGCAAAAAAAAAAAAGTTGACAGGAATTTTCAGCCACATGGAAATTTGAAAAAACAACTTAATTTGCAGACTACTTAAAAACAATTTTTAAAAAACTTTAAAAATTATGACCTACACTGATGCTCAAAGGAATGTTTATTGCCTTGATTTTTTTTTTTTTATACACAAGAAAGAAGGAAAAGAAACTACATCTAAAGCCAGAAGCTGGAAAGGGAACAAGAAAATAAGTCTAAGAAATAGAGTAAGTAAACATGAGGAAGAAATTAATGATTTTGTAAACAGAAGTAGAATTGTTACATTCAAGAAATGGTACTATGAAAAATCCAATGAAATAGAAAAACTTCTAGCATGCTAATTGAGAAAAAGGATGAAGAAAAATATGCAGTCTTAGAAGTGAGATAAGAGTTATAATTGCAGATAAGAATAGATTGAACATTGCAAGGAAATGATATGCATTAATTTTGTTCTTTTAAATTAAAAATCCTAACTAAGTGGATAATTCAATAAGAAAATAAAATAACGAAAATATATCTAAACCTCAGTAGGATAACAAACATGTACAAAACTGAAAAAGTAATTAAACCATATCCTTCAAAGGGACACTACGCTCCTGATTATTTGGGGTGACTTCTGTTAAACCTTCAAAGTACAGCAGAATATTCTTTAATCTTATATATATACCAGTACACAGGGTGGTATTAAAGAATCAGAGCTCATGTTTACCATAATCAATTATGCAGTGTATTCCACATAATCTCATATTAACAACAGTAAAAGAAATGATTTGGATTTTATAATAATGTCTAACATTTATTGAATGCTGTGTTCTAGGTTATGTTATAAGCACTTTGCATGTATTATCTCATTAAATATTATTAAAATTTTGTTATTTGCATTTTGTCCTCCTACCTGAAGCCATCATTAATATTCCTTCTTGCTCTTCTTTCTGGAGGCTGCTGGGAACTCTGGAAAATTAAAATTCAGTAGGGCCATTCATCTTTGGAATATGGATTTCAGATTCAAGATTGTCAGTTATTTTACAAATTTGTCAAAGGGGGATTGAAAACTTTACTGGGCCTTTTTTTTTTTTTAACTTTTGTCTATTTATTTATTTGGCTGCGTTGCGTCTTTGTTGCTGTGCGCAGGCTTTCTCTAGTTGCGGTGAGCGGGGGCTACTCTTCGCTGTGGTGCGCAGGCTTCTCATTGCAGTGGCTCCTCTTGTTGCAGAGCATGGGCTCTAGGGTGTGCGGGCTTCAGTAGTTGTGGCATCTAGGCTTAGTTGCTCCGCGGCATGTGGGATCTTCCCAGACCAGGGATTGAACCTCTGTCCCCTGCATTGGCAGGCGGATTCTTAACCACTGTGCCACCCAGGAAGTCCCTACTGGGTCTTTTAATACGTGGTGTTGAGGTTTCTCTTATATTTTCCAGGGTTTCATTTATTTCTCCATACTGTGTTCTGCCCATATTACCTCCTTGCCCACAGTTGGGATGTATGGCAAGCCACTGTAAACAAAAACAACAAACTGGAAAAAAAAATTTTCAAAATAAGAACAACTACAATTTACTGAGTGTTTACAATGTGCCTGTTTCTGCTAAGCACTTTATGATTTTTACTTAATCATTACAGCAACCCTATGATGTATATATATATATGTTATTATCTGTGCTTTACAGATGTAGAAATTGAAGGTTTAAGAGCTTAAGTATTTTGTCCAGGGTCACACAGTAAGGAGTGAACTAATGATTAACATTCTTAGTATATAAAGAGCTCTCAAAAATCAATAAAAATATGAACAGATGAATGAATAAAAAGATCCAAAGATATGTTTGAATATGGGTTAGATATTAGAAGATGATATTAAGGAAGTATGTTATTTTTGCAGGTTGTGATAATTGTATTGTAGTTGTGTATGAGAATGCCCTTATTTTTCCAAGATGCATGTTGAAATATTAAGAAGTATTGGGACTTCCCTGATGGTCCAGTGGTTAAAGAACTCCGAGCTCCCAGTGCACAGGGCCCGGGTTCAATCCCTGGTCAGGGAACTAGATCCCGCATGCCTCAACTAAGATCTGGCGCAAATAAATAGATAGATAGATAGATAAATATATATATATATATATTTTTAAAAAGTGTTGCAAAGTCTATACTTTAAGTGGTTAGCCCAAAAAATGTGTGTGTGTATAGATGGCAGATAAAGTAATTATGCCAAAATGTACAACTATTGAATCTAAGTGCTGGATGTACAGACATTTATTTTACTGTTCTTTCCACCTTTCTGTATATTTAAATTTTTTCATTTAAAAATTATATTTTTAAAAATACCCAAAGACAAAAGAACATAAATACCCAAAGACAAAAGAACATAAATACAGACATTTATTTTACTGTTCTTTCCACCTTTCTGTATATTTAAATTTTTTCATTTAAAAATTATATTTTTTAAAATACCCAAAGACAAAAGAACATAAATAAAAGGAGAAACTACAAATGTTTAACAACCACAGAAATTTTCAAAGAAATGGGAATTAAAACAAAAAGTCATTTTACATGGCTCATGTTGGCAAACAGGAAGAAGATATATAACTTGCAGTGTTGGCATATCAAACAGGCAATGTAAATTGGTGTAATTTTCTGGAGGGCATTTTGGCAACTGGGATAGAAAGTGCCCCCAGTGTACACTTTTTAATCCAGCTTCCTTTTGAAATTTTCTCCTAAGAAAATAATTGATTAAATGAGCAAAGATATCAGTCACTGTACTATTTATAGTATTTTTTTAAAAATTGAGAATAACCTAAAAGTTCAAATATAAGGGGTTGGTCAGATAAATCGATGGCTCATCCATAGATAGGACTGCTACACTGCCATTAAGCATGATGACATAGATCTTTCTAATATTTTCAGATGCTGATGATGAATTATTAAGTGAAGAAAACAGGTTAATAGAACCATACAGAATTTGATCCTACTTTAAAAGTAAATCTGCATTTTCTACATGTTTATGAAATTGCTGAGTGCAGAGGATTGTTGTAACTAACATTTGTATAGTAGAGCAGATTTATATTCTCAGTAGTCCTGACAGGAACCCTGAGATGTAGGTATTTATTTTGCAGATGAGAATACTACTAGCTCAGAGGTTAAGTGATTTGCCCAAGATTCCCCAATTTCTGAATAGTAGAGCCAGGGCCCAACATCTCCCATAGGTTTGTCTAGGATATTGAATATAGAGTTTCAATTTTAATCTCATTTTCTTAGTCTTTCCCCCACTCCTCTAAAGGGGGACAACTATACCTTCCAGTTCTTCCCAGTTCTGTGAAAGGTCAGTATGGTTGCTATAAGCAAGCACCCACTATAGCTACTGCTAGCTTCTTTCTGGGGAGGGAAAGAGGCAGTATAACGGTCATTATTCTGGTGCCACTGAACAGCAAAGGTCGCTTTCCCTTTCGCTTCTCCTGGTCAGACCTGCAGAACCAAGAGAAGAGGCCAGAGAACCTTGGGGGTGAGTAAGTGATGAGGTGAAAGAGAGTAGGAAGTAAGAGAGAGAAACTTCATCTATATGTGCATATGTTTGTATGTAGTTTTTAAGGGAGAAAGTCATTTCCATGTATATTGAAGATGCAAATAACACAAAACAGACATTATCAAAAATACTTTCAAACGATTGACTGAAAGAGAATAGGAAAGAGAAAAATCTCCTCCTGGATATTTTAATAGCATCTCAAGTTCAGCAAAACTAAAGTCTTCTCCTCCCCAACCAAAGAAATTAATGTCTGTTTCCAATATCTGTCCTCCTCATCCAGTTACTCAAGGCAGAAACCTAGAGCCATTTTGGCACCTCCCTCTCCTCTTCTCCACCCCACACCCCATCTATTACTTTGTTCTCCATTCATTTCCTAAATATCTCTGAAATTGGCCCACTTTCTCTGTTTCCATTGCCACGACCCTAGCTACCAATCTTGGTGTGCATCCAGTTCCCTTTTCGGTGGCAGGAGCCCTCTGCTTGACTCCCACCTGTCTCTAGCCTCATCTTGCCCCATTCCCCAGCTTCTCTCTCTACTCCAACCACAGTCTTTGTTCACTCCCTTGCTTCATCCCTCCACAAAGCTGTTGTGTATGCTCTTCCCTCTGATTTGCCCTCTCTTACCTCCTTCTTCACCTTATTAAACTTTGACTTATATTTAAGAACTCATCTCAGTTGACACTTCCTCTGTGAAGTCTTTCTGACCTCCCTGTGCAGATTAAAGCCCCTTGTTCTATCCAAGACTCTCACAGCGCCTCTGAGCACTTATTATAGCTGCTTTATTATTTACCGATTTGTGTGATTATTTGATTAATGTCTGTCCCCAGCTAGATTGTGAGCTCTTAAGGTGGCAGGGACTGGATCTACTTTATTCTCCATTGTGCTCCCAGTGCAAGCACTGTGCCTGCCATAAACAGTTGCTCAGTGATATTTGTTGAATGAATGAAGCATCCTAAACGTTTGGCAGCACTCAGAAATTCAGAATGCAGATTTGGTTTCTAAATTCTGATCCTGCATTGGATCGAAATTGAGATCTTGAGAGGTAAAGATCTATTAAGTTAGATTGTGTCATCTTTTATAGTACTTGTCCCAGTTTGTAATTACACATTTATTTTTGTGTTTGTCTTCTCCACTAGATTGGAATATATACAACCTTGGGGCACTGTGACTGATAACTTTGCTTCCCATTTTGTCCCCAGCCCTTTCCTTAGCACAGTGCCCAGCATACAAATGAATAATAAATACTTTTTGGATGGAGAAGCTACTGGTTCAGAGATTACATATGCCATGTCTATATATGTAACATGGGGGTAGTGAAATAACTTAAAATTAGGCAAACTCTCAGAAAGGGCCTTTGACTATGATGGAGAATGAGAGTTCCTTAACCTAGAAACTTAAGATTTCTCTAAGCTGCTTGGGATCTACTACCTTCAGATCTAATGTCCTCTGCAGTTTAAAACTTTTGTCTTTTTAAGGCCTCTGCTCTTTAAAACAAAGCAAGTTAAAAGACCTCCAGAATAATTCCATTGAATGTTTTGGTCTTTTTGAGTATCATTCTTAGTGAATGAAGGTGTGGCTCCCATAGTAAAACATAGAGTTACCAACATTTAGACAGGCTAATTCAATCCTGCCCATGGGTTGATGTTAACTAGAGTGGGCATGTGTAGCTAAAAACTTCCCTTTTGTGAAAACTCTGTTTCGGCTTTGATTTCTTGAGTGGTTTCCCACATTGATTTTTCCTGTATGTGGCTCAGTGTCCTCATGTGTGAAATAAGGATAATACCAACTTCACTGGGGAGCAGTAGAAATTAATTAAAGTTTATCATTCCCCTATATGTAATGTTTACAGAGAACTGGCATGAAAGGCATTGGCAAATGGTAGATTTTAAAGTTGCTGTGCCCTAAGGACATTGTCTTGGTGGCTTACTGCCTTATCACATACTTTTATGAGCTTTGTAGAATAGGCCTAGAAAAATTTTATTGAGGGACAGAGAGAATTTCCATCTTTTTTCAGAAGAACCATGGGAGTTTCTGAAGGTGGAGCTCTTTCCTCAGAGTCAATAATCCACAGCATTTAGATGGGGTTACTCTGGGTATGACTAACCAGTTCTAAGGTACAGATATTAGTCACAGTCACAGAAGCAAGAGGTAGCTCTGGGGTTATCACCAGCTTCTTTGAAGTCATCCTTCTGCCTTTGTTTAATTCCACCTTTCCAATAGTCTCATGATTTCTTGTTTTAAGTCATTCACTTATTTAGATAGGTTTTTAAAAAATGGCTTCAAGTTACATGAAATGTGGAAGCATATTTAAAAAGTAGTAAAGGAAAAGCCCTATTGTTTGTTTATTAACTTATTCAACAAATAACTAACACTGTTAGATACAAAGTACGAGATAAGGATTCCATCCATCTAAGTCCTTTGAGGTTTCAAGGTTCAAAAGTAGGGATCCAGGGGGCAAGGGGAAAACTTGAGATCTGGACTGAGGCAGGAGAGGGAAGAGGCTGACATTGGGACTGAAGAGAGAACAGAATGAAGCCAACAGATTTCATGGGCCACAGCGTGTGGCCTGGCTCTGTGCCAGGCATGCTTCAGGATCACAGGTCTGAAGGCAGCTTTGCACTTGAGCATCTCTTTGTTATATACCTCAGATGACAATGTATTTTTAATCTCAGAGGGGCTCATAGGTAAAAAAATATTAAAAATCTTTTTTGAGACCTTCCTGAAGATTCCTCTTTTATCCAGAAAAGCTTTGAGTATGCAAAATAATTATATCTTGTCTGGGACTGTTTTTGCAACCTCACTAAAGGCCCATTGACCTTACGGTTGTAGCAGCCAATTCCTAAATCCTCAACAAGCGCGTTCTGTGCCCAGAACTCTGATGGCTCCTGTAAACACCCTAAACGCTCTCATCTCTGTTAATTATGAGGATGTTTGTTAATGTATTATCTGTACATGTCTGAATATGTGAAATGTTTCATAATATATATTTTAAAAATAAACAAAAGGCCTGGTTCCTGTGCTCAGTGATTTCATAACACTAGTTGTGTACAGTGTAGCCTGGAAATAACATGTAAGTGACACATGATTATTTGAATCTGTAGAAGTTTAAAGGAGTAAGATAATTATGGCAAGAACACTTGGGAAGTTTTCTCAGAGAAAGTGGAAGTTGAGTTGGGCCTTGAAAGGTAGATAATATTTGGATAAGAAGCAGAATTAGTTGAGTTGGGCCTTGAAAGATGGATAATATTTGGATAAGAAGCAGAATTAAAGACCCAGAGACAAAAGAACTTGCTAGATGCAGAAGTTAGTGAGGAGGATGGCTAGCTAAAGAGGGAGGATGGTGAGCAAAGCTGCCCAGTAGGACTCTGGGTTATGCGCTGGGAACTCAGGAGGGTGCTATTCACATAGTTCTCAGAGCTGGGCATGCACAGCTGTACGTGGTGGCCCTGGTGGAGAGTATTGGGAAAGTAGGGAATGATCAGAACAGTTGAAACGCAAGACTGAGAAGTTTGGACTTCATCCTATAAGAAGTGGGGAACTGTAGGAGTATTTTTGAGAAAAAAGATAAATGATAGTGAAGTGGCTGAACATATAGGCTTTGAAGCTACGTAAAAATTAGTTTGATTTTCTGCTATATTCCTATATACTAGCTATATAATTTGGGGAAGTTACTTAAGCCTGAATTTTCTTATCTGCAAAATGGGTATAATGGTAGTTTCTTTATAGAATTATGTGAGAATTAATTGAATAATGTATGCAGTGCATGACACATAGCAAGTGTTCAGTAAATGGTATTTGATTATAATTTATCAGTGTTTCAGAAATTTTAAATGGCAGCAGTATAGAGGATGAATTGGGGGAGGAGAGATTGGTAGGCAGACCAGCTGATTTTGTTTTTAAGTGGTTTTTAACTTTAATTGTGAAACAAGTTAGTTGACAGCGACATATTGGTGTGAAGTGACAAAGGCTTTAGCTGTGGTTTTTGGAATAGAAGGTGGAAGTTGGAAAACAAACAAACCTGTATTTCATCATATCTCTGATACCATCAATTATAAGATGCACCGTTATTTATGTAGCACCAAAAAAAGAAAAAATGACAAACTCTGACACAATGCTTATTATCACTTGGAATTTTTATTTTATACTTATTGAAAGAGTTTTTTCAGGCTTACTTAGATACAGATTTTAATCATACTGCTTTTGTAAATACATAAAAAGGAAAATGTAAGTGAAATAAATTTCCTATTTCTAAATTTTTTTTTAGCTATTCCTAAAACTTTTTCACACTCACAGTCCAATTCTTCTGGATTACTTCTTGTTTCAGAGTCATCATTGTATGTGTGGTTTCATGTAATATTGTCCTCTGTGCCATCAAGAGCATGGGTGGTGCTTCATTTCTTTAAAAAGAGCTCTACTGTTGTCTCTGAGACTTTTTCCAAGCTGCGACAAGTTTGATGCTGGTGCTTTTTGGTCTTACCAGAAGGATCACTGGGGAAGTTATCAGACAACAGCCAAGACTCACATTCCTTTCTGAAATGGTGCTAAATGGTTTGTTGATTTTAAAGGCCAGGGGTTACAGTCATGCCTCCAGGGATAACAGCCATGTTCACAAATGTGCAGTCAGTGACTGCTATGCCCCATAACACCTGGTCTACAGCAATTTTAACATGTATTCCAATTTCAGAGGAATGATAAATGTGGTGGTGGTGGGGTTCATCTCAGGATTGATAGATCAGGTAGAATTGAAGCCCTAGCTTTTTAATTCTGGGAAAGTTAGTTAACTTTACTAAGCAGACTTAGAAATATTGTGTTCACACCTGAAGTTGTAAATTACTCTGAGGGATGCTTTACCAGCTTCTTTTTTTTTTTTTATCAAGATTTTTTTAAGGAATTATACAGCACGGGCAAGTTTAGCAAAATTCCTGGATCTGAATTCCTGGAATTCTGCTGACCCATACAAATGGCTGAAATTGTTTCAAACTAGCTAATAATAGTAATAATCTAATGATTTTTTGTTTTAGAATGCCAGGTGTTTCTGCACAATGAAATTTACCCTTATATTATTTTCATTCACTCCAACTATGGGAATACATACTAATATAATGATTTAACCTGATACATTAAAGTTCAAAGACCATAAATTAGGCTTACTCAGTTTTTCTGTGAGTTGGTAGTGTAAAAACTCTACTTAGGATATAGAAACCTAGAAATCAGAAAATATGTATCCTTAAAGATGCCATGACAACACAGCTGTTTAGTTACAATAAATATATCAGCAGTAATTTTTGAAACTTTCTCTTTTATTGGAAACCAGGATAAAACTGAATCTCTAGAGATAATAATGATTCTACATGTTTGCACTATTTTTCTTTCATCACTTTTATTGTTGACCTATTTGGAAAACTCTGTAAAAGTTGTACATCGTAGCCAACAATAATTTTTACTTTTCCATATGCTTGAGGTTGAGTATGGGAATCTTTCTCTTTTAATCTTCATAGTGAGATATTTATAAGGAAGTGTGTGGTGATTGGAGTTCAGTCCACTTAGCAGAAAACCCAGGACTCAAACATTGTCATAACTTCTGGGTAAACCTCATTTTCTCTTACCCTTTTTTTCTAAGATAATGGCCTGAGCCCTGAAAGCAAGTTAATTTTCTATCCCATCTTGTCACATTTCTATAATTCCATGGCTTCTTTGTTATCCCCAAAGGTATCCTCATCCCCCTTGTGTATTCTTGTAAGTGAATGAACCCATTATTGGTGGTGGTAGGATCCAGTGTCTCTCTGCCATTTCTGCTCATGATAGAAGAATGTGTACATGTGCAATGTGCTGCTGTTAAGTTCTGGGTTTTGAGAGACCTTTCACTGGCATTGGAAGGAATGGAGTCAGAGTAACAGTATCTGCTTCAGACCTGGGCTTGTCAGAGTTACAGACGCATCATGGGTTTGAAGTTCACCTCTGTCACCAGGGAGTACCAGAAAGGAGGAGGACTTGACCTGTGGTGCTCTCTCTGGCCCTGGGCCTTACTGATAGTGACACCTAGCTAGTTTTTTTCTCTGCCTTTCAGTGCAGCCTCTTGTACACTTGAATCTCCTGTTTGCTTGGTAGTCTAGCTTTGTAGGAAAGTAACGGCATAGGAAAGTTTCAAATAAGTTTCTTAGAGTTTCAGGGACATAAGTCCTCAGTGATCTTGAAAATGATTTTGGTAATTAACTGCCACAGCTAGGTTTTATCAAATGGCCTGGGAAATGCAGAATAATGAATGCCATTCCTGTTAGATCTGGAACAGGTGTTGGGGCCAGCATTTACGGAGAAAAGGTGATTTTAACTGAGGAGCGGTATTTCTGTAAAAGATTTTTCCTCTGGCTTCTTTCTACAATTGTTACCTGTAATTTCATCATCTTTTCATTTAATTCTGTACAATGTGATGTCTTTGGGGCCAGCGGGTATTTTTATCTGCTAGCTGTGGACATGTTTGTTCTTAGGGCTCTGCAATGGCTGAGGGAGGCCCGCCCCACCCACTCTCTGGTTGCTTGGCACCAACCCTCCCTGGTTTTTGGGCATCTTGTTTACTTCTGCCCTTAATTCCCTGCAGGTCCGTAAGTACAAGAGCATGATCCTGGAAGACCTGGAGTCTGCCCTGGCAGAGCACGCCCCTGCGCCACAGGAGGTTAACTCAGAGCTGCCGCCTCTCACCATCGATGGAATTCCAGTCTCTGTGGACAAAATGACTCAGGTAAGGGGCAGGGAGTGAGGTGGCACAGGTGTGGGCAGGCCTCAGATCTCTTTTTTTAGTTTTGTCCTCAGTGATATACCACGAGAGTGAGACACAGGCTGGAGCCTGATAGTGAAACAGCAGCAGCCTTGGAAAAGAAAATGTAGTGCCAGGAGAATGCTCCAGCCGAGGGCGTGGATGTGGTCTTCTACTTCTGTTGGCAGTTTTTTCCTTTCACTTGGGCCCTTGGGTTAGATAAAGAAACTTTTAGCTGGAGTTGGTTTGGACAGGAGACTGTCAGGACTTTGATGAATCACAATCAGGGGGACAAGTAAACTTTCAGTCTCTTTTGGGCTGAGCTGCTCCTCTTTCCATGTAACTTCTGAATACCACCACACTATTGCCAAGGAATGCTCACTGCTCCAGGGAATAAGAATGGAAAACTCAGAAGGATACCCTCCTGAGTCATTGCTTTCCTCCTCTCCCTTTGAGAGGGGAAGTCAAAATGTACTCAGCCTGATAAATCAACATACCTCAGGGATTTTGCTGAGACTGTCCCTTATAAGTTTTTTAGCTTTAAAAGTGATAGCTTGATCGAGATCAAATGCCTTTTTTATAACATCTTTCTACCTTATTTCTTTATTAATACTTCCAGCTTTAAATTCAGTTGTGAGTTTTCTTTCCTTATCTTGTTCAGACTTCCAGCAGCATTTAACATAGTTGATTACTCCTTCCTTCTAAAAATACTTTCTTCTCTTGGTTTCTGTACCCCACCTTCTCCTGAATACCCTCCTGCCTCACCGGGCACTCCCTCTCAGCTCTGTGCTGGCTCCTCTTCCTCTTCTCACCTGATCAATATTGGCAAGTCCCAGGGCTCTATCTGTAGTTTTTCTCCAAGTAATCTCATCCTGTCCTGTGAGCTTTATATCCCATCCGTATGCTATCTGTACCCCAGCTTATACCACTGTTAGATCTCCAGTATCTAACATGCCTGAAACAGAACCTTTGACTGCCCCCACTCTCCACTCCAAATGTGTTCCTCCCCTAGTATTCCTCATATCAGCTGATGGCACCACGGTCCATCTGGTTGCTCAAGTCCCAGCATAGGAGTAATCCTTGGTTTTGCCCTCACTCCCCCACAAACCTCATCTAATTCATTAGCAAGTCATGTCATTTCATGTCTGAAATGTATTCTGAATCTGACCATTCTTCTCAGTTCCCATCACCACCCTTGCCCAAGCCTTTAGCATCTCATGCATGGACTGTTTACATTGATCAGTTCTATTGATCTCCTTTCTACTGCAGTCCACGCTCTACAGAGCCACCAGAGATTTTTTTAAAAACTTAAATCAGGTAATATCACCCTCTTGTTTAAGCCCTTTAATGGCTTTCCACTATTCCTAGAATCAAATTAGACTCTGCCATGGCCTCTGAGACCCTATATTAACCTGGCCTCTTTCAACCTCATTTCTCATTCTTCCCCTCAGTCACTGTGCTCTGGCCACACTCACCCTCTTTCTTCCTGACAAACACTCCAAGCTCTTTCTTTTACTTTTTCTATTTCCTCTGCCTGAAACATTGTTTTCCCAACTCATTGCATGATTGACCTTATCTTATTCAAAGTCTAACTCAGATGTCACCTCCTGAGACAAGCCTTTCTTGATTATCCCATCTAATGAAGCTTTCTCCTCACCACCAAGTTACAGCCTAATACATCCCCTATTTTATTGTCTTCGTAACACTTACCACTACCTGAAATTATCTTATTAACATTTATACTTCTGTGTGGTCTGTCTCTTCAGCTAGAATTGAGAGCAAGGGCTTAGTTCTGTTCTTCACTGCTGTCCAGTACAGCTGCCTGGCACCAGATAATATCTGTATTCTAAATGCAGTTGGCCCTCCATATCCGTGGGTTCTGCATCTGTGGATTCAACTAGCCTCGGATTAAAAATATTGGGGGGAAAATATTGCAGAAAGTTCCAAAAAGCAAAACTTGAATTTGCAGTGCTGCACCTATTTACATAGCTTGTACATTGTATTAGGTATTTTGGTAATACAGAGGTGGTGTAAAGTATATGGGAGGATGTGTGTAGGCTATGTGCAAATACCGTGCCATTTTATATAAGGGACTTGAGCATCCTCGGATTTTGCTATCTGTGGTGGGGTCCTGGAGCCAATCCCCCGCAGATACCTAGGGGTGACTGTAGTACTCAGTCAATATCTGTTCAGTAAATGACCTAAGAGGCAGAGCAGAAATGAATCCAGGGAGTGGGTAACTGGGTCACAAGTCTCCTGAGTGGGTGTTCACTCTGCAGACATTGATGCTGCAGCTCAGGAGATGGCACTTCATTTTTACCTAAGTCTGAACTAACAACTTGGTTTGAAGTAATGCAGTATTTTAGAAATATAATGCTGAATTGTAATCTTTTGATTGTTGGATTCACAGATCTTTCTGTGGACACTTGAAGTATCTCTGGATAATGGTTCCGAAGGAAAGCATTATCCAAACTTTTTTCCTGTCATTTCATACCTGCTGTTATTCTATCCCTAGGACCATTCTGACTGGTTAAAGAAAACATAAAGTGAATCTTATCTGATTAATGTACAGAATCTACTCCGTATCTCAGGTATAAAGTACATCTAAAGCTAACTAAGCTTCTGATTAAGAAGCTTACTTTATCAGAAGTAAGGAGTCATCACTAAGGAGAAGGAGTGCACTATGTTTAGGTAAACTCCTCTCCTGCGATGGGCATGTTTTGCTTCTTTGTCACATTTGGTGTGTTAGGTTGAAATAATCTGAGGTTTTTATTATATTAAATCATGGCTACTGATAATTAGGAAAATTTGGGGACGGTCACAGAAGTCAGAGCAAACAGTTTAATTATCACATTGGAGGTAAAACATTTAAAACTGTTGTTTTCCATTTTTATGAAATATGCACTCAGTAGAGCTTGGTACAATGGTACATCCAAGGGAAGGTGATACTAAGTCATGAGTCGGTCTCAGAGGTACTTTGTTGGATGCATCTTGTTGGATGCATCTTCTTTATTGTTGTACATTCCCTCCTTACCCGTCTCACCACAGATGACGAGTAAAAAATAACGCATAACAAATAAAACAAACATGGTGAGGAGGAGTGAGCAGGGTGATGAAGAACCCAGCTTCCAGCTGAACAGGAATTTCTGAGGAGTCGGATCCTGCGGTTCCTCCCCCCACAACCCTTTTTTTTTTTTTTAAATTGTGTTTTATTTTGTTTTCCTCAAATATTTGCTTTCTTCTTAATGTTAGCCAAACACCTTTTTTTTTTTTTTAGCTTATTGATCCTAAAGCCTTTCACTATTAATGGTAGTAAAAGCAGGGTTCTATTTCAAACCAAACCTAGATAGGCAAGGTTATGGGAATTATAAAGCATCATCAATAGAATATACATTGGTACAATTTTTCCAGAGGGCAGGTTGGCAAAATTTTAAATGTGCATGTCATGCCCTCCAAGTAAGCAAAGATGTATGCTCATGGCATTGTTTACAGTAGGAAAGTCTGAGAACAGTGTGATTGAATAAATTATAATAGTGGTGTTTAGAATTTACATGGAAAGAAGAGCAGTTTAGCCCAAAACAGAGACTGTTAGTGACTGTGCAGTGAGATATTAGACACTAAAAATGATGATTTGCTCTCTATTGCAGTAGAATAATACTGTGGTATATTAAGTTAAAAACTAGTTATAAAATAGCATTTCTTATGTACTCTAATTTGAGGGGTTTAGGGTTTTATTTTTGTTTGTTTTCTTCTACTTGGGGCGGGGATGGCTAGATTTTTCCCCCTGCAGGGAATACAAGATTGAGTTAATTGATCTCATTTGTTTAAAACATGCACACGAAACTTGCCTGTATGTGTGTGAGTGTGTGTGAAACTTTAGATGGATATACACCAATATATTAACAGTGATTATATATGTGTGGTGGCATTATGGGTGATTTTCAGTGTCTTTGTCTAATAAGCATGAATTTCTTTTATAACCATAGAAACCCCAAATTGAATTTTTTAAAGTGTAAGTTTGTTGATGTTTCTGCTTTGTTTTGTCCAATGATTTTTTAATGTTCCAGTGAAGATGTCAACTCTTTTCTCTCTCTCTCTCTCTTATTTTTCTCTTCTGTAGCTACTGTGTATTGGAAGGCACAACACTAAGTTCTTTACAGGAGTATCTCATTTAAACCTTGCTCTCCAGTGTGAGAGAGAGAGAGAGAGAGAGAGAGAGGGAGAGAGAGTGTGTGTGTGTGTGTGTGTGTGTGTGTGTGTGTGTGTAATTTCTATTATAGTCAAGGAAGAAGAGCTCAGATATGGTCTGTAGCCATAAAGGACAACGTAAGTTTAAGTGGACACCAATTTTAGAGTTGAAACCATATGGATAATTCATGACTTCCTTGAAGTGATAAAATTCCTGAATTATAAAAGTGCACTGGAATAGAGATGGACTTTGGGTTAACCAGACAGCTCTGTTAATCATCTTACCTGCACTGAATGCTATGGAGATAGCTAATGTTTATATTGATGACCCTGATTTACAAGTATAATTCCATATACAGTCCTAAGATGAGTTGTGAATCATCCAAAGAGAATAAATTATATTCAACATTGTTCTAAAGTTATGTGTCCCATTATTTTAATTCTTTACAAATTAGGAAGTTAGCTGGAAGATCTAGTCTTTAAATCCCCATTCTACTACATAGTAGCCTTGGTTCTCAGTTTCATCTTATGAAAGTGAGAATAATACCTGCCCTCCTACCTTATGGAGTTGGAGGAAGAAAAAATGAGATGTTATATTGGAAAGTACTTTGAAAACTAAGGAATCACACAAAGGTATTATTACTAATTATTAATACTAGTTATATACGTTACCTATATTAACTTTTGAATAATCTGAACATACCATTTCTCACCCATTTTTCACTTAGAGAAAGTTAATGAACCTAGCTTTTTTTTTTTTTTTTTTTTAACTCAGCAGTGAAGTGGCCAATACAGGTCATAATGTATTAAAAAACTGAGGCACAAAGAGAGGAAGCAACCTATGAAGCAAGCTAGTGACAAACAATAGAACTTAGGGTGGAGTCCATATTGGCAGTGCTTTCTTCTGCCTCTCTCTCTCCTCCTGCCCCCATTACTCTCTCTCCCTCTTTTTTTCAATGAAACTATACTGCCATCATCGCTCAGACTGAGTATCTCTGGTAATCTACACTGGACAGTTACTGTTGTAAAAGAATTTCTTGACTTGCTCCAGCAACTGTCAAAATTGTCTTCTGCAACAGGTTGAAGTTACATATAACATAGTATCTTAAATTCTGTGTGAGCTGAATGTGCCGATTCTTTCAGGAGGCAGCTCTGTAGTTGTGGTTTTTGTTGTGTTTTGCATGTTGGTTTTTGGTTTTGATAAAAGTATAATTCTATATGAGTAAATAAAATGTTTACCTGAAAAGCTTCTGTTTTTACTATTATAAATATATCTTGATTCTGAGAAAGTCTTTTTTGGTGTGTGTGGTAAAAAACACATAGCTCTGCAGTATTTTTAGTGAAAAAATGAAAACTTGAATTTCTAGGCACCTTTAAGAATAGTGACTAGTGGCTAGAACTTATCCCATTTCTGTCTGACTCTTTTGTGTAAGAATTGAAGGAGGTTGAGAAAAGGCTTAGGAGAAGAAATCATTAATATGGTATAGATTCTGCAGTCGCATTTACAATGAAATAATGAAGTCATCTTTTTCAGAGATTTTGAAAGCCAGGTCGGCAAAATTTTCTTGGATACTTCAGACCAGAGACCAGAGGATGGGCTAAATTTTGCTTCTCAAACTTCAATATGCATAGGAATCACCTGAGAGTCTTGTTTGTTTAAATGCAGATTGTGAATCAGTAGGACTGGAGTGGGACCTGAGATTCTGCCTTCTAACTTCTAGGTGATGCCAATGCTGCTGACTCACAGACTACACTGTTTTGTTTTGTTTTTTAACCTCTCTATTGGAGTATAATTGCTTTACAATGGTGTGTTAGTTTCTGCTTTATAACAAAGTGAATCAGCTGTACATATACATATATCCCCATATCTCCTCCCTCTTGCGTCTCCCTCCCACCCTCCCTATCCCACCCCTCTAGGTGGTTACAGAGCACCGAGCTGATCTCCCTGTGCCATGCGACTGCTTCCCACTAGCTATCTATTTTACATTTGGTAGTGTATATAAGTCCATGCCACTCTCTCACTTCGTCCCAGCTTACCCTTCCCCCTCCCCGTGTCCTCAAGTCCATTCTCTACGACAGACTACATTTTGAGTTAAAGGACTTGAATTGTTTCTTATAGAGTCTTTAAGCAATAATTATGATTTTGCTAGTGGAAAATCAGTTAGTTCTTTACCACATTTGAGTCCTGTGGGAGTCTCTTGTTCTTGGGAGGTTGTTAATCTTTTTGGACTTTGTGTTAGAAGAGATCCAGGCAAAGAATATAATTATAGAAAAAATATCTCTGGAAAGACCAGTCTGGTATTACTGGTTAAAATCCACTCCTTTTCCCCCTCTCCCTTTCCTCTCCTCCCTTGAACTTATTGCCCTCCTGTTACTCTCACTGGGGCAATCTTCGTTGCTTTAATATTCCCTTGGAGTGATGATGCAACAGGATAGAAATTCTTTACAAGTTTTCAGGGGAAACCTTCAGAAGCCTCAGCACAGCGACTGTTTCTTTTAAAGAAATTATTCACAGGGATTGACATGTTTTACTTAGAGAACATTCATCAGTTATCAGTTTAGGTTTTTTGAGTATTGTTTTGTTTTGAAAAAGCATAGATCTGGCCTCTTCTACCTAAAGAGTAGAAAATTATGCTAAGTGAAATATACCAAACACAAGGGACAAATATTTTGTGATTCCACTTACATGAGGTGTCTAGAATGAGCAAATTCATAAAGACAAAGTAGAATAGATGTTACCAGCGGTTGGGGGAAGTAGTAATGGGGAATTATTGTTTAATAGGTACAGAGTTTTTGTTTGATGATGAATTCATTCTGGAAATAGTGGTGATGGTTGTACAACATTGTGAATGTACTTAGTGCCACTGAATTGTACATTATAAAATGGTAAATTTCATGTTATGTATATTTTACTACAATTAAAAAAATTTTTTTTTTAGAAGAAGGGCTGGATAAAAAGTATTTAAATTAGTTCAGTGGTCCTTAAACTGGCTGCACAGTAGAACCACCAGGGGAACTTAAAATCCTAGTGCCCAGGCCACACTCCAGACCAATTAAGTCAGAATCTTTGGGGATGAGATATAGGCTTCTGCAGTGTTTACTCCCCGGGCAATTCCAGTGTGCAGCCAACTTTGAGAACCACTGTTGTAGATCACAGTTCCCAGCTGTTTCTCCTACTGTTGTGTCAGAATCTATGTGCAGAGTAGGCTTTTCTTACTGTCAGAAATGATCAAAAAATGTTGATGTATATGATGCCATTCCACATTTTGTAAATTTTAGGTAAGCAGGATGAGATTAAGGGAATGTAATAGAACGCAGCATATTTTGAGAGTAAAATAATTGAGGGATATATTCAGGAATACCAAGAGCAGGGAGCACGCATATAAATTCCATATTCAGGACAGAACTAGATTAGGGAAAAGTAGCTGCATATTATATGACAGAATATCTAGAACAGATTAATATTTCTTTCAAATTAATAAGAAAATTAGAAAAATAAACAAAGCATTACGAACAGTTGTAAAAAGGAAAAATAGTCAGTAAACATAAAAAGAGTCTCAGCCTCACTAGTAATGAAAATTAAATCATTTCCCTAACATCCGATGAGCCAAAATAAGAAAGCAGGGTAATTAAAAAATGTGAAGGCGACCCCTGGGGCTGCACGTGAACCCCCAGGCGCCCTGTGGCCTCGAGGCAGCCGGCAGGCAGGGGTCAGGACCTGCCCCAGCCTAGAGCCTGTGGACAATATACAGGTGACAGAGCTATGCTCTCATTTCCTTTTGGAAGCAAAATGAAGGAAAAACATGAAAACAAATTAAAGATTTAAAGCTTTTTTTTTTTTTTTTTTAATGTGTGAAGGGAGGTTTTGAAATAATGGGTATTGTTCTGTACCATTGGTGGGAATAGGATTGACAAAGTCTTTTAGGAGGACAGTTAGGCAGTATCTATTAAAATGTCAAAATGCATATACACTTTAACCAGCAATTCCACTTTTCTGCTACAGAAATACTCGCAGGTGTGCTCAAAGAAGCATGTACAAGCACTGTAAACACCCTAAAAGTTTATCAGTAGGAGAGCGGTTAAATAAAATGGGAAAGCTGTGCTGTGGGTACTAAGCAACTGCTTCTTTAAAAATGAGATTATTCTAGTTGTACTACCGTGAGAAGATCTCTATGGCAAAATGTTGAGTAGAAAAAGTGAGTTATACTAAAATATGTGAATACGTGTGTTTTCTTTCATCACATAAAACTGCCTTTCCAGCATGTATTTATGTAAATGCATAGAATTTGGCCTGTACGAAAGGATGTTCATCAAATTGATGCCTCTGGACAGGTGACTAGATTGGGGAAGGGTAGATCAAAAAGAGAGCTTTGACTTCATCTGTGTTATTTAAATTTTTATACAGAAGAGTACAACTAGGATAAGTAGCAGAAACTGACTAATCTGAGACTCCTTCAAAGAGAAGGTGGAAATTTTAAGAGCATTTTGATTAATGGGAGGGAGACAGTATAATGGGTAGATGGGGTATGGAGCTAGAGAAGCAGAAGTGTTGGCTTGAGAGAGGAGTGTCTTCATTGGCTGTCCCTTGAATTCTCTAATTTTATCTTTCCTTCCAAACTTGTTCTTCCCATGTTTCTATGGGAATGTGTTTTATGGGAAAATGCGATTAAGAGAAACCAGTGTTTCTGCTAGCACTACTACCGAACATGGGGACATAGGATTGGTGTTTCTAGTAAGGAAAGCCACTTTCATTATCTCTATGAACAGAGGTCAGTGGTACAAATAATTACCAAAAGTGAGCAAAAAAATCATTTTGCTTTTATTTTCTAATGCCCTTTAAATATCCATTTGAGTATGATTGGGACTGTCAACCTGGAAGTTCATAATTTTAAATTACAGTTATGAAGCCACAGTCCGAAAATTCTTCACTTTTCCTTCCCTGCTACATTGCTGTTTTCCTGTAGGGTATAGAAAACATCACCTTTCAATGTGGTTTGATTTTAGCTACCTTCTCTTTAAATCTGTTACATATTCTCTGATCTCTTCAGTAGATATGGAGTTGGCAAACATTTTGCTTTGAAAGGCCGTTTCTTGGTTACTGAACCTAAATGGACATCTGGAGCCTCAAAATTCCTCATCTCGGGTACATGCAGAGCAAAGAGAGAGGAAATGGGAGGAGAAGGGTACTTGGGAATATATAAGGATAAAGCATTGTTGGACAGCAAAGTAACAAAATTTACAAGTGGAAAATTTCTAGCATAGTAAGAAATATTGTTTCATTTTGGCCAGATTAAAACTTACAGTTTTAGAAAATCTTTTTTTTAAACCATCTGTGATTTCCACATAATCTTTACTATTGATTGCCACTGGCATGAGTTTAATACCTTTTTTCTTTGCTGAGTGTGCCCTGGAAGGAGTGGTATTTTCTACTCTCTGCTGGTTTGAGGTGGGCTTACTGACCACGCCGGGCACTTGAAGCCCATCTAGAGCCCTAAATTAGAATGAGAGGCTGGGAAAGCTTGTTGCAGCCCAATTAAAGGATAGCCGGAGAGGATAGGCTTTACCTTTGCTGATCCTGTTGATTGTCTCCCCTGCGGATTAAAGACAAACCTTCCTTAACAAGCGCATTGAGTAGCTTGGGTTTCCAAAACTCTCCAGGACCAGTAATTAATCCAACTGGTAATGAGAGCACAGGGCTGAATTCTGGAAAGGAGTCATTTAACTCTTTCTATACTGGACAGCTCATTTACCCTTATTAATATCCCTTTATTAGCACTAGTTATTTGGGACAGTATGAAAATAGTCCGGTGGAAAATTGCTTCTTTCAGTGAAGTCACATTATCTTTGCACTTAAAAGCAAAGATTGTCCTTCATCTCTAAACTGTGCAGTCTTGAAAAGTTAACTTTTGTAGTAGAAAGTGCTTTTTGCCTCTTGTTTGATGTAGGGGCAAATTTTGTACAGTTGATAGTTAGTACTTTAAAAAGCTAAGATCTGACTCTGAATTAGAACTTATTAATTTCACTCTGGGCCCATTTTTTTAACTTAAAGAGGTTTTTGCCTGTGGAAGTAACCTTTCCTTTGTGCTGTTTCCGTTTCTCCTGCCTCTCATATTAGCCTCTACTGTCTTCTTCCTGGGGCTTTGAAACATTTCCCATCTAGAAATTCTAGCACATAAAACATCTTTTAAAAACTTTCATTTTTTGTTAATTTAGAGATATTTGGCCTTCTTATTTCATTATCTCCTCACTCTGCTGGGCGTGGATATAAAGAACTCTCCTTTTGGAGACTGGTAATGGGATTAAAAGAAAGAGGAAGACTTATAAAAGTCTGTGGTATGAGTTTATTTTGTTTATGCATCAGAGAAAGCTATTATTTCTTTATATGAAGAAATATAAATATTGTGTGTGAGAACTAAGCCTTTTCCTTCTCTATATAACTGAGGCTAGAAAAAGACACTCCCAGGAAGCCAGGATAAAGGGAAAAATGACTTTGAGATGCACTTTCTTAAAATAACTGAAGAAGTGACCTCATGAGCCAGCTGATAGCCTGGGTTTGCAAATGGATACATTTCTGTTAGCCTGCTGCTTGATGCCACAGAGCCAAATATATAACGGAGTATATAATACCCTATCCTGCAGGCAGGAGACTGTCTGGGAGATGGGGGGTACTTAGAAGGAGGTGAAATGGCAGGCTTGGGGCAAGAATTAACGATGTAAGTACAGTCAGCAAGAACTATCTTTATTAGGTAAACATTACTGATTTGGTTTCATGCTTCCCTGTTATGTACCAATTTCTGTCATCTTCTGGTAAAATAGTATTTAAATGAGAACACTTGATATTTAAATAGGCTCTTTAATACAAGTTTTGCTGTACTCATTATCTCATTAATACTTAAGTATTCCCATTTCTATTTTTTTTCTTTCTCTATTTTACGGCTACAAGCCCGTGTCCTTGCGTGTGACTCATGCTAAAATTGTCCTCTCCTTTTGGTCTTAAGAGGCACTATGAGTGTGTTCTTAGATGAAGGATGCTGCTTATCTCTGGTATACTATAGACCACCAGGTTCAAGGGAAAGCAGTACGTCTGAGGAGGAAGATTATAACTTGATAAACTGCTTCTCTTGCCAAAAATCATTGTCAGCAATTGAGAATATTCACAAAGTAGGCTCCCCTTCTCCCCCAGTATACACACACAGCGTGGTTACCATGCCAGGAGATAAAGAAAGGTAGTTGTTTCTGTGGTTTAACATCTGTCTGGTCTGGATTTGATTTGTAAAATAAATCTGAATGAAATTCATTAAGATCAACACATGCTTCAATACGTATATCTGTATGTCAGACTCATAGACATTGGACTATCTTACTAGAAACTTTTTAGAAGAGTTTTAGAGTTATTTTCCCTTTTTATTAAGTAAAGCCCATTTATTTTCATATATTTTGTGACCAATCATGTTACCAAACTCTCATTGTTTATAGTAGTTTTTTCATTTTATCCTCTGGGGATTTCCAGATACACAGTCATACCATTTACAAATAGTGGTGATTTTATCTGTTTGTCACCTCTTATTTCTCTCATCTAATTGTTCTGATTACTACCTCCAGAACAACATGTTGAAGACATATTGACCTTGACACCATAAATGCATGGACGTTCTAGAAGGGAAATAAGCTATAGCATCAATAGTACCTTAGGGGGCGGAAATCAAACATGGGGGCAGATATTCTTGATCTTATAGGAGCAAGTGTATGAAATACAGCTTAAGATGTACTTTACCAACATATGTATAATTCTCCATCACCCATGGAGCTATAGTGACCTATGAGAAACAGACGGTTCTCACAGTCACATTTTGGGGCTCTCCATAACCCTCCAGGAAGGCTCTCTTTTATAATCTTAGAATTTGTTTGGAGGCACAAACACATCCCAGACATCTTTCATGACTACTGATGACCACACTCTTGTTTTCCAGGCCCAGCTTCGGGCGTTTATTCCAGAGATGCTGAAGTACTCCACAGGTCGGGGAAAACCAGGCTGGGGTAAAGAAAGCTGCAAGCCCATCTGGTGGCCTGAAGATATCCCATGGGCAAACGTTCGGAGCGATGTCCGCACAGAAGAGCAAAAGCAGAGGGTGAGGGTTCCTCTGGCCTGAGTTTCCTATTGCTTTTCCATTCTGAATCAACCACCTCATTTTTGTTATTCTACTTCTTATGCTATAAAGTCTAAAAACATTTGTGTAATAGTCAAACCTATCCCCCAAAAGAGGTTTGATATTCTCTGATTTATAGCCTTTCCCATTCATCACTCCATCACTGTAAAACTTGGGATGGCTCTGTGAATTTACACTTCTCTCTACATAGTTGCCTTTTGGAGCAGTTTTAATTTTATAAGGTGCTTGGAAAAACTAACGAAACTTGAAGTAAAAGGTATCAATCACTTTGAAGACTTGAAATGTCCTTATTTCTGATTAGCAAGCATCACTGTTGAAAATATAAATATAGAGAGATGTGAAGTTAGTGAAGTCTGCTGATAATGAAACTTATTTTAAAAAAGAAGAAAGACTAAACCAGGTGTCCTCCCTTACTTGTTCTGCATACTCATTTTTTTCAGTTAGATCCTCAGATCTACTGAGGATCTTGAATAAAGGGACTTCCCTGGTGGTCCAGTGGTTAAGACTCCACACTCCCAATGCAGGGGGCCCGGGTTCGATCCCTGGTCAGGGAACTAGGTCCCTCATGCTGCAACTAAGAGCCCACATGCCACAACTGAAGATCCCACGTGCTGCAACGAAGATCCCGCGTGCCGCAACAGCAGACCCGGCACAACCAAATAAATAAATAAATATTTTTTAAAATCTTAAATAAAATTCTTGATGAAAGAGTAACCTTCTTCTGTGAGAAGTTTAACAGTTGGCCTCAGGAATACCCAAAAGTTAAACCCGACTTTGATCAGGAAGGAAACCAGTGTGAAATTGTTGGTACTTGGTGCTGAATTTCTTTATGTCCAAATCGGTCTGTGGGAAATAATCCTGAGAGAGTTACTCCATGCAAGTTTGGTTTGGTTTGATAAATAAGCAGCTGCTTATTCCACAGTAGAACTGAATAACCAACATTCTTTGTGACTTAATGTGCTTTTCTGGTCTTTTGATGACAGGTTTCATGGACCCAGGCACTACGGACCATAGTTAAAAACTGTTATAAACAGCATGGGCGGGAGGACCTTTTGTATGCTTTTGAAGATCAGCAAACACAAACACAGGCCACAACCACACACAGTATAGCCCATCTTGTACCATCACAGACTGTAGTCCAGACCTTTAGTAACCCTGATGGCACTGTCTCGCTTATCCAGGTGAGTAAACCTTCTGGTTACCAGATTGTGGTTTCTGAGGCAGATCAGTGGGCACCTCACCTCAGACTGGAGAAAGTTGTCTTTTTTTTTTTTAATTTATTTAATTTATTTATTTTTGGCTGCGTTGGGTCTTCATTGCTGTGTGCTGGCTTTCTGTAGTTGCAGCAAGTGGGGGCTACTCTTTGTTGTGGTGCGTGGGCTTCTCATTGTGGTGGCTTCTCTTGTTGCGGAGCATGGGCTCTAGGCGCACGGGCTTCAGTAGTTGTGGCATGTGGGCTCAGTAATTGTGGCTCGCATGCTCTAGAGCACAGGCTCAGTAGTTGTGGCACGTGGGCTCAGTAGTTGTGGCTTGCGGGCTCTAGAGCTCAGGCTCAGTAGTTGTGGCACACAGACTTAGTTGCTCTGCGGCATATGGGATCTTCCCAGACCAGGTCTCAAACCCGTGTCCCCTGCATTGGCAGGCGGATTCTTAACCACTGCGCCACCAGGGAAGCCCAAGAAAGTTGTCTTTATATAAATTCTTGTATTAATTTTATACAGCTCCCCAAGATCTTCCTACCTGAACTCTATTTTTTGAATAATATTTTAAATTGTTTGCATTTTGCTAAATACAAAGCTATAGATAGCATTTCTAGACATTTCCAAATCAAAGCACTGTAAAAATGGCTTCTTTTTTTTTTTACCATTTCACTCTCTCAGTGGCCAGGAAATATTCCTTCTGAATTACCACTTCTGAGGTGAAACGTAATTTGTTGGTAGATAGAGGGAGCGTCTAAAATTCAGATTGGGGAGAGAGTAGAAAGTTGGTTGACTGACAGTGGGCACCAATGATGAAACATGATGGCTTCTCATAGTGACTTATATGGTTGAAGTAAAACTCTGAAACCCATGTTAGTGTCTGAGATGTGATTTTAGTAATTCATTTCATATTACAAGGCATATTAATCATTACCTCTGCTGAATTTGGGATTATCTGAACTTAACTTCTGAGTAAAGGAGAGGTTGAAGGATCCATCCACTGACACATCACTTTCCATGTTTTTTCTTTAGGTTGGTACAGGGGCAACAGTAGCCACATTGGCTGATGCTTCAGAATTGCCAACCACAGTCACTGTTGCCCAAGTGAATTACTCTGCTGTGGCTGATGGAGAGGTAAGAAAGGATTCTGTCTGTTTCCACTTAAATACTCAAATGTATAGGTGAGGGAGAGGGAGGGTCCAGAAGATGAAGAGACTGTAAGTAGCCTACGCGTCTGTAGCATTGTTTTATTTAAACCGTTTAAGACATCACACCATGTCAGTTTTGTGAAGTAGCTTACTCTGTGTATGTTAATTATAGCAATCGAAATTTATGGATCCTTATGATTCAGGCATAACTTTCAGGAACTTACAATTGTATACTTGTAACATAGGATTTAGTACTTTTATGCTGTGAATCCCAAAGAATTTATCTTTGGACTTTATGAAAAAAAATAGATCATTAAAACTAAAGCTGACTAAAACATTCTTTGAAGGGGTATATATATTTGTAAATCAGTAGACATGATTTATTGCATTTTAAATGAGCCTTTGAAAAGACTTCACAAGAAAATCCTTTCCTGGGAATTCCCTGGAGGCCCAGTGGTTAGGACTCGGCCATAGCGCTTTCACTGCTGTGGCCTGAGTTCAATCCCTGGTCAGGGAACTAAGATCCCACAAGCTGCGTGGCACGGCCAGGGGAAAAAAAAAAGGAACAGGAAAATCCTTCCCTATCAAAACTGAGATAATTATGGGATGTTAACTTAAAGGAAGGTAGCTAACCTTTATTGACACTCGGTAAACTAAGCACTCCTCAACCCTAGGAAGTATAGGTTCTGTTATCATCTTTGCTTTATACATGATGAAACTGAAAGGTTAGGTGACTTGCCCAAAGGCGCAGTGTAAGTGTTGAAGCTGGGTAACGCAATTAGAAAAATGTTGTCTAAGCTCTGAGCCATTAGTGAAGTTCAGGAAAGGGTTCGTTAAGTCACTGTGGACTTTTCACCTAAAGGTTATACTTCTGAAATTTGAAAAATAGTCAACAAATGTCAAAGAGCAATATCAGAAATAAAGCTAAAAATATTATCTCACCCTTGTTCAAAACCATGGAATATTTCCACTCAGAACACCACAAAATCACTATCATTTGTGCATCTCAGGGAAGGGAGAGAACTGATACAGGGTCATGGCTAGCAAGGTGAAGAGAAATACAGCAGGCTCCTGTCAGCCAGCATGTGTTGAGCCCCCCGCTGTGCTGCAGTTGAGGTGTTAGATATGTAGCGTTGATTTACACAGGAACCCTGCTCTCAGGGAGAGAGAAGCATCTGCATAAATGAACTGTGGTTCCTGCTGTCAGAGAGGCTGCAAAGTGGTCTGTAGCTTCAAGAGAGAGTGTTTCCAGTGAGGGAGCCTGGGAAGGTTTGGGGCAGGAGCCTACCCTTTGCTGTTCCAGTATAGAAAGGTAGAAGTCAACAGATTTACTTTTAAAGGTATATAAACATCATGAAAGAGAATGGATTAGCTGAGGGGAAAATTCGTCAGTCCCCAAACACTAAAACTAGAGGACAGACACTCCTTGAAGTGTGAAAGAGGTAGCAAAGACAGTGGTGGGTACATTTATGGGATTTGTTACCTTTTACTTTTTGACTCAGTCAAAGTTATTTAGGCATCTCCCTACTGAATGTTTCCTGGGTACTCTTAAAGAAAGTAACTTTGAGTTGCTTAAACACTTCTCTAGAGACTAATTCTTTGAAACCCATTTTACAGAATAACTTCACACAACCAATGTATCCAAAAGTTCATGGAAAATATGAAGGATACAAAAATCTTAGTCACATATCTATGGCTTTTCCAGCACACTGATGTCGTTTTAAAGTCATCGTGTGGAAGTGTGTGAATGATATATACAAATAACCTGTTGGTTAATACCCAGATTCAGTCAGATTAAAAAAATTCTAACCCCACACTTACAATGAAACAAAAATATGAAGAAAAGAAGCATAGGTTATCTCAGAAAGTGGCAAAATGTTTTAGAGTCTATAGTTTGCTTCTGTGTGCCTTCTGATTAGATGTTGACATGGTTGTCAGCATCTTAGTTTTGAGCCATGAGGACTGTAAGTAGAATATCTCACTGACTTGGGACAGATAAGACCATATCAAGCCAACAAAGCATTGCATCAGGTGCCTCAGTAGAAACACCCTACTGCCTGTATGTAGCATTGTTTCTCCAAGGAACAGAAAGTTATTTACAAAAATAAACAATACCTATACTTCTGGAAGTTTTAAGGTTATTTCGTTATCCTAGCCTTGCCAGTGAGAGCTCTTACATTAGATCATACTGCATTTAACATCCAGTTAGTTGCAATTGGTTACATTTATAAGAAGGACCTTCTGTGGGCCTGTCTCTTCCGGTAATAAAATGGTCTCCCAACTCTGAGTACTCTGTGTGCTGAGAATATCGAATAATCTAAGTAGTTATAAAGAAACCAAAAGAATCTCTAACCTAATGCAACTTAAAACTAATTAGGGACACAGAACAAATTACATAAACATTTAGAAATGAATAAGGAAAGAATTTCAAAATAATATGAAATAAACTATATATATTGATTTCAAAATACACAATTTCCATTTTGATGGCATATTTACAGTACAAATGGATTTGAGAATTTATTCTGTGGTAAGACCACCAATTGGTATGGGTGATATTAATTGCATTATGTGTCAGAAAAATTGAAATTTGAAAGAGAAATGATATCGGATAATAGTAGGACATGTGCTTCTGTTAGAAGAAGAAACCAAAGTACAGAGACATTAGAGACATGAATTTTAAACTGAACCATCAACACATGTAACAGTTTTGAAGTAGCACGGCTTATTTTAGGTGGGTTTTTTTTGAATATCAATTTTTGAATATCAGTTTATTTGAAATATAGGTATGCTGAAGAGCAAGTAGGGAGATCTGAATAAAGGAACATGTTCTTCATCTATCCATTAAGTACATGCTTTCTGAACCATGTGCCAGACACTATGTATACTATAGGTAGAGGAGAGTAAAGACCATTCTTGGGCTTCCCTGGTGGTGCAGTGGTTGAGAGTCCGCCTGCCGATGCAGGGGACACGGGTTCGTGCCCTGGTCCGGGAAGATCCCACATGCTGCGGAGCGGCTGGGGCCGTGAGCCATGGCCGCTGAGCCTGCGGGTCCGGACGGGCTCCGCAATGGGAGAGGCCACAGCAGTGAGAGGCCCGTGTACTGAAAAAAAAAAAAAGACCATTCTTGCTCTTAAGGAGCACCCAGGTAGGTGGTAGAGAAAATGGCAATCAGATAAGGATCTAGTGGAAGCAAGCCCAGAGTACTGTGGAACCCAGAGGAGAGGTCCTGAGCCTTGGACTATAGGGAGTTGTCTTTAAGTGGAGTTGTCTTGGCTCTAATCTCACCTGAGCTCAGACTAGAGGGGTGAACAGGAAGCAAAGGATGGGAGTTGTGTTCCTCTCAAAGGGAGCATCACAATCAGTGCATCACAGTGTGAAAGTGTGGAAAAGCCAAGGTGGTTCACGGTAGCCAGAGAGACAAGGATAGCCACAGTTTGAAGGGCCTCACTGTAGTGGGTCTCTCTCAGAAAAGCACAGAAGCTAACTGTACATCCTCTGAATATCTTTCCCTTCTAGAGTTTGTGGCCTTTCTCTGGGACATGGTGACATCCAGGCATAGATAACCACACAGTGGCTCCCAAAAGATGGAAAGGGAGCACAGCAAGAGCTCAAGCAAACACAACTCTAAAGCACTGAGACTCAAGAATAGGAAATTCCAAAGAAGCATTAACACCTAAGCTGATTTATTTATTACCTGTCATTACTCTGAATAGAAATCTCTTCATCTGCTTCTTCCCACTTCTCCACCCTTTACCACCATCCATTAATCTTTTGTGCCACAAATTTAACTTCCTTAAAGTATACTGTGTACGGCAACATTCTAATACCATTTTCACTACAAATATAGCTGTAACCAAATGTATATGTATTAAGTTGATGCTGTAGAGTATGAGTACTTGAGAGAGCTGCACTAGGCCATACTCAGCAATGGGATGGGCAGAAATATAGAGGGGCAGATCTGGAAAGAGGGAAATGCTACAGGGCTGGCCAGCTTCAGCTGGTGTTCTGAGTGGAATCATCAACCATCTATGGATTGGCAGTGTAACTTGCCATCTAAAGTGGCGTTGTTTGCAGTGATGCTCATTGGAATAATGAGATCAAAGAGGTAATACCATAAGAAGCAAGAGTTTCGTGAATTCCTGAGTGGGCAACTTTGCAGCTCTACAGGAAGGAAGTAGGGCATCTCTGGCTCTTAATGTTGGGCCCTGAAGGCTTGCTGGCACAGCCCACTGTCTATAAGAACTCAGGGCAAATACTAATGTAGCTCAAAGGAATGTCTCATTCTCTGGGGAGCTTTTGACAAACATTTGGAGGAGCACTGTGACAATCCAAGTATAGCAATAGAGCCAAAGCGGGAGACATTTTATTTTATTTTATTTTAAATTTTGTTTATTTTATTTTTGGCTGTGTTGTGTCTTCGTTGCTGTGCATGGGCTTTCTCTAGTTGCGGTGGGCGGAGCCATTCTTCGTTGTGGTACGTGGGCTTCTCATTGCGGTGGCTTCTCTTGCTGTGGAGCACGGGCTCTAGGCGCGTGGGCTTCAGTAGTTGTGACACGTGGGCTCAGTATTGTGGCTCGCGGGCTCAAGAGCGCAGGCTCAGTAGTTGTGGGGCTTGGGCTTATTTGCTCCACGGCATGTGGGATCTTCCTGGACCAGGGCTCGAACCTGTGTCCCCTGCATTGGCAGGTGGATTCTTAACCATTGCGCCACCAGGGAAGTCCCACGGGAGGCATTTTAAGTATCTGTGTCTCCTAGAGCTTGTGACACTTTCTTTGGGACACAGTAACATGAAGGCACAAGTTTACCACTCACTGGGCCCCAGAAAGAGCTCCGGTAAACACGGCTAACATCCTGAGACCTGAGTCTGTAGAAATAGTATACATGAGCTGCTTGATTTATCACCTACCGTATCGTAGAATAAAAACTGCTTTCACTACCCCTGTTGCTTTTTGGTTTTGGGTGGAGGGGTGGGGGCGGGGGGCGAGGGGATACTTAACCAGTATTTATTGAGCAAAATGGACTGAAGTAACTAGATTCAGGTATCCAGGACTGAAAAAAAAATCTCTAAACGGCAAAGTATTGTACTAAAGTCAGTGGTTCTCAACCCGGGGCAACCCCTGTACCCCTCAGAGAGGACATTTGGCAATGTCTGGAGATATTTTTGATTATCATGATTGTGGAGGATGTATTAGCATCTACCGGGTAGAAACCAAGGATGCTGCTAAACATCCTACAATCCACAGGACAGACCTCACAACAAAGAATTATTTAACCCAAAATGTTAATAGTGCTATTGTTGAGAAACCCTGTTCTAGATCTAGAAAAGCTGAATTCTAATCTACTCTATATAACCAGATAGTATGTTTTTGTTTGTTTTGTTGCTTGTTTCGTTTCTTCATAATTCCTCCCCAGTAAAAGAAAAGCAGGTTTTGCTACATTAAAAAAATTGTTTACTGAATTTGGCAGTTTCCATCAAAAATAAAAATACAAAATAATTTTGATATATAATTCCACTTCTAGGAATTTACTCAGTAAGTAGACTCACATAAACTATACAAAGTAGTGTGTAAGGATATTCATCACAGTACTGTTTGTAATAGCAAAACACTGGAAACTACCTAAATGCCCATTAAAAGATGTCTGGTTAAGTAAATCATGGTGTATCCATATAATATAATGCTATGCAGCCATTATTATGAATCATGAACGAGTGAAGCAGTTTGATACATTCCAAAGTAAAATCATTTCAGAGCTGTATTGTTTATGAAAAAAAGCAAGGTACAAAAGGCATGTAGCAAGTACTGCCATTTTTCTTGAGTGTGTGTATGTGTATGTGTAAATATGCTCACATATCAAGAGAATATCCCTGCAAAGATGCATGAGAAATAGAGAAATAGGTAACAACAGTGGCCTTTGGGTAAAGGGTCTGGAGTACTGGCATTGTATTCCCTTTGGTACAGTTTGAACTTTTTTAGAATTATACTTATGATTTATTCAGAAACTTTAATTTTAGAATAGGTACTATATTGATATGACTCAGATATTTCAAAATTTATGTAAAAGGATGCAATGGAAAATCTTCTTTCTGCCTTCTATCCAACCTATTCCCACAACTCCTCCCTCTGCACACACTGAGGAAAATATTTTCAATGGTTTCTTTTGTGTCCTTCCAGAGTTTCTTTACGCAAATATAAGCAAATTCAAGTATATATTCTAATACCCCCCTTTTTAACACCAAAGATATGCTAAAAACCCTGTTCTATACGTTGTAATTCATGTTAATTTAAAAGTATGTATGTATTTGGCTGAGCACATAGCAGTTTTTTAGAAAAATGACTTTTAAAAATCATAATCCTTTTGTGAGTTTGATTTTTTAACTATCATGTCCTTTTCTGCCTCAGGTGGAACAAAATTGGGCCACGTTACAAGGAGGTGAGATGACCATCCAGACGACACAAGCATCAGAGGCTACCCAGGCAGTGGCATCATTGGCAGAGGCTGCAGTGGCAGCTTCTCAGGAGATGCAGCAGGGAGCCACAGTCACCATGGCACTCAACAGGTGGAGGCAGGGGTGGGCGATAAAAGAGGAGGTCGAATCTGTCCCTGTATACAGATGTAAAGAGAAATGTTGTACCTCAGTTTGTCACAATTGGCATTTGGAACTTAATACTCTTAACCCATAGGATACTGTAAGTTGTTTTATAATCAGCCCTCACCTACTGCATTCCCATCCTATCCCATCCCCAGCAACCAGTCCAGCCTGACTTCCAGCTCAAGCCTTCTGGTCAAGGGACATGGGTCCCTTTTGCTTTATCCTATTCTGTGCTCCTTAACAGACCAAAAGCAGCAAGATGTAAGTACTTTGTGTTTTTAAAGGGACCAAAGGATGTAATAAAAAATCAAGAAGCTTCAGGATTGATTTTCCTTTTATCCTACTAAGAAACTGCTTTTTGTTATGGCTATTAATCCATGTTTTAGCTGGTCAGGAGCTGACTTTACTGACTTTCAGGAAGTTTGTTTCCCTTGCTTATCAGTGACTTCGAAATAAAATAAGTTTTGGATTATTGGGAGAAACTGAATTTTTTTTCTTCAGATATGTTTAGGAAGGATACTGCAGAATGGAATACTCTAGTAAGAGGTAATTTCCAAAACTAAATTGTTTTGTTCCGTGCTTGGTTCCTTCTATTCGTTGTTGACAGAAAAAAATCATCCCCATATTATTCTTCTTGTTGTTCATTGCTTACACAATTTTATTTTCAATGGACCCAGACCTTTTAACTAATGGTTAAGAGTGTGCTTTGAAGCCAGGCTACTTGGGTTTGAATCCCAGCTCTGTCACTTACTAGCTGTTTGACCTTGGGTGATTTACTTGAGCTCAATGCCAAGGCTTTCCTCTATGTAAAATGGTGGGGCGGGGGGGGGTAAAAACAGTGCCTACTTTGTAGGGGTGCTGTGAGAATGGGAAAAGTCAATGCATGTGAAATCCTTAGTTCAGTGCCCAGCATATGGTAAGGTTGCTGTTAACATTACGTGCAGCAGCTGTTAGCCTCAAATAGTCTTTGAACTCTTGCGACATGCCAGCACTCTACTGGGTAAGGCTGTAAATAAAGAATGCTCTAAGATATAATGTCTGCCTTAAAAGAAATCATACTGTGAATGGGGAGATTGATTTAAGTAAAACACATATTACTCAGAGTGTAATTTACTGTCCAAATGTATGGTGTAGACTATGAACATAGGAATTCAGAGTAAGGGGATCACTTCCTCCAAAATATAAAAATCAGTTGAAGTTTAGATTGGCTGTGGTAGACACTAGAAAGCCTTGATAGGCTTATGTACAGAAGATTTCCATCAAGCTGTATAGTATAGTGGCTGAGAAGAGGGTTCTGAGGTCGTAGAGATTCAGGTTTGAATCCTACCTCTGCCATTTAGTTGCCATTTGATCTGGAGAAATTTAACCCCTGAGCATTAGTCTCATCATCATTATAATAAGGATAATTTTCATCATGTAGAATCATAAAGATTCAATGAAATGATGTATATAAAACTCTCATCAAAGTGTCTGGCCTGTAATTAGCATTTCAAGAATTATACTTATTATCATTTAACTTATATTTTAAAATTTGTCTACTTAGAATTGTTTACAGCGAGAAGAGATTAAAAGTAGAAGGCCAGTTAAGAAGAGGCAGTCCAGGTATGACTTGTCAAAGGTGTGGAAACTAGTAGTAAGAGTGGAGATAAAGTGACTGATTTTGAAGGAAGTATGGTAAGGACTTGGTGGTTGGTCAGGTATAAAAAACTGAAACATACACAAACGCTTCTCCTTCCAGAGTTACCAGTGAGTCCCTGAGTGACCTGGGATAGAAACTTTTTTCTTAGCCCATTGAACCATATCACTTTTCAGTAACATGAAAGTCTTATTTGATTCCTTACACTTTGACTCAATCCTACCTGTACCTTTGAGAGAGGACACACAGATAAACTTCCTGAAAGCTATGGCCAGAGTGAAACCCTCCTTCCTTTTGGTCCGGTAACCCCTCACTGTAGCGTGGGGTCTAAAAGGCCACCATCAAAGACCAGAAAAACTTCATTTCATCGAGCCAGCACCTTTGCTATTCCAGTGAAGTGGGAGTGTCCTGGGAACCCTGTACATAGTGGAAAACATGAGGCACATTCTGGCTCCCTTTAGTGTAAGGACCAGGGCTTATTTCTAAAGGCAAGGAGGGTAATGGTTTCCCCTGAGGGCTTGTTAACAAACTCAGATGCAGCTGAGGTGGCTCCAGTGTTTACTCCAAAGGAAGGAGAATATGGTTCACTGTGGCATGTAGGAGTAAAGAGATGTTGAAATCTGTTTGCAATCAGATAGTTCAACACCCCGATGAGTGTTGGGGGATGGTGTGTTGCAGCCTCTGCTGAGGGTGAAGAAACCAAGCCTGGCAGTGAAGACTAGACTATAGCAGGCTACTAGGGGAACATCATGGGCTTCTAATTCCAGGAGCGGTAACCCACTGTCTAACGTCAGGAGGATTGGACTTAAGACACAAGCCCTTTGTGTTTGCTTCTCTATGGGATGAGACCCATTCCCAGCCTCTCCAAAGAATTCGTTGCTGGAAGTCGTCTTAGTGAAAAGTACACTGCGAATCGGGTCTTTGTTCCTGTGGTAACAAAACGATTTCCTAGAGCTGCTCCCTTCCAGCCTCTCTTTTTCAGGTGCAGATGGAACAAGCATGGTTCTCTAACAATCACCTGCACCTCTGCTGCATTGTAAACAGCAGATGTGGGTGCAGAGCAGAGAGAGAGAGGCAGGCAGGCTACATGGAATGGCAGCTGGAGAACAAGAAGGCAGAGGGGTTCTCTCAGCTGTTGAGGGGAAAGGGGATCAGGACAGGTGCAGGACAGACCTTTTTTTCAACCATGCTGTTAAAAGAATTTTGTATAGCAAGTTAGAATGAGGGCCCTGGGCTCAGACAACCTGTAGCCCACCCTCCATACCCAAAAGGGGTATGGAGAAATTGTAATTTAAAAATCTAGAAGCTAGTTAATTTTAATTATTTTCAAAATACAGAATAAATTAACACTTTTAGGAAGGAGATGGAGAGAGAATCAAAGTGAACAAATGAAAAGCAGAGCGTCACACCTCAGACCTGTTCACCCTGAACAACCAGACAGGAAAGGAAATGAAATCATCATTTGCTTGTTGCAATACAGTGATTAATTTGAAGTTTCAGGTCGTTGGTTAAGTTGTCCTAAACTTACATTCCCTCTTACACAAGTCCTGCAAAGCCAGTACAGTCCTTGCACATAGAGACAGGTACATGATAAATATTGGTAGACTGAATCTACATTTGCTCTGGTAGAAATTTATGTGATGTTGTTGACAGGAAGACAGTTTTTACTGAGTGTCTGCTGTGTGTAGTGCTGTGACTCAGTGCTATGGGGAAACAAACGCTCAAGAAAGTTAGAGTTGCTGTTCTTTTGCTGTGAAGAGACTTTGCTTAAAGAAAAGAAGTGAATCATGTTTCTAAAGAAAAACTTACTCTTACCTTTTTTTTTTTTTTTTTGCGGTATGCGGGCCTCTCACTGTTGTGGCCTCTCCCGTTGCGGAGCACAGGCTCTGGACGCGCAGGCTCAGCGGTCATGGCTCACGGGCCCAGCCGCTCCGCTGCATGTGGGATCCTCCCGGACCGGGACACGAACCCGTGTCCCCTGCATCAGCAGGCGGACTCTCAACCACTGCGCCACCAGGGAAGCCCAACTCTTACCATTTTTTAAAATGAAAATATTGACTTAAAATTAGAGATCTTACTAAAATAAAACATGGCTTTAATATATGAACTTGTATTTATTTGTCCAGTAACATGGGATGGACAACCTAGATCAGAAATCCTCTCTGGAAATAGAGGACAGGGACTATGCAACTGCCTCTTTTTCCTATAGGTGAAGGTGGGACACTTGCAGATAAAACATTGACAGAAAAAAGGTGGGGGGGGGGCTTGTTAGAAACTTCTCATTTGTAACTGGTTTGGAAATGACTTTTGTCGAAAAATTGCTAAGTGGTAGCTTAGAGACATTTTGATCCCTACTCACCTTTTAAGTGAAGGTAACCTTTTTCTCGCAGTACAGTTTGATCACTTCCCATGAAGTCTAATGGTTAGAATAGACTTGAGAATGATAGTCTGCTGACCACAGGCGTCACCATTGTCTTTTGCACCATGTAAAAGATCCATCCATTGCTGCTTTGCCCCTGGCCCCTGAACATGGCATGCAGTAACTAACCTCACCGACCTGTGGACCTGTCATCCCTGTCGGACCCCTCATCCCTGGCATCCCAGATTGCTTTAGTTGTTGCTGCTTCACAGCTTTTCTTCCAGCATAACATATTTTAGAAAGGCACTAAAGAAAATGACTTCAAATACTTAGAGCTTCAGACATTATAAAATGGGTATGACTGGATACAGGGACTCTTCCGGGTCAGGGCTTGGGTGGCTGCTCTCCCCCTCATAGCCTGTGAAATTTCACCCTGCAAGCATGTGTCCAGGAGTGGCAGGACATCACCTTTGATGGTCATAGAAATAAGATTATTGTAGATTGTGATAAAAACAGTGGGGAAATGAGCAGTTGCTGAGGTAACCTGTAAACACAGCTCCTATTTCCATATAAACAGTTCTCATATACCAGCTTTCTTTTTCAAAATACCACACAGCTGAAGCATTTTCCAAAGAATCTCCTTTTTGGCTTTCCATGAAGTCTCAGGTCAGAGTGTTAAATATTTTTATCGTTAATCCGTGATAGCTGAACACTGCAGAATTGGCTGGTAGTATTATTTGACACAAGTTTCTCAGAAAAATATTAAAAGTTAAGGGTCTAGGCACTAAATAATCATTCGTTTTACTATCTCTAATAAATAATTATAAAGCATCCTAAAATTAAAATCTACCTTGTAAAAGGTAAAGAATAGCCTTAGTAGTAATTCCAGATCCAGGGTCCACTTTGGCTCTGAATTCATGTTACAGATACTATGGAATGACTGGCTGTGGGTATCACATCGGAAGTACGTTTTAGCACAGAGATTGATCTTAGCTTTTAAAGGGGCCGCGTGGAAACTCTATGATTCTGTTCAGCTTTTTGCTCAACCTCAATTCCATCCCCAAATTTTTTATAAAGGAAGTAAATAAATTTGAAATATGTAATCATGATCTTGAACTAAGTTAAAGGAAGCCTGGAAATTAAAAGTTACCACAGCTGAACAAATAGAAAAGGGGGTGGGGGGAATCAGCAGTTTTACATTTAACTTATTATTTTGAATAAATGTCAAAGAGTATTTATATGGGGAAATACCAAGTTAGGTAAGAAAAGCAGGCTATAAAACTGTGTGTACAGTATGATCCTGATTATCTGTTTAAAATTGTGTTTAAGATTAGAAGGAGGGGGCTTCCCTGGTGGCGCAGTGGTTGAGAGTCCACCTGGCGATGCAGGGGACATGGGTTCGTGCCCCGGTCCAGGTAGATCCCACATGCCGCGGAGTGGCTGGGCCTGTGAGCCATGGCCGCTGGGCCTGCATGTCCGGGGCCTGTGCTCTGCAACGGGAGAGGCCACAACAGTGAGAGGCCCGTATACCGCAAAAAAAAAAAAAGATTAGAAGGAAAATGGCTCTTATCTCTGCGTGATATTTAAAATTTTTCTTTTATACTTAATGAATTTTTACAAGTTTCTACATGCATTTTATTATCAGAGAAAAATAACTTTTTAAACACACACATAACAATTTAAAAAGCAAGGCAAGTTAGCAAGAAGGGCAGAATTTTCTATTTAATGAGACTTTTCTGTCCATTGGACTTCTTAAACTGCTTCCTAACATCCTTATAGTGACCAAGAAGTCTTCCCCAGAAGAATGATTATGTCAGTTGCTTTACTTGTTTGCTGACTCTCTTAGATGAAAGTGACACTGTTAAGTTTGGTACACATTGCTTTGCCCACAGTCGTGACACGTTTGCCCTAAATGGTCCACAGCTGCCCCCCGCCCCATCCTCCCCTACAGCTTGTTTTTGCGAGATGACTGCCATAGTTGTGGCAAAGTCTGCAGCTTCAGAACAAAGCTGAATCAACTAGCTTATTTGATGTCAAACCCAGGACTTTGTCCACCTCTGATAAACTAAATGACGCCACCTCCTTTTCTCCATGCCCACTTTTGATACTCCCTCAGTAACTGTGCAGAGTGGTACCTGGTACTTTCCCAGGAGAGGTGATGAATTTATCTGGTGGGTTCTTTTTTTCTTTTCTTCCACATTTTAACATCTCTGAAGTTTGGATGGTAAACTATAATCTTACGATTACAATTGTCAGGATCTTTTTTTTTTGTCTGTGCTGTGGGACTTGGGAATCTTAGTTCCCTGACCAGTGATCGAACCCGGGCCCTGGCAGTGAAAATATGGAGTCCTAACCACTGGACCACCAGGGAATGCCCAGGAACTCTTCTTTTTTTGCTGGCACATGAAACAGTAATACATTTTATAGTTTGTATCATCATCAAATCAATAAAAGTGGGTATTTATGCATATAGTAAAAGCATACAATAAGGAAAAGAAAAATGGGATACAAACTGCTAGAATAGTGTTTACTATAAATAGATGGCTAATATCTTTCTGTTATGCAGAGTGTTTGGTTTGCAGTGAAGGGAGGTTTATTATTTCATTATGTTTGTAGAGTCAAGGATTTTGGGCTTATAGTGATAATTTAAACTTTTAAGTGTTAATTTAGTTCTGCCTACCTATACATGAAGCAAAAGGAAGGGCTGAACTTTGCAAGGTATTAGTCAACCATTACTTTGTATTTGGAATCATGGATGTAAACCAAATTGCTATTATTTGATATATTTTTATGTATCTTTTAAAAAAGTTTTATTTTATATTGGAGTATAGTTGATTTACAATGTTTGTTAGTTTCAGGTGTACAGCAAAGTGATTTATACATATACACATGCCTATTCTTTTTCAGATTCTTTTCCCATATAGGTTATTGCAGAGTATTGAGTAATTATTTAATATTAATTGAATAGCAAGTCCAGGTTGCTGACTCCTCACATTATCATCCATCCTTAGCTATAAAAAGGCAGTTTCAGGGCTTCCCTGGTGGCGCAGTGGTTGAGAGTCCGCCTGCCGATGCAGGGGACACGGGATCGTGCCCCGGTCCGGGAAGATCCCACATGCCGCGGAGCGGCTAGGCCTGTGAGCCATGGCCGCTGGGCCTGCACGTCCGGAGCCGCGACGGGAGAGGTCACAACGGTGAGAGGCCCGCGTACTGCAAAAAAAACAAAAACAAAAACAAAAACAAACAAAAAGGCAGTTTCAGATGGTCTGCCTTGTGTTACCGTAAAGAGAAAAGAGAAAAAGAAAACATTGTGATTGACAACCAAAATGGCTTTTGCATTGTGAATATGGATCAGAGCTTCCACTATGGCTTACAGGCACTCGATTGATCTTGATAAAGAAGGGACTGGGAATGCGTGCCTTCTGTCCTTAAACACCCGTATCCTAGGTTTAAAGAAAATCTCACATTAGCTGTATAAACGTGAAAGACTTGGGATTTCTCTAGCTATTTATTATTATCATTTAAAAATTGCTCTGATTCTGTCAATAGCCTTATGTGCTGGTAGGCTCACAAACATGGAGTCAGTGGAGAGATCCTAGGGAAGGCTGAAAGTTTGGTTTGTCTTGCTGCAGTGCTATACCTTTATTCAACTCATACATTCCCCCCTCCTCTTTCTATACCCACAGCGAAGCTGCCGCCCATGCTGTCGCCACCCTGGCTGAGGCCACCTTGCAAGGGGGGGGACAGATAGTCCTGTCTGGGGAAACCGCAGCAGCTGTCGGAGCACTTACTGGAGTCCAAGATGCTAATGGTAAGAGAGCATAAATATTTTATTGAATTTCTTCCCTGTTTCCACTTAAACCTTCATGACATGACTGACAACAAACCCTTCAGAATGAGGTTGAACTTTGATTTGAGTTTTTTTATATTGGTAGGCAATTGATACCTAGGAAAATTCTAGGAGCCTCTGATTCCTTTCACTAGTAGGAGACTTGGGGTTTCCTGGGAGGGAAAAAAAGCCATAATAATGGCTACCTAACTGAATGACTTATTTGAAAAGTGACTATTTGCTGTGACAGTACTTGCTGAGAGGGATTTTTAAATTTTCCATGGGGTACATTTTGTCCATTTTCTCCCATGGGGTAGATCAGTGTCCTTTACTGTAGCAGAGACTCTCCTGTGGGCGAGTGCATTGTGGTAGCGAGGAATGTTCTGACTATCTCGAGAAGGGCACCACCATCTCACCACAAGGTCAGCCAGCAGGCTGTGATAAAGGCGCTTTTCTGATTGATGCTCTGGGTTCTGCTTCCTGTTAAATGTGGCCTCACCAAGGACCTCCGGATTGAGCCAATAACTTGCCACCACCCTGCCCTTCTTTCCCGGCTCTTTGACTTCCTGGATATTGGTGATATCCTGAATAAACAAGAGGGATAAAGTTCATAGAAATATGACAAAAATTTACAGCTCCAGCCCAGCTCTTTGGATCTACTTCAGCAGGCTCTGGGAGTCAGTAACGAAGTCTTGAGCTGCCCGGGAAGTGCCTCAAAAGTCTGAGTCAAAGAGGAAGACCAGTCCTGTTCTGTGAGACTCTGTGTGACTGTTTATTAAGCTTTTAAAATATACATATAATTAAGTAGGACAAATTAAGTACTCTATGGTTTTTGGAGATTTGTAGTTTAAAGTCCTGGAAAGAGGATGGATAATGACATACTTTTATTTAAGCAGACAGTTCCTTAATGGCATTTAGTGGCTGAAGGAAAAGTCCCTGACACTTTTTTTAGGGTAGATCCCTAAGAACTAAATAACATGTTAGTTGGAAAAGTCTTTGAAGAAAGACACAATGCTGCATCCTCCTTCAAAAGTGGGGAGAAGAAAGCACTTCTGTCTCCCAGAGAAGAATAACAGGAAATGTAAAGAGCCATGTGGCTTCTGAGAATCATTTTCTTAAACAAAAAATCACATATTAAAACTACAGCCTGCTTTTTCTGTAGGGCTAGGGGCTTCCATGAACTAACCCAAATAGAGATAAAGTTGATCTTAGCCAGAACACTGCAAGGTAAAGGGCATCTTATAGCCATGTATGTTCAGGGTGAAATGGACCATAGTTGGAATTAAGGAAAACCTCCCTCTTGAGCTTGAATCCTACCCCTATTTCCTTATCTTTTTCTATTCCTCATTTCAGTCCTCATCTACCTTGAACAGAAGATATCTGACTGTGTGACATTCTTCTGAAGTGCAATTCCTGTTATTCACTATGGAACTACTAAAAATAATTCCCTGTGTGGGTTTGATGGGAGACTTTGTTATCCCTTCTAGTGGTCTTGACCTGTCCGGTTGAGGAGAAGAGACTGCTTTATAGTTCTGGCTCCTCCCTAGCCTCACCTTTTCAGGTAGATGAATTTATAGGTAAGTGTAAGGACTCTCTGGGGCTCCCGCCAAGTAGATCTATTCAGCCATGAGATAAAGGTCAACCACACCACTACTGTTGATTCCTGGGAGCTGCTTCTTTTCAGTAGCTTGGGTTGTGTGAATCAGTTGTGTTGACTTCATGTTGTTGGCTGCATTTGTGATAAGAGAAAATTATGATCTACATCCAAAAAGCCAGTGGTTCCCCAAAGCAGACCATTCCCTAGTTTGTGACCTGCCAACATGTGTGAACTCAGACTTGAGAGTTGGATTTACCACTTTCTTGGTGCTATATCAAATCAGACTGTTGAGTTGTGCCTTATCCTAGTAATATTAGGTGAAGGCACGTATCATGTCATCTATCCCTTGGGAATCCAGAGGATGAATCTAATATTGGATATGATCCAGGTAATTCTGATGCTCTTTCTGCCTTCTAGCATTTTTACCCAGAGTGCTATAGGATTTACTCTGGGACTTGGAGCCAAAATATTCTCATTTAACCAACTAGTTCATCTGTCTGGAATTTCAAGGGTTCTTTTTTCATTATTCTTTCAGATTGTGTCCTATTGGCATTGTTTGTCACTTTTGTCATGACAAGCTTATGGTGTCTGCCAGTAGACTAAATTTATTATCAGGAAGAGTTTATTATCAGGAAGATGACAGCAGAACAAGGTGCTATTTGGTAACAGACACTACTGGGGAAAAAAATACATCCCAGATTCCAAAATATGGCTTAAATAAAAATCCTTCTAGCAGATGACTCTTCTAAGAACAATGCGGATATTGACCTGTTCCGACCTGAAGCAGGAGTTTCAGCATCTTCTGGGATGGAACTAGAGGGGATGGAGGACCATTGTGTGTGAAGCTTGACAGAGTACAGTAACCAATGTGAGATGGCTGGGGCAGTGTAGGTCAGTGGTTTTCAAGTTAAGGATAATGACACCTTCATGGTAGAAGTTTAAATTCCAAATTACCAAGGCAGACCGGACAAGAGATCTTGTATCTGAAGACTTCTTTTTTCTGGACCCTATCTCACCCCAACACTAAAGAGACTACTCAAGCACTAGCATTACTCTATTTCATTTATGTTCTCCCTTTTTTTTTTCTTCTTATTTTAAAATTCTATTTTTTAAAATTTGTTTTATTGAAGTATAGTTGACTTACAATATTGTGTCAATTTCTACTGTGTAACAAATTGATTCAGTTATAATATATATACATACATTCTTTTTCATATTCTTTTCCATTATAGTTTATCACAAGATATTGAGTATAGTTCCCTGTGCTATACAGTATGACCTTGTTGTTTATCCATTCTCTATATAATAGTTTGCATCTGCTAATCTCAAACTCCCAATCCATCCCTCCCCCACCCCCCCCTTAAGTCGGTTATCTTTTTTTTTTTAAGTTGGCTGTGCTTTTATTAATTTTTTCTGATATTGAAGTTTGCAGTTGGCTGCGGTATTTTTCTTTTTTTCATTTTAACATCTTTATTGGAGTATAATTGCTTTACAATGGTATGTTAGTTTCAGCTTCACAACAAAATGAATCAGTTATATATATACATATGTCCCCATATCTCTTTCC
>NW_020172271.1:664638-665224 GCF_003031525.2 Neophocaena asiaeorientalis asiaeorientalis | reverse complement strand
TGAAGTAAAATAAAATAAAGTAAGATAAAATATAATAAAGTTATTAAAATAAAAAAATAATTATTAAGAGGGGGAAAAAAACAAAAAACAAAAAAACGGATGGATAGAACCCTGGAACAAATGGTGGAAGCAAAGCTATACAGACAAAATCTCACACAGAAGCATACACATACATATACACATACACGTTCACAAAAAGAGGTAAAGGGGGAAAAATCATAAATCTTGCTCTCAGAGACCACCTCCTCAATTTGGGGTGATTCATTGTCTAAAGGAGGGAAGGAAGGAAGGAAAGAAAGAACGAAGATAAAGTAAAATAAGGTTATTAAAATAAAAAGTAATTATTAAGAAAAAAAAAAAGTAGAGATTTCCCTTTCTCTTCTTTGTTCTCACAGCTCCCAGGGGCTCAGCTTTGGATTTGGCCCTGTGCGTGGAGGTCGCCGGAGGGCGTCTGTTCTTTGCTCAGACAGGATGGGGTTAAAGGAACCAATGATTTGGAGGCTCAGGCTCACTCAGGCCGGGGAGAGGGAGGGTCACGGAGTGCAGGGCGAGCCTGCGGCGGCAGAGGCCGGCGTGACGTTGCACC
>NW_020172271.1:614178-664485 GCF_003031525.2 Neophocaena asiaeorientalis asiaeorientalis | reverse complement strand
GGTCCCGTCCCTATTCTTTTGTCTCTGTTTATTCTTTTTTCTTTTGCCCTACCCAGGTACCTGGGGGGGTTCTTGCCTTTTGGGAGGTCTGAGGTCTTCTGCCAGCGTTCAGTAGGTGTTCTGTAGGAGTTGTTCCACGTGTAGATGTATTTCTCGTGTATCTGTGGGGAGGAAGGTGATCTCCGCGTCTTACTCTTACGCCATCTTCCCAGAAGTCTCTCCCTTTTTTAATAGTGGTAATTGAGTCTTTGGTCTTTTATGATGGTGTTTCATGGTTTGGTTCAATTCAAAGATTTTCACAGGTGCCTTTCTCTTTGAAATGCTAAATCTGGGAAAGGCCTCTGGTTGAGTTCCTTCCTCTACCTCTTCTTTTCTTTCTTCTTTCTTTTTCTTTTTAACACAGTTATCCCTTGCTTTTCCCCCCAACACATCTTAAGAGGTTGAACAATTTTAAATTGCCCATTGGTTTCCTTTTTTCTGCCATCCTCTGTACCCTAGAACTCCCTTTGCTAATGGACTCCAGAACCAATGAAGGCAGGCTCACACGGGTTGAAGAACTCTCGAGTGATATTCACCTCGTATCCGTCCTTGCCATCCATTGTTAGCAATTCTCTAGGGAACCAGATCCACAGATCTTTCAGCTTTCTTTCTATATCTACAAAAAATAATGAAAAAAGCTAGATGGGGGAAAACAAAACAAATAATTGAAGTTCATAGTTAATCAATAAAGGTAATGGGAATCATCTGCTTCAATTATTGTCCATCAAGCTTCGTACCAGAGCTGCTGAGAAAGGATCAACATTTTCTAAAATGGCTGACACTTTTTCTGACAACACCACAAGAAAAAAGGGGAGCATAGCATTTCCTGGAGGTGTTTGTTTTGGTTGTTTTGGTCCTGATTATAAAAATCATCTATGATCCCACTACATAGAATGTTAATATTTTGAGGGTTTGTTTTTGTTGAGTTTTTAAAATATGGCCTTTTCCCCCCATTCATAAGGTTTTTTAACCTAATTAAGATCATGTTGTACTATTTCATAACTTATTTTGAAATATCTTCACCATTTTCATGTGGTTAAATATTTTTTGATACTTGCTAATATATGTTTAATACTTGCTAATATATCATCATATTATCCATCATAATAACCAATTCCCTATTGTTGATAATTTAGGCTATTAATAATATTTTTACAACAAAAATAATACTCTTCATCTTGGTATAAAATCTTGTCCATACCTTTGATTCTTTGCTCTCTACATAGCTCATACTTGCTTATACTTACAATAGAACTGTTTAGAACCTGCTTTGTTACCCTTCACCGAAATTGGATATTAGCATAATTTGCTTTGTGTGTGTGTGCGCCTATTTGGTAGGCAATAAGTTGTATTTCATTTTAATTTGCATTTTTTAATATTAGTGATAGATAATTTTACTTTTTCCTTCATGATTTTATCTACACATGTGTATTTTTGTATTTGTCTATTCGTGTTCTTCACCTGTTTTTCTGCTGAAGTCTTTAACATATGAAGAGTTTTTCCAAATCAGTAGGAAAGATGTAATCCCTTTATTGTATATGTTGCAAGCTTTCCCTGTTTATTTTTATTTCACTTCTGTTACTTTCACTTTTTATTTAATTTTAATTTTTTTTAAATTTTTTATTTATTTATTCGGTTGCATTGGGTCTTCGTTGCTGCACACGGGCTTTCTCTAGTTGCATCGAGCAGGGCTACTCTTCGTTGCGGTGAGTGGGCTTCTCATTGCAGTGGTTTCTCTTGTTGCCAAGCTCGGGCTTTAGGTGCTCGGGCTTCAGTAGTTGTGGCTCGTGGGCTCTAGAGCGCAGGCTCAGTAGTTGTGGCGCACAGGCTTAGTTGCTCCGCGGCATGTGGGATCTTCCTGGACCAGGGATCGAACCCGTGTCCCCCGCATTGGCAGGCGGATTCTTAACCACTGCGCCACCAGGGAAGTCCCACTTTCACTTTTATTTCCTTAATTGTTTCTCTTTTTACCTTTATATTTACATAGGCCCCAAGTCAGATCAATATTTATATGCCCGTTCTTCTATGGACTCAATTTTCATTTTAAATACTATAAAATATCTGGAATTTATTTTAGTATATGGCATTAGGTAGGAATCTGAATCATTTTTTCCCCTACATAATTAATTATTCCAGCATCATTTATCCTGTAAAAAAGGTTGAAATCCATCCTTTTAAAACTGTTTTGAGGGCTTCCCTGGTGGCGCAGTGGTTGAGAGTCCGCCTGCCGATGCAGGGGACACGGGTTCGTGCTGCGGTCTGGGAAGATCCCACATGCGGCGGAGCGGCTGGGCCCGTGAACCATGGCCTCTGAGCCTGCGTGTCCGGAGTCTGTGCTCCGAAATAGGAGAGGCCACAACAGAGAGAGGCCCGTGTACCGCCAAAAAAAACTGTTTTGAAATCTCATCTTTATTATGCAGAATTCTTAAGTAGACTGTGTAAGGTCTTGTGTGGGGCTCTTTTGTTTCTATTCATCTGTTTGTTCTGTTCTTTATACTGTAATATTTTATTATTGTGATGTTATTCTTAGCAGCTAGTGAAAGGCCTATTTCCAAATTTGAAAAAAATTCAATCAAAATTCCAAAGAGTTTTTTTGCAGAGTGAACTTCACAATAATTTTTAAGTTCATCTGGAAAAATTAAGCCTCATCCTAGAAAAAAATCCTACCAAGCCTGTTAGCAGAACTGCTAAGAAGTTTTAAAATTGACTAATTTAAGGCTTCTCTTCTCCTTCTGCCCCAGTTTTCCCTGGGACAGGGGACATGGGGAGTGTTCATTATGACAAAGATGGACCAGGAGTAGGAGACAAGTGCTCTGAATACTGCCCCAGTGAATTGAATAATGGGACGGTAATTGTTGCTGGAGAATACATTGTCCCTGCTGCAACCGTGTTCATTCTCTTAAGACCAAACCGGATGTATCTTTCTAGACTAAGAAATTGTGGCCATCCATTCTGTTTATGCAGAATTCTATGGAGGCTCAGTTCTTGCACTTTGAAATGTTAATTTCTCTTTTTTTCCCCAACTTCAATTTCATTTTTGTATTAAAGATGATGGTGGGGGCACTGCCCACTTGTGGTGTACTGCAAGGTAGGACATAGCATTCTTTTCTGCTATTAGCCTTGCATTCTGTGTCTCAGTCCCAGTGCCCCATTAATTTTATTTATTTAACAAACATTTCTATAATGCTTGCTTATGCAAGCACTCTGCTAAGTGTTTTACATGCATTAACTTATCTAAAACTCAGAATATATCTATAAGGTAAACACTATTATCCCCATTTACCATATGGAGAAACTGGGACACAGAAAGTTTTGGTAACTTGACCAGGTTCACACAGAGAGTAGCAGAGTGAAATTTGAATTCAGGCAGTTTGTTTCCAAACCGCTCTGCTCTGCTGCCTCCCTTTGATGGGAACTGTTTCTGTCTGGACTCCACAAATACAGCGTGATGATTGTCTCCCAGTGTTGAACAAATAAGTTTGGAAATGTCAGAGCCTTTCTCCCATCTCTGCTGAAGGCCACTTGCCTTTGTCTGGTCTAGCCACAGTGCCCATCTGCCCCAGCTGCTCCTCATGGCTGTAGGGATCCTCTAGTGGTTTCTTTTTTTTTTTTTTAATTTTTATTGGAGTATAGTTGATTTACAATGTTGTGTCTCTAGTGGATTCTGATGCCAAGTGCTCCCCTGCTAGCATCCCCACCCACTGCACACGCATGCACGCACATGCACACACAGGCTTTCCTTTGCTCGCCTGGAGAAGCCTATAGGTGTGTGTGTTTCTCTGGTTCCGGAAGTCACAGAAGCAGTCAGCAGCTGGCCGTCAGATTTAAGTATTTTCAGTGAGCTGGTTACTTTGCACTTAGTGAACATAAGAGGGATGGGTGGGTGCTGTTTATTTTTTATTTATTTAATTTTTATTTTTGGCACGCACACACGGCTTGTGGGATCTTAGCTCCCCAGCCAGGGATTGAACCCAGGCCCGGCAGTGAAAGCACCAAGTCCTAACCACTGGACCGCCAGGGAATTCCTGGGTTGGTGCTGTTTAGAACGAGGGGACACTGTCTGGGGCGGAAGTAGATGATGGTCAGAAGGGAGTAAATGCAGCTGAAGAGTTATTTTCTCACCTTCTAGAATCCTCTACCCAAGCCCTCCTGCTGCCCTTCAATTTATGCCAGGGCTCTTTCAGCCTCCCCACCTGTTTCCAGGGAAATAGAGAATGAGGTGTTAGGGTTGGGGAATGTGGGAAAGGGCTCAGGGGAGTTTACATTTCTGCTTAGAGCAAGTTGACTGGCTAATTTGCTTCCCCTGCTACTCACTGAAGCTTTCCCCTTGGCTCTGCCTCCAGCCCTTGATTTCATTCCCCAGAGCGTTCGTAAAGTACATCTTTCTCTGTTGTCCGACACCTGGAGACCATCCACTACCTGCTCTGTCCTGGTTGAGACCGGGGGCCAGCTACCTTCCTCATGCCCTGAATGAAGAGAAGTGGACTAGGGGGCTGGTCTGTTTAAAAATTGAAGCTGGTTACAAGGGCATTCACATTATACTCACAGAAAGAGCAGCCCTTCTCATTTCTTTCAGTGCCATACGTCCCTCTCTGTTCTGGCCTGGCCCTGCCAACGGTCCTGCTGCTGAGGTTCCCCCTTAAGGTTCATAGATATAAAATTTCCTACAACCCAAAGACCCCACTCAGTCTTGCTGCACTGTGTAACACATGTACATTTTACTACCCATCCCAATTGCCAGATCAAACTAAATCAATTTTCAGATTCTTTCAGAAAAAACACTTTATCTTCTTTTCACATTGACCATGTTATCACTTTCACCTCCCTGTTTTCCTCTGACCTTTTTATAAACTTTAAAAAAATATATATGGGGCTTCCCTGGTGGCGCAGTGGTTGAGAGTCTGCCTGCCGATGCAGGGGACACGGGTTCGTGCCCCGGTCCGGGAAGCTCCCACATGCCGCAGAGCAGCTGGGCCCGTGAGCCATGCCCACTGAGCCTGCGCATCTGGAGCCTGTGCTCCGCAACGGGAGAGGCCACAACAGTGAGAGGCCCGTGTACCACAAAAACAAGCAAAAACAAACAAACAAAAAATATATATATATGTTTTCCCAGTTGAATTTAATCTCAGCCATGCTCATTGGAATGCCTTTTTTTTTAAAAAAATTGGCCTTCTTAACAAGGGGGATAAAAGAGTAGGTGGATGAGGACAGAAACATGGAGTTCAGATAAGGGAGCAGGACTTTTGGGTGGGCCCTTGCATGAGGAACACACATTCCTATCCTGCAAGGCCTCCCAAATGAGACGGGATGGCTGAAAGGTCTGTCCTGTACTTATTATAAAGAGGTAAGCCCAGCTGGACCTGAAGGGGGCAACATGTGTGTGTTTTAATTTTCTGTGGAAACCTACTTTATGTATATTATACGAATGTTAGGGCATCCTTAACCTGGGTCTGTGGACCCTGAGAAATTCTGCAGAAAGGTTTTATATTTTTCTGGGGTCCACAGCTTTGATCAGATGTGCAAATAGATCAGAGAGAGCTCCCATTTCCCCACCCCCGCCCCCAAATTAAGAACCTCTGCTGTAGAGAGTGTGGCTAGGGTCATTTCACTTTGTGAGTATCTGGTGTGGCACTGAGAGTAAAAGGAGGGGCAAGGGAGATGGGAGGACCTGCAGACCTAGACGGATACTCTGAAAGCTGCACCACTACCAAGCTCTGTGTTCTAGCGCATTAACCTCTCTGAGCCTTCGCTGTAAAATTAGGATGGTGATAGTTCCATGCTCATAGGTGGTTGTGAGCATTAAACAAAATGAGTCCTGTGAAGTGCTTAGCGTAGTGCTTGGCCTCGTAAGATGGCTATAGAGCCATCGCAAGCACGAAATTATTATTAGCTGTCAGCATCACTTTCTTCTCCAGCATTGCCCCAGATACATTAAGTTGTACAGAGTGCGTGGTACTGTCATAGACCCTGCTTTCCTGTCTTTAGGACAGATCTAAATGCTTACCTTATGCAGTTGAAGAACTTATGCTCCAGAGATGAATACTGTAAAAATGGGAATAGATCATAGCCTTTTCTATAACCTTGAGTGAAGGAAATTGAAGGTGATATTGTTTAATGGCTCCTGCATGTGGTTATATCACTCTCCTTGGGCCAGGGCTGCTGTTCTCTTCCAGCAGCATTTCAACTTCCATCATGAAAGGTGACTTTTTTTCACTTTTTCCTTATTATCACCACCACCATCATCCATTATTACTTACAGCATGTCCTTCTGTTCCAGCTCTTCTTTAAAAATAAGAGAGAAAATGCCAGTCTTCATCTTGATAAACTATAAAATACATCTCTCATTCTCCCTTTTCCTCATTCTCTGGACACATTAGTATAAGGACTTGTTCCTAAATGAGTCAGTGGAGATGTAAATATTAAATTAATTTAGGAAATGTGTCCACGGTATTAAGTGTAGTTTTACTGTAAATGTGCATATTCAGTCACCATTAAAGCATGATAATAGCTTGAAAAGAACTGTTGTGTTCTTTGATACTGTACCTTTAATGCAAAGACGGGGAGTTCAGTGCCTCCGGGACTGGAAGCAGGCAGCTCCTGAGCACCAGTGTTGAGTGTAAGCTGAAAGTCCCAGGCTGCAAGCCCCACACCCTGACAGTCCCTAGAGAGCAGCGCCTATGGCACTCTGGGTTTGCAGGCCACCCTCCTGTAAGGTAAATGGCCCTCTTTTCCACTGACAGGGAGACCTGAAGGGAAGCTAAGATACTAGGATGGTGTCAGTCAGACCAAGCTGAGGCATTGCCTGGTCTGTAAGAAAAAGCACATGAAGGTTCATCTGTAATGCAACTGTTCCCCTTCAGAATCATGTCTTTTTTTTAAGTGGAGGGGGAGCGGGACATACTCAGAGACCTGAAAAGATTACTTCTTAGAACAAATAAGATAAGGAGAGCTCTGAGCTGTGGCTCAGAAAGAAGAAGGGTAAGGGCTGAGTACATGAACGGGACTTGCATCTGAGGCTGCCTGAGAAGCTGGTGCCACACTGGGGAACTGCAGTAGCCAGGGCAGCGCTCGGAACAGCACGCCTCACAGTCTGTCCTCCCTGGGCTGCTCTGGGAAACACACTTTGTTTGCAGACAGGGTTTTCCCCATTTCAGCCAGCTAACCTTTCTCCTGAGATGAAGTTTTCATTCTGGGAAGCATGTTGGTAGATGTCATACCAGGAAAATAACTGTTTCAGTTTTGCTCTTTATTTGCCTTTTGACTGTATGCGTTAAGCATTATTATTTAGGGCCTTCATCTTTTTCTTTTCTTTCTACATTCTTTCCTTTCCTGTTTTTTGTGTTTTTTTTTAACCAATACTACTACTACTACCACCACCACTGCCTTGCAGTTGACTAAGTAAGCAGTCTGCATTGTTCTACCTTCACCCAGTAAGGTGGGTAGAACAGAGCTTATAGCCCTGTTTTGCAGAGGCAGCTAAAGCTAGGATTTGCCCAGGGTCACTCCTCAGCTACTAAATAGTGAAACTGGAAACCAAACCCAGATCTCCAGGACTGTTTCTACTGCCTCTGTGGGCTCCCTTTTTCCCCCTTCACTCCATCTTGCCAATCCACCCAACCAAGAGAGTAAAGAAGGTATAAAACAAATGAAAATCATCTTTACTGTTTATCTGATGAAACTATTACTTGATGTGGCTCACTATTTTTGCAGGCTTGTTTTGAAGAATGGTCATAGCCATATTTTGCTCACTTTAGAAGTCAGTGTCATGATGAATCTTAACAGAAGCCAATAAGTAAATGGCATCAAAACCCAAGATCTAAAGGTGTGTCCCGGGAATTCTCTGACAGTCCAGTGATTAGGACTTGGTGCTTTCACTGCTGGGGCCCGGGTTCAATCCCTGCTCGGGGAACTAAGATATCCTGCAAGCCACGCCAAAAATTTTTAAAAATAAAATAAAATAAAAGTGTGTCCCATACAGTAGCCACTAGCTATAGGTGGCTATTTGAATTTCAATGCAAGTTAATTAAAATTAAATAAAATTTAAAATTCAGTTATTCTGTCACACTAGCCACAGTTCGAGTGCTTAGTAGCCGTATGTGGCCTGAGGTACTGAATTTTTTATTTAATTTTAATTTATTCCCATTTAAATTTAAATAGCCACATGTAGCCAGTGGCTACTAATAGACCACACAGATACAGAACATCTCCATCGTTGCCGAAAGCTCTGTTGGACAGCGCCGATATAAAGACTGTGGCAGGAATACTGTAGTCTTCTGGCAAGTTGTGCCCCTCTGCACAGGGGAGGGCAGCAGAAATACGTCATGAGCCTCCCTTCCCAGTGACCTTCTCAGCACAGAGACAGCCAGCCTTTGCTAAAAAACTGCCACGTGACTACAGTAATCCGCAGCCGGTGGACAGCTGGGCAGAGGGTTGCAAGAAGAGCTGGCCTAGTTTTGTGCACTGCAGAGTTCCGAGCAGGAAAACCTGAGCCAGGAGGCAGTGGCAACACCTACGCCCACTTCCTCGTCGCCTTATTCATGACCTAGGCCACTTGGCCATTTCCACTTGGATGCTCCGCAAGTGCAGATTTCTCTTCTCAACTACAGCTGTCTTCAGGTCAGGTGCTCTAATGGATTTATCATGACCCCAAAACGAATTAAATATCCAGAGCCTGGTGGCTTACAGGCTGAAAGAAGCCATTACCATTGGGTGAATTCCAGATTTCACAAGGAAACATGGCTGCTTTTGAGAAATGGGAACATGGAGATGTGTAATGGGGCTCTTGATTCTAGAGCCCAAAGGGGGTTACAGTTCTCTGCCCTATGTATGTTACTCACCCAGCCCTTTCACAGCGTAGAAGCTTGTCCTCCTTTCCTACTCCCTTCATTGTGACCTCCTGAAGTCCAAAAGGCCTTCCAGAATAGCTCTCATTGTGGGGAATTCCCTGGCGGCCCAGTGGTTAGGACTCCACACTTACTGCCGAGGGCCCAGGTTCAATTCCTGGTCGGGGAACTAAAATCCCACAAGCCACATGGTGCGGCCAAAAAAAAAAAAAATGTGTCATTGTGATGTTTAGATTCATCTTTCTCCTTGCAGAATCTGGAAGTCCAGAGGGGATGTGTCGTCTCCACTACACAATCATAAACCAGGGTGGCCTCAGGCATTTATCATTTTATACCAGGAATTGCTAATCTAGGCCCTGCAGAGAAAAAGAGGGCCTTTACAACGGAATGACCACTATACTTTGTTCTCTATTCTTAGTGCTCATCTGAGCCATGGCCATGTCTTTCAGATGCTTTTAGATACTTTACATGTTGAAAGCTGAATGTCTTCAGAGTTGGCTCCTCGGGGCCCCAGAGGGAATTAGCACACATGTGAAGCCAGGTTGGTCTGACTGTGTCAGGTATTCTCAGCTTGGGGAAACTTGACAAGCCAGGGATATTCTGGGCAGAGGACTCAGGTCAGGGCTTCAGAGCAGAGATTCCCAAGAAGGTGCCTGCCATCAGGCAGATAGATACCACTGACCATGGTATCCTCTCCGTCCCCTGTGTCCTCAAGGCCAAGTTACATGTTTCGTTATCTCATTCTCCTTCCCTTTAGGTCCCCAGATCTTTCTGAGTCTTTGTATTCGAAAGACAGATTCTGGTCTTAGATGATTCCAGCTCCTTGTAACCAAGACAGAATCTTGGTGCCTGTCATTGCAGGTAATATTCTGTAAAGGGATTTTTTTTTTTTTTTTTTGCATACCAAATCCAGAGCCATAATTGGGCAAGTTTAACTGGAGTCATTTCTATTCAATATGTGGATGAAAAAATGGTTTTAATTGAGCATGTAAAAAGGGGATTAATCACTGTTCACACAAGAACAGAATATCATAACAGGAAAAATTCTTACAGAATAAAGTTTTTAAGGTTCTTGGGTAAAGGGAACTTTCCTCTTTTTACTTATGCTTCCATTAGGATTTTGAAGGAACGTCAGCACACTGTTATTAACTCTAATAGCTTGCACAGCTCAGCCAGTATGGTTTGGGGCCCTCTGGCTCTCAGATTACCTGTATAAATACAGGGATTCACTTCTCAGCTCTACCGTTTGTTTCATAAAGAGCAAATGTGCAGAACCCCGCAGCAGCAGCCTAGCAGGGCAGTAAACTGAACAGGATGAACGTGCTTCCTTTTTGTGTGATGCTCTTTCCCCATCCTCCTGCCAAGAGCAGGCTATCAAATGAAAGGGAGGTTGTGGTCGGAGTCAGTAAAGTGAATGTCTAAGTGGCACCTGCTTCATTCAGCAGATCTGCTTTCCCGGCGCCTCCCACTGCGTATCTGCTCCTGACAAAGCCTCTTTTCTCCTCCTCTTGGTCAGACTGAGAGCAAAGGCCCAGCAAGGAGACATATTGGTTTTACTTTGTCAGCACAATTGCCTGTGACATTATAATTATACCAAATCTTCATTATGAGAAAGGCCCCAATTTAGAGATTTTCAGAGCCTAAATGAGGTTTTCAAAAGTAGAATTGGTAAAAACATCTTTTCCGTTGTAAAGCTAGTAAATGGATCTGAGAATCATTGAAGGGGTCTAAATATGGAAACTGAGACACTGCTCTGAGCGAGACTACAAAGACACTGCTATCAGATTGGCTCACTAAAGAGGCGTCCAGCAATTCTCTGACTCTTCCCAGCCCAGCCTCTCCCTACTACTTGTAGCGCTATAATGTATAGCTATACTATAGTACTCTCAAATGTTGATAAATTTTCTCACCTACAAGCCTAGGAGGTAGGGTATGTTAAAATAAGTTGATGGGGTAGGGCAGCAAAGGAAAAAACCTGTGATATAAATAAGAAGAATGCCAGGGAAATATATTTTAGGCAAGTGCAGAGCATCCAATTTCAGATTGAGTTTCCATCTAAACAAAGGCAACACTTATGTTCTACAGTGTGTGTGCAACTGAAGCGTGCTTATGGTGTGGAGTTGGCTCACTGGAAGCTCTGGGAAGGTTTTAGAGCTGTGCCCTGGCTCTCTAAACTGAAATTAACTAAAATCAAATAAAATTAAAGACTCAGTTCCTCAGTTACACTAGCCACGTTTCAAGTACTCTATAGCCACCTTACTGTCAGTGCACGAATACAATGAGCCCATCTTCGCAGCGAGCTCTTGTGTACAGGACTGTTTTAGAGATTGGTCTGTACCTCCTGAAATGTCTTGACTGCTTAAGTGAGCCTTGGACTTTGGATTTCAGGCTTGCTGGAAGGGGAAAAGGAAATTGCCTGAATGTTTTTGGAACAACTTCCAGCCATGTTACTTGACTATAAGTTTTGTCTTTTCACCTTAAAATTATTTTTCCTCCAAGAATCTCATGTCCTTTCCCCACCCCCTGCTCACTCCTCACAAAACAATAATAATAATGATAATAATGAATTGTAACCATGAGAAAGGACTTTAATTTTAGGAATGCCCACTTACAGCTGACTTGCTTCCTGGCCTTCCCTTCCTTAAGCTTTCACATCCCTCCCTACTATTTGACTTGAGAGTTCTTTTCTCATTAAACAGAGCTTCTCATGGACAAGAGGGCATGTGAACACTCAGGGGCCAAGAGCGTGTACATGGATTGTTCATTTTGTGCACGACATGGGGCGTGAACAACACTCCCGGGAGTGGAGCACTGAGCTGGTGGCATCTTCCATTTTCAGCTCCTCTGGGGAGCAAGGGCAGGACCTTTAAGCTTGTTTCTTCCATTTGTCTGCCTCTAGTAGCTACTACATGGTTGATTTGACTCCTGGGAGAAAACCTATATGAAATAATAGTACCTCTTTTCTCAGGAACTTAAATCATATAAATATAATGTTGCTTATCCTCAAAGCAGCCCTATGAGACAGAAATGGCCTGTCGGTTTTATAAATGTAAACCTAGTCAATTCTTAATTGCCACACACAGATTATCTGGTATGCAGATGACCCATGACACATTTTAAATCCTTGGACAGTTTCTCTAAGCAAGCCAGGGTAAGCCTGGCCCATCTCCTTCACCCCCAGCCAGCTGCTGTGTTCTTAAGGAATACAAATTAGTTTTCATATTAGCTTAAAGAAGACATAATTAGAAAGTAAGTCTGATACTCCAATAAAGATGTTTAAAAAAAGTAAGAAAGAAAGTAAGTCTGCTACAAGAAAAGCACATCATAAGTTCCAGTTTAACGGCGTGGTGCGGAGGAAATGACCTCTCCTGCCTTTGGCTCAGCTAAGAGCTGACTGTAAGATCTGCTTTTAGACACATGTGCATCGTCGGCACTCATTGTGCTGGCATGTTTGCCGAAGGATTTGTAAACCTCCACAGGTGGATGTCAGAGACACCTTTGTGGCCCAGGCACCAGGGTGTGGGTGGAGGCAGTCTTCCTGCCGCTGCCTCTCCACACCACTTTCTGGGGGCCCTTCCTGCTCAGTGCTTTTTAGAAGTTCTGTATTCTTGTCAAGCCTCTGTATGGCATATGGCCCATTGCAAGTGGATGCTGACAGAATGCCACAGGGGATTCATCTCTGCAGAAGGGAGGAAGCGGCTAGAGGGTGGAGTAACTAAGAGGCTATACCCTTCCAGGTGCTGCATCCTGCCTGGGTGGTGGGATTCCTCTGTTCCACACTCTTCATCACCTGATCACCTAACGGTTTTAGTAACCATTGATGACTTTGTGTAGATCCATTATTTCACCAAGAGTTTCAAAATAGTGATTTCTCTAGTGTTATTATTCCTTCTGCCTTTATTAGCTGGAATTCTTTTATAAAGAACTTGTTCCCATTAACAATTTGGTTATGCTAAATACAGTCCAGGTAGGAAAGGCAGGATAAATAATAGATTAAAATGAAGTTTATAAGATAGAGTTCTTTCTTTGTGACCGTCAAACCCCATAACTGTTTATTTCCACTTTCCAGTATGCTGTCTTCAGGTGTCTTACTGACTAAAGCAAATTTAATTCTGCCCTTTGCATGCTCTTAGAAAGTTCTAGTGATGTTTGTTTGCTTGCTTTCTAAATGGTGCTCTACAGACTGGGCTAAGTGAGGGCTTGAAGAATCAGGAGAGCATCTTTGGAAGCCTTTTGCCTCCATCTTTCCCTGTTCAGATAGAGGAGGCAAGGACCAGATGCTGGGCACAAGGGGCTGGGGATGGGGGTCCTTACCCTCGTCTCTCTCCTTTTGCACCTATTTGAAATTTTCCATAATAAAAAAATTGAAAGTAATAACAGAAAAATAAATAACTCTCCATTCTTAACTCTGGATAACTCCTGATTGGCCCTCGTATTCATTTCTACACCTGACTATTGCAAACTCTTAAACAGCTTGGTAGCTTTCTCCTGAGGTTTCTGTCATGTAGGCTCTATTTCCTGTTTAAAGATATCAGCTCTTCACATATTGCTCACACCCTGTCCACAACGGAGACTTTGGGTGTTCTCCCTACCTCCCTTCCCAGTGATCTCTGGAAATTTACTGTATAGCTCCTGCCCTTCTCTGTACATCTCTGATCAGATGTCCTCCCTAGCATATACATGTCCCACAGGCTTTAGCTGAACACTTTCCTCTCCTGCCATTTTCAGTTTAAAGCCCTCTTGGTCAGACAACAGGCCTTGGAGTCGGCTTGTTCAATCTCACATTGGGAGTTCAGTCTCCAGGATATAAACCATGGTGATTCTGAACTCTGAAGCACTAAACCCTGATTTCGTTAATGTTCTTGGGCACTTCAGTAATTTCAAGAGGGAATTGTGAAATTATATCTCCAAAATATGTTTTGAAATACATTCACTAATAAAGTAAAAATGAATTCACTTTTAACGTTTGGCTTATGGGATACAGGCAAGAGGATTTTCTTGGTGGTCTGCAAAATCAAGGCTAAGGACACAGTGACACTGTCCTACCCAGAGAGAGTCATTGCTATGGAAGTTATTCCAGAAAGTGGTTTTTCCAAGAGAGCCTTGAGATTGTCTAGCAAGAGGGGAGAAAACTTTGGATGCTGAGAAGTGCCTATTACCCCAGGGTACCTGTGAGGCTGCTATTGGCTTCATGAGAATATTCAGTACTTGCCAGATGTAATACATATTTTAATCCATAAATCCCTCAAATGCCCTCAAAAGCCACGGACTTAAAGAACACGGAAAAGGAAGATTAAATGTCCCAGAAGCAGCTAATATAACAGAAACAGAACCACTGGGAGAGAAATGCTTTTTCTGTTTCCCCCTTGTCTTACTATTATGAGGGTTACCTGGAGCTCCTTTTCATTTGATATCAACATTCTTTTCATGACCTTCCTTTTCTTGCCCTCGTCTGTCCTCTTTCCATCTGGTCCATGTTTGTTATTCTCAGCCTCTTTATCTGCCTGCCACCTGCCTACTGCACTAGCTTCTTTACCTGATTTCCCTTCATATTCTCCCATTTCTATACCAGAACACAACATGCCTATTTTTCTTCATATAATAGTGGCTTTCCTGAGATGTCAGGCACTGATGTAAACTTCTTTCCAGACCTGAAGATAAGATTTTTTAAAGGACTTCCCTCCTGCCTGTCATCCCTAAACACACTTATAGATACCCTCGGTGGCTCTTTAAAAACTGCAGAAGTGACTTAGGTAATACAATACATGGTTTCATTTCTTATTTATTCTGATCCCTTCCAGTCACAGTCTTCTGGTTCCCCATTTAAGCCGGCATTTTCCTAATATTGACACATACAGTTCGCTTTCATGTCCATAAGCCACAGAAGGCGTTACATTGTGAATTTTTCCTTTGGGCTTTAAGAATTATTGCGTTTCCACCAACTGTTGTGTTTATTTGAGAATTTATTTGTTTAGCTGTTTTTCTCTCACAACTATCAATATTTTTCTTCCAGCTAAAGATATTTCCATGACCAACTTGGAAGGCCTTTGGGCTGAAAGATTCAGTTACAGCAAACAACAATTCCCAAAGGTTTCCCAGATTGTGAGGGCAAATGAAAGGCCCATTCTTCCTCAGGCCGTCTGTCCTGCTCTATCTTGTCATGGAGTGGGGTGGGGGGAGGGCAGTCTGTGGTTCTGGGTGACCCTGACTAGGCCTGCAGCTCTGTGCTCTACTGGGCTCTAGCCTGTGTTATTAGTTTTTGGGTTTAGAAGTTTATCAGCATGATGATATCATATCATACTGTCCCTGATCATATATTTAACATTCTTAATACTGATTAATGGTTTAGCCTAGGTTTTTTATTTACTGATGCACTGAATCAGCAGCTATTTCATATATGTCATGGTGCAGTTCCAGTGCCTGTTCTGACCATAGCTGCATTCAGAAAGGAAGCTGCCTGCCAGCCCATCTGCCCTGATTTCATGGTTTTTATCTCTAATCTTTACATCTTTGAAGGCCTTTGGCGAATGATGTGCTTCCTGGCAGGAGCAAATCGCTGCTGAAAGGAGATCTGTGCTGTCTCTGCTTTCCTTTCTGCTTCCTGAGAGCTTTAGTCTAACATCTGTGACCCTAGCCAGACTTCATCAAACCTCTTATTCAAAGTCATCTTTGAAAGCAGCTGACATTTATTGTACACCTACTGTGTGCCAGGCACTGTGCCAGACTTTATCTATGTCAGCACATCTAATTCTCAACAACGCTGTGAAATTAGTAATGACCATTTTATGTATGAGGAAAGTGAGGCTCACACGCCAGTAAGTGAAGGAGCCAGGATTCACACGTAGGTTTTCTGCCTGGGAAGCCTTTAATGGAAATAAAACCTTCTGTTTTACCCTCACATAAAATGCACCTGAACTACCATACGGCATTTGGCTGTGCTACCTTAATAATGTTGTGGAGAAAATCCTACTCATTCTGGAGCAGAGTAAAAGGCTCTAAACCTCTTCAGGCTGCAGAGGCCAAGGCTAATGAGAATGTAATCAAGCTTCTGAAAATCATGAAGAACACGATCAATTGTCATATTCAATTATTAACATCTACTATGTTCAGGTTGCCCAGTACTCAAAGACATAGTCCTGCCAACAATCTAAGTAAGCAGATTTGTATAGGGAAAAACTAATTACTTGGAAACAGGTTAGCACAGATCTGGTGCCAAATGAATGGTGAGGCAGTCAAATCCCCTGAAGGAGAGGACCTAGTGGGCTGTTGTGTCTGGGGGAACCCCTGAAAGACAGGGAAATTGTTGAAAGAACAGGACCTAGGTTGGCAGGGAAAATTCTAGGCCAGAGGAATCTGCCTGAGTAAATACATGTGATGGTTAGGGTATACTGAAAGGACAGATATGGTTGTGATGAAGGGGTAATATAGAGTATTTATGGGAAAGGCTGGTGTAATCCCTCATCTATTAGCTATTTGGACTTTATTTTTCCTTTAGTAGAGAGCCGCCAAAAAGGCAGGGAGAGGTGGCGGGGTGGCCATTGCCAAACAATATTTCAAGAAGATTTAGCTAACTGTACTGTATAGATTTATTCATCAAATCTCAGAATACTAAAAGAAGTTAGTTTTGGGAAAAATGAATTAATTCCCCTAAGTAACTTCCAATTATACGCATACGTTTGTGTGTGTGTGTGTGTGTGTGTGTGTGTGTGTGTGTGTGAGAGAGATCCATTACATGGTAGGTAAGTGACGAAACTCATTACCTCACGAGGGGTCAGGAATAGAGTAGATCAGCTCATGAATGATAAATCCAGAGTGTGCAAGGCTGTGACACTAACCTTTAATTTACTCTCATTGGCGCCCATGGTCTACCACAAAGCTTCCCCTGGTGACACCATCAGAGACAGACCACTACAGAACCTCATGACCTCCTGTTTTGCAGAAAACAAGGCCAAGCAAACGTCTGAATTTTCAGAATGTGCCTCCATGTCCATCACCTCGTGTGGAAGTTTTAGAAGATCCCTCTGGCCTCTGTGGAGGGGAGAACAGGGTGCAGTGGAGCCAGGGCCGAAGCAGGGTGATTACAGGAGAAGCTAAAATGTAGTCCAGGCAAGAGAGGATAGGAGTTTGTCCAGGGTGGTGGCAGTCAGCGTGGTTGAATTCTGGGTTTATATTTGAAAGGAGGGTTGACAGGATTTGCTGATGAATTGCACGAGAAGTCAAAGATGGCTTGACTTCCAAGTTTCTGGCCTGAGCAACTGGAAGGATGTAATCACCACTTGTTGAGGTGCGAGAAGAGTGGGAGGAGTGTGTTTGACCATTTGGGTTCAAGAATGATACCCAGTGGTAGAAAAACAGAGCAGGGTCAGGTCTCATTTTCTTTTACAGGGGAATGTGGTCCTGGAGTCAGCAGTTCCTCCAGGATTTGGGGCTGACTGCTATTTGACAAGGAAATCCTTGTGCTGGGACCTGAAGTTCCTGAGTCTCTTTTGGCCTCTTTTTCCATTTTGGCCAATTCTGTAAACCTTACCAAGAAGCCTGAGAGGCGAGGCAGCAGTGAGCCCAAAGTGGGTAGTCCTCTCCCTTCTGGGTCCCTGCTGGACATAGTGTTCGATGGTAAGGGCTTACTAGTGCGTGCAAAGGCTCCCAGATGCTTCACTTTACCACAAACTCGGTCATCTTGAGGGGGGGAAAAGTCACTCAGTCTCTCTCAGTCCATGTTTTGTTTTGTTTAAACTTTTTATCTGTTTACTTTTGAACTTAAAGAAAAGGGGGGTTAGATTTTCTAAACTGAAGAACTCTAGGGTTTCTTATAGCTTTGAAAGATGGGGGTATTAGAGATTGGGGTACTAAAATCTTCAGGATTTTGTTAAGTACGTGCCTTTATAAGTCCATAGTTCTGCCAAAGGAACTTGCCTATCATTTGTGAAAGCGAAGAATACCTGCCCTGCCTACTGCTACAGCGTCTTAGCAGAAATCTAGTGATGTGCAGTGGGTGTGAGAGGGCTTTGAAAAGTGTTGCACAAATGCCAGGAGAGTCTTATTACTAGGAAGTTCTCTTGAAGGGGAACTTCAAGTCCTTAAAGTAGAATGGGAGGGGCTTCCTGTTGCCTAATCAATCAAAATGACCCCAAATACAAGCTTAGATTAACATACGCCTTCTAGATTAGGGCTAATCAGGGGCAGGCTGAGCAGATGCAGGGACAATCCTGGCCTGATTACTGAACCTCAGCATTTAATCATCTCTCTTCCAAGGGCAGCCGGCCGATTTAGTGCACGCTGGGTTTCCAAGCCTCTAGCCCCCTCCCCCTTTCCACAGACATAAAGGCTGCTAGGTCAGAGACACTGAGTCGATTTAATCTAATCCCAGGTCAGAATGGCTGTGTGTGTGAGAGAGAGAGATTCTAAAATCCCCACAATAGTCCATGGGATGGTAATGCACCTATTTAAGGTAGAGGTAGACTGAAACTGCATGTAGAAAATAACGGACTTGGGATTTCAAGGCATTAGAGGTTACGAAACGACCCTGTATATGGAATTTCTACCTGCGAGAAGCTTTTTAGATATGTAGTCGCTGTCACCAGTTACTCACTCTCGAGACAGCTTTGTATGGGAGTCATTTTATCACCCAGTTGTAGAGGTCAAATTTACTCCTTCCCTGACTGTGAGGTGAAGGACAGAAGGTGAAATCTTTAAAAATGGTTTTATTTGGATGAGCTCTGAGTGTAGTTGTTTTCGTATTGCTTTCTCTGGACTGAGAGCTCCCATTCTGAAACAGCCTGATCACCTGAAGACTCACCCACTTCAGTCATTTAGTCCCTAGGCGAGGACACCTGTGAAATCTCAGCAGGCAGGTTTCATTCATGAGTGTAGAAGACATTTACTGAGCACCTGCTGATCGCTAGGGACTCAGGTATGGAGACTCCATCTCTCCCTTAAGGAATTTACAGTCTCCTTGGAGATAAGACATGCAAACAGTGATAAAGAATATGACCATTGCCTCCATGGATGCCAGTGCAAAGTGCTGTGGGCCCTTGGGGAAAGAGGAGCTAAGACAGAGGAGGAGAGATTGGAGCTGACTATTGAAGGAAGAATAGAAGCCCATTCAAGGAACAAGCCAGGGACAGTCATTCCAGGCAGAAGTCACAGTGTGTGCACACCATGGAGGTGTGTGTGGAGAGAACCTCAATCAAACAGTTCACCTGCCTGGAAGGTACAGTGGGTGAGGATTCATGGATCACCAGGCTGAACTGAGCAACAGGGGCTGATGTGAAGGGTTGAAATACCTGCAAAGGGATCTGGACTTTACATCCCACAGGCCATTGGAAACCACTGAAGAATTGTAAAAGAGTGCAACAAGATCAGTTTGTGTTCAAAAGATCATTCTGGTTATAGCAGTGTCAGCCAATTTGTATTTTTGCATTTGAACCTTTCTCCATTTATTTTGGGGAAGATCTTCCACGATACTAAAAAGTGTTTTAACAACAGTGTTGGGCATGGACCCACACCCTAGGTAACCCAAACACATTGTAAGCCAGGGTGGAAGAGATTTAAGTCTCACAGTTCTTCAAGGTTCTCTCCACCCCATCACTAACCTAGGACGGTCGCTCATAGTCAGGAAGAAGCTCCCCACCCATAGTATTCACTGTATTTGTAAAGTATGTAACTTGTTCCCCAAGCTTAGAGCTTTTGGAACTGAATCAAGCCCAGAAGCAACAACAGTGAAATGAGACTGATCTTTGCTTCTGGTTTTGGTTGCTGTTTACTAACATGTGGGTTCTTTGGAGGTGTCCTGGTTTTGCCACAGGGCATTTTGGGTTATTTCACTAACTTTTTCTGTTTTGACCAGAAGAGAGGATGAAAGTGAAGATGATCAAGGTACACTGGGGTGATGGAAGGGGGTCATTTGGTCTTCAGATACACTCAGGCCCATGCCTGGAGTCTAGACACTGGGGAGTAGAGCCCAGCTGCACGTTGGTTGAGGCCAACAATAGAGTCCCTTGGCCTGCTGCCCTTGAGGCCGTGTTGATGCCAGTGTTTGGCACACCTTGTACCTCATACTGTGGGGAATAGAACATGAACCAGAGCCAAGCCTGGCCTTGAAGGAGCCTTCAGTCTAGTGGGAAGGCCTGTCTACATACATTAACTGGGCCAAGCCAGATTATACCCCACTGTCGAGTGGTTATTGAGAACCCCAAGGAGGCTGCTATCAGTATTGACTAGGGCTGGGATAGGCTTCCAAGAGGAGAGTTTTAAAGGGGAAGGAGTGGGCAGTAAGGGAATTCTAGGTAGTGAACAACTTGAGCAAAGGCCCAGAGAAAGGAATGTGACCAATATGTTGGGGAACTGAGAATAGTCCAGGGTGATACCCAGAGCACAGGGAGTAAGGGAAATGAGACTGGACAAATCACAAGCGGTTCTGAATACCATACCCAACATTTGAACTTTATTATAGGCTTTGGGAACCTTTTTAACATCAGGGGATTTGAAAATTTGAGGTTGGGGAATGACGAGTTATAGAAACATAACAGGTGGCAGGAAGGGGTGAACGGAAAGAGGAATTGATTAGAGACATGTAAGAGCCATTTGCAAAGGGCTAGATGAAAGAAATTGAACCCGACAGCCTTCTGAAGCCAATGTGTGGCCCCTCAGCCTGCTTGAGCTGGCCTCCTTCCTCCTTTTAGGTCCCAGCATCTCAAGTGTGAGGATGGTGGGCCATGCCTTGCATTTCCATTAACACACACCAGGGTGAGCCTGGATTTCCAAAAATGTCGACAAAGCAGAACCTCAAGCCCCATTTCAGGTTGCATCATCGAATACTTATTTCTAAACTGGCAACACTTACTCCTAGAAAACAATTAGATACAATTTGACATTGTAAAATAACGTTTTATTTTATGTTTGATTTTTTTTTTGCATTAGGAAATATTCTGTTAAAATTTTTTTAATTAATTTTTATTTTCATCAAAGTGATATATAGTTTTAAATGACAAAAAGGACTAAAAGCCTTTAAAAAAAAATATTTGTACCCCAAGGGCAACACTTCATGCTTTTTTCTGGTATGTATCTTTATTGCTCTAAACAATAGTCTTGAGTTGAGACGTTATTTGTTATCAATTTTTGATAACTCAGTTTCTATGTTTATATTGTTAGAAACATAAAATTTTATAAACGTAAAAATTGTTCAAAAAAAAAATTGTTCACTGCCAAGACGAGTGGGTATGGTTAATCCTTGCTTTTTTTTTTCTTCTACTTTTTAAGGAGTAATCACCGGTTCTACCCAATTCTGGAAGACCCCTCGAGGTACTTTATCCCACGAGCTCATGCCACTTCCCCTCTGTCCTCTCAGACGTGCTGCACAGCCCCCTTCCTGGGCCCTCCTGCTGCCCCCACGCTCCCTACAGTGGATTCTCTGTCTCCTAGACCCCACGGCCACTTATTTCTTAAGTTTTCTCTCTCGTTTCTGTAGGGCACATCCTTCAGAGCTTCCAAAGAAAGTGTGCGTGGCGGGCCAATTTTTAGAGCCCGTACAAGTCTGCAGATGTGTTTATTCTGCCCCCACGCTTAACTGACCTGGGTGTCACTTCATAGTCTGGAGAGAGAATTCTAGGCTGAAAGCATTTTCTCTCAGACATTTGAAAACATTGCTCCATCATCTTCTAGCCTCCAGGCTTGCTTTTGAGAAGTCCCACAATATTATGATTTCCAGTTCTTTGTATATGACGATTTTTTTTTTTTTTTCCTCAGATCTTTTGGGAGCTTTGCTTTATCCCTGGTGGTGTGAAATTTTGCAAAGCTGTGTCTTAGCGTCTGGATCTTTTTTCATCTGTCCTGCTGGGCACCTAGTGGGCCTTTTCAATCTGAAACTCATATTTTTCAGTTCTTGAAATTTACTTACAATGTGTCTGATAATTTCCTACCTTCTGTTTTTTCTGGTCTCTGGAATTCTGTTTTATCAGAGCTTGGACCGCTTAAGGTCTCCTGCTTTCCATCTTTTAACCTTTCCTGCTCTCTAGATTTCCTTGACTTAACCTTCTGATCTTTCTGTGGCATGGATTTCATCTATTTGATTTTTGAAGACTTTTCTCTCATTCCTTTTTAATAAAGCTATCCACTTTTATGATACAAGCCTTTTCTCTCTGAAGATATTAGAGTTTGGGAGCATTCGTTTTTGTTTTTTCTGCTCCCCACATCGTCTCTGTTCTCTCTGTGTTCCCTAGGAGTGAAACACTGAAACACTGATAGTCGGGGTATGCAGGGCAGAGCTGGGTGGCCTGTAGGCCTTGGGGTGGTAAATATTAGGGCCGCAAGCGAGGTTTTTCATTGTCTCCGCACCCCCCTCCCCTCACCTCCCCACCCACCAGATGTCACCATAGGTCTTCCCTGCAGCCTCCCCGGGTCAGTTTCTCAATACAGTGGGTGAACTTCAGATGCCCTGTCAACAAAGGTCTGGGTGTTGGGGTTGGTGGGACCCGCTGGTCCAGTCAGTTGAATACAAGCTGTCAGCTAACGCCTGTTTTTGGCTTCTTCCTCTCGTTCTGCAGTGGCTGAGCCTCCATGTCCTGAGCTCTCTGGGACACAGGAGTTGCAGCTTCCCCTTCTCTGATAAGTCAGAACCCCTTTACGTTTGCTTTGCATCTTCCAGAAATATGTTGACATCCCTCATTTATATCTTTTTTCCTCCTTCACTATAATTTTTATTTTAGAAGGAAGAGGAATTTTATATGTGCATTTATTCTGTCTTATTTAATTGGAAATCTTTTTTTTAATGTTATATAAAATTATCAACTTTCCTTTCTTAGGGAGGACTGCCCTTTTCTGAAATTATTTGCTTCCTCCTTTCTTTCTGTTAAACCCTCCTTTCTAAAATAATAGTGATATTAGGAGGTAGTTGGAGGTCTTTTTTTTTTAAAGTTGACCCCAGAACATATTTAAAAATTTTACTGGTCTATGAAATCTAATATCAGAAAACTAATTACCTAGGCTTTTTTTTTTTTTTTTCTTTTTTAAATAAGCTGACTCTGAGGAGAGGGATAATGGCCAGAAGACAGGAAAGGATTGAGGGAGAAGTTTTTTCAAGCTGAGAGAAACTTGAGCATAGGCAGCCAGAGGGTTGAAGAAGTCAGTGTAGCAGAATATCAGAGAAAATTAATGGTGGCCTTTCCTGGAGAAGAAGGCAGTCAGAAGAGATGGACTTGTTGAGAGGAGAATTCACACCTGATGGGCCTGTGTATGCTTCCTAAAGTTGAAGGTAGGCCGGCAGGCAGGGTCATCTCTTGGCAAGTTGGGGAGGCCCTGTTCTGAGGCATGTTTCTACAATTTCTCCAAATTTTCTTTCCTGTTAGTCTGTTTTAAAGAATTAAAATGGGGTGAGAAAAGGGTTGTATTCGTGCCTGGACAGTGGGTGTGCAGTTACCTGAGGCTGCAGACAGTGATACTCTGAGGGCTGGAGCTCATTGCCCTGTCCAGCCAGCATCTGGGAAGCCGCACCCAATCCCCACCAACGGTCTCCCCTTGTCTCCCCAGGACTGGTCCAGATCCCTGTGAGCATGTACCAGACTGTGGTAACCAGCCTCGCCCAGGGCAATGGGCCGGTGCAGGTGGCCATGGCCCCTGTGACCACCAGGATATCGGACAGCGCAGTCACCATGGACGGCCAGGCTGTGGAGGTGGTGACGTTGGAACAGTGACATGCAGCCATATCATGGCATCGTTTTCTAGTCTACTTCAAAATTTTTTACACGTTTGCAGAGGTGCAATCAAATGAAATTAAGTCTCTCGACTTTGGAAGAAAAGTTTTGTTAACCTTTTTTTTAAAAAGGAAGAAAGGCAGCGGATTTTGGAATTGCATTTTTTTAAAGCACCACTCTTGATTTTCTGGGATTGGTGGAACAAGATACTGCGTTGTCAATTTCACTGTCCCCAAAAAGCCAAATTGTGGCAAGGACTTCTTTCTGCGAAAACGTGTGTATAGTTCTGTGTGTGTATGTGTGAGTGTGAATATATGTATATGTGTACATATGGATATACGCATTTACATATATATATAAAGTATATATATGTGTGTGTATGTATATGTGTGTATGTATACGTGTGTGTGTGTGTGTGTGTGTGTGTATATATATATATATATATACACATATATATATATGTATGTATGTACGTATGAAACCCGCATGGAATTATCTGTATGAGATCAAGGTGAGCTGTGGAAAAAATAATTCACCCAGTTTAGTGGGTGTTGGGTACGTGGCCAGACACAGCCACCGGTTTTTGTTCATACCAGGGTCATGCGTTGAGCTACTGACAAACTCAGGCAGAGGTGACCATGCCCTTCACCAAAGCTGCCTCCCAGTGGCCACCCAGAACTCTCCCTGCTGGACTTGCCTGAGGAAGGATGTTCCAGAATGGGGTGAGGTCCAGAAACTGTGCTTGCAGGGTCCAGGGCCTCGTGGTCTGGCAGCTGGGACGCTCCTCGGGCTGGCCCAGGTGCTGACCTTGCCACGGGCAAGTGAATGTCCTTAAAACTCCCAGGCAGGGATGAGAGGGTTTTCCTCAGCCTCCCATCTCCTCCCCTCCCGAGGAAACCTTCTTGATCTCATGACTATTAACATGTCGCTTTGGTTTTAAGGTCAGTCCTGAATTGGTCGTGTATATGAATTGAAGGTAACAGAAGTATTAAGGGTTTGAGGAGTGCGTGCGTGTTAAGTGTGCTTGTGAGTGTGTGCGTGGTGGGGAGAGAATGGGGGGGGTGGGAGGGGTTGGAAGGGGAAAGGAAGGAGGGAGAGAAAAATCTTCAAAGACCAGGTTACACCAATGGGAGCAATTTTTTCCTTTCCTGTAACTTTCTGTAGCTTAACAGAGGAGACTGAAACTGACGGGGGCACCTGGCTCGTGGAAGGTTGGCCGTCACGCTGGGGGAAGTTAGAGAGAGAGGGCTGAGGGTGCTTCCTGCACTCCTGGACCAGGCCCTGTTTCAGAAGGAACCCTGCAGTTTTCCCAGGTGCATCCTGCTGGGCCTGGGTCCCCGCACAGCTTCCTTCTCACACATGTTGATTGGTCTGGGTGTTCTTGTAACTAAATTCTGGGATTTCTCAGCTGCAAGCCCCAAGTCTCCAGCGGCTAAATTCACCTGACTTTTTGACAGGCCAAATCTCTGCTCCTTGAGTACAGGGACAACTCTTCCTCCCTCCTCCCGGGCCCCCCATGTGTGATAGTGTATTTAATGTGTTTTTTTTTCTTTTAATGCGACATTAAAAGATTCTTCACATCTTGCTCAGCCTTTGAGAAAAGTTTCAGATTCTTGTATTTGCTTGTTTTATATAAAACTATCCAATGTTCTTTGTATGTTTTTTTCTGTACATAATGGGGGGAGGGAGGGGAAATTTACATAAAACAGCCCTAGTTCTACAATTTGTTATTTTTTTAATTATTATTTTTTATCGTCGTTGTGAAACTGTCCAGGGGCTTCAAAGTCCGTGTTCCTTTGTGGTGAAATAACCTCCTAATAGTTTGAGAAATTGCCAAGAAGAAGAAGAAGAAAAGCAAGACCCCAGTAGCAGAGCATGGATTCTGTGTCGTTTTCCATTCTGTCTATTACTGCCTCATTCAATAAATAGTAACAAAGTGGCAACAGGAAGTGGAACTGTTCATCTCTGTAGGAACACTTAGCCTCTTAGGAATTCTCTTTCGGGGAGGCTTGTTCTGCTTTGTAAAAGGCAAAGGTGCTTTTACTCAAGCTCAGTGATCTTTGAACTGTGCTCCTTGGCGCTGTGGAGCCCTGTAAGGGGAGTGCTAGGGTGAGGCTGGGGCCTCCTGTCCGTCCCCCATCACCAGAGCAGGTCTGTTGAATCAGTTTTATAAAATGCTGTCCTGGGGGATTAGGGGGCTCTACTTTGAAAACCTCTATTCCGGAGTCCCCCTTCTAGGGGTTAATTGCATCCCACATTAAACATCAGGGTGAGTGGTGGTGCCCGTCCATCTGTGTCCTCCCCACGTGAGTGCTGTTCACTACTGCAGTGGCTTGTTCTTCTTGAAGCGGGAGCCCCAAGCCATTAACTGTTTCTTTAGGCCCTCACTCCCTGGGCTCGCGCACAGCTCGCTACTTTAATGTGGCAGCTGCCCTTCTTGCGCCCGTGCCTCCTGCCACAGCACAGCCCCAGCTTCAGGCCCTTCCAAGCCCCTTGAGTCTGCCCCTCCGCGTTGTGCCCCTTGTGCCCACTGCGAGCCTCAGCCTGGAGTGACGCGCTCCTTGCCGCCTCCGCCACCCCTTTCTTTCCTTTTGTCCTTGGATGTTTGGGTCAGTTTCCTGGTGATAATGATTAGAACAGTTGCATGTGAAGGCCAGAAGTGTTTTCCTTGCTGCCTGACGGGGGCTCAATAAAGCCAGTGCCACCTTTTCCCTCTCTTCTTGAACAAATGGCACATCATCACCTGTTGTCACCAGAGAGGGTGGACCCCAGGAAGGATTGATGGCAGCCAGATGAACCAAACATCACTGCCGTTGGCCACCCAGGGAGCAGCTGGGTTGTCTAGAGTGCCTCTGTGGGGATGGCCTCTCTCCAGAGGCGTAGTCCATTCTGTTTGCCTGGCAAGACCCAGATGCTGCCTTTTCAGCAAGCATGTTGTCGAAACTTTCTTCAGTGGGGCAGGTGGAGACCTTTGCTTCCATTATTGCCCAAACCACCAGCAGGAGCTGCGAACTCAGCTGCCTACAGGGACCAGGCAGGTGGAATCAATGCGTAAAGTGGAAGCCATTCAGTGGTGAGAGGAGGAGGAGTGATGGAGAGGACAGAGTGGAGAGCATCTGTCTAAAGGGAGCAGCCCCTCCTGAGTGCTAGCAGATCGTCTCCAAGCGGGAGGAACATGGGCCCTGAAGCCCCATCTTTTAAATTTTCCAGAGAAACTGGGCAGTCCAGGTTTGTGTATGAGTCTCCTGATTTCAACAACAAATCAAAACTCCTTTACATACTCTGCAGGCAAAATAAAACCCACCTGTAGACCAGCTCTGGCCTGTAGGTCAGTTTTGTTTAACTTGGTGAATGCCTACCACTGCCAGGTGAATAAATCATGGCAGTTGCCTGAGAAACAGGAGGAGATGAGGAGATACTCGTGTGAACAGATCGCAGCAGCCCGGTGTGATAAGGTGCCGTCTGGATGGAGTGCTATGGCAGGATGAGTTATATTATCTCATTTTATCTCCTTAAGGGTCCTCTGCATTAAGTAGTTTATCATCCAGGCTGCAGACAAGAATATGGTGCTCAGCGAAACCAAGATGCTGGGCTAGCAATTCTTGGTTTTAAGTCCTGCATTTGAGAAGATCTATTGACGATGCTGGTGACCACTGGAGTCTTCCAAACTCAGATAAGTGAGCCGAGGAGAACCCGAAGGGCAGGGAAGAGAAGGGGACTGTTCGCTCTGTAAGAAGAGCTCAGGCTGCCAATGCGCGCTGGCCTCACTCAGACCCAAGCAAGGCTCATCTCCAGCCGCTTCTCAGGTGGAAGACGGCCTGCTCCTGCATTCGCCTTCCTTTCTACCTGCCGCCATTCCTCTCCCCTCCTCTATCATGCCCCCAAAGCCTTAGCTATGGATGGAGTTGTACTAGGCCCGTGGTGGCTCCCTTTGGTGTCGGCACCAAAACCAATCGGGAAACTTCAAAGCTTATTTGGAGCAGAGGCTACGTGGGATGAGGAAGACAAGCCCACATTTCTGCTCTCACCTCCATCTCAGTGGGCCGTGGGCTGCCCAGGGCACCAGCCCAAGCCAGCCTGTGGCCTCAGCACGGCTCATGCTCAGATGCCAGAGTCAGGGGCACCCATCAGTGCATTCCCACCTGGCCTCTGCTGTTTGCTCCAGGTTGGCAGCTCTTGGAGAAGATCCATTCAGGACGGTGGAGGCAGCACAGAGGAAGGAGGTGCACAGAGCGGGGAGATACGGCATAAGGACTGGACCCTGAAATAGCTGGAGAACGTAGGCTTTTCTCCACCTGCTGTTCAGCTCCTGGTGCTGCTGGGCCCCTGAATGAGTCCCCAGCCCACTCTGAATTTGAGTTTCTCCCTCCTGAAAACCGCTGACCTGTTAGCAAATATTTGTTGAGTACTGGAGTGTATTTCTGCAGAGTTGGGAGGGGAAAGGCAAAGGAACAGGGATAATATTCATCTGCAGAGTGGGGGGGATTGAGGATCCCCCGAGAACCCGGGCCTTACCCAGCACCAACTTATAAGGCAAGGACAGGCCTGTGCCCCCAGCCCTGTTCAGAGGCGTTCCTAGCTTTAGTTTATGAGAACTATGGCTTATCTGCAATTAAGAGTGTTTATATGGTAGCAATAATAATAGTTAACACTCACACAGCCCTTACAATGTGGCTTGTTCTAAGAGATTTGCCTATATATTAACTTACTAGTTTTTACAAAGTACTGTTATTGTCACTACTTTACGGATGAGCCAACTGAACCACAGAGAGGTTAAGAGGTAGCTTATTTAATATTTGGGGAAGAAAGCTAGAAAGAGTCCCCCAAATTTAATGCACTTGTAAATAAGATTGTTGGTGTAACTTAAATTAACTGGGTCTCAACTCAAATTTCTTCTGAACTTACCCTTTAAGAAACTAATAGTTACAATTACCAGTTACTAAATGGCTGCTCTGCATAGGACACTATGCAAAATGCTTTACACCTTTATTTCTAATCCTTTCCACAACCTCCGATGGAGGTTTGATTCCATTTTATAGGTGTGGGAACTGAGACTCGGCAACTTCCCAAGGTAAATGCAGAACTAGTAAATGGAGGACTGGGGTCAGACTCTGATATGTCTGCCTTTAGAAGCTTTGCCCTTTGTGCCAACCACTCGGGGCAGGTGACAGAAAACGGGCTGCACATCCGGATTCTCTTTTTTTTTTTTAATATTTATTTGGTCTTAGTTGCGGCAGGTAGGCTCCTTAGTTGTGGCATGTGAACTCTTACGGCATGCATGTGAGATCTAGTTCCCTAACCAGGGATCGTTCCCGGGCCCCCTGCATTGGAAGCGCAGAGTCTCAGCCAACCACTACGCCACCAGGTAAGTCCCTCGATTCTCATTTTTAAAAAACCTCTAGCTGAGTCCTGAGCTCAGCCCATGTGCAGCCTCTCCCAGTGGTCCGTGTTTTCTGAGCAGGTCGTAAGGGACAGGCTGTGGTCCTTGCCCAGGGCTTGCCACACCTAGAGCAGCCTCCCAGTGGCTGGGCCTTTTCGGCACATGCATGCACACACGCAAACACACACAGGAACTTGTATACAGCGGGCACCCAGTACATCCCATCGAATGAGAGACCTTAGTTTCTCAGTGATTCCTTAATTAGAAAATCCACGGAACCCAAAACATCCATTCCCACACATCCTCATTACTCAAAATATTTCTGCAAAAATCCAGTGTTAAGTGTTTTAACACCGTTTGATGTAAAATAATGTTGATTTTATTCCTAAGAAAAACTGGCCCTGTGAGATTGTCCCAAGGGTGAAAGGCAGTGAAGTTGCTGGTGCTTGAACACATTCTTGGGTATGAGCTGTCACATTACGCTTTTTTCTTTTTTTTTTTTAAGCATTGTCTCAGTATGATTCTAGCACGAAGCCCACTCTTGGAAAGGTATGGCTCTCATTACAACTTTTTTTTTTAATGTTTATTTATTTATTTGGCCGCGCTGGGTCTTCGTTGGCACTCGGGATCTTCGTTTTGGCATGTGGGATCTTTAGTTGCAGCATGCAAGATCTAATTCCCTGACCAGGGATCGAACCCGGGTCCCCTGCATTGGGAGCACGGAGTCTTGACCGCTGGACCACCAGGGAAGTCCCCAGAACTTTTTTTTTTTTTTTAATCCTGCTGGGATTTTTTAAATTTTTTGGCGGTGCCCGGTCTTAGTTGCAGGATCTTCCTTGCGGCATGCAAGATCTTTCGTTGCGGTGCGCAGGCTCTTACTTGGCGGCGCACGGGCTTAGTTGCTCCACGACATATGGGATCTTAGTTCCCTGCCCAAGGATTGAACCCACAGCCCCTGCATTGGAAGGCGAATTCTTAACTGCTGGACCACCAGGGAAGTCCCCCCAGAACTATTTCTAAAGAGAGCAGGGTTTTTTTTCTTTTTTTTTAATTCACAAGAGAAAAGTTAAGGGAGACTAATCACACAATAGGATTCTTTATCCTGGCCCACAGTTGACATCTATACAAAACATTCGTTAAACTCCGTGGACAATGGACATTTCTGGGGACCCTATCACCAACGTAAAGTGGAATCCCTTGCTTCTCCCAATGAAGCAGCTGAGTCTAGTGTTGTCACTCCTGTTCCACAGATGAGCCACGTGAGCTGGGTTGGTCCAGGTGGAGTATCCTGGCTGTGAGTCCTGGCCTCAGTGTGCTGTCCATGCCCTGGCACTGCCCCGCCCGCCTGCGCAGACGGAATGAGATGATGCCGGAAAGCTCCTGGTGCCCACTAGTGATCAAAACCTTTCCGGTTGTGAACAGCAGAAATCCCAGAGGTGCCTGACAAAGACAGACCGGTGTCCTCGGTCTGTCCAAGTTCGCACCCCGCAACAGGGAGCTGCGGTCTCAGGGAGGAGGGCACAGCTGATTGGCCGGCTGAGGTCACGTGTCTGTCTCCGGGCTAATCAGGGTTGGGGCAGGGTACCCAAACCCGGCTGTGGGGAATGGTCGGTGGGGGCCTATCCCACAGGTAGAGAAGCCCCATAGGGGCTGGAATATGGGTCCACCAAAAGGGAGTTGCCGTCATTTCCACTGAAGTTGCAGCAACCAGGGAACAGTGAAGCTGGGGTCTTAACAGCTTTCCCGCTGCCCCTCATTGCCTCTACCAAAGAGCCTCCTGAGTCTGAATGTCTTGAGTCTGAAAATTAGGGATCATTGGGTAACTGTGTGCCCATCTCCCCAGTCCCGCTATCCCCAATAACCTCGAGGTTTTTAAAAACAGCTTTAATGATATATAATTTACATATTAAGTGCATCCGCTTTAAAGTGCACAAGCCAAGGGTCTTCAGTGTATTTACAACAGTGTGCAACCATCGCTACAATCAAATTTCAGAACGTTATCGCCATCCCCAAAGGAAAGGGGTTCTTTTTAACACTTTTCTCCAAAAATAATTTGAAGCATTTTACATGAAGGATGTATGCAGTGAAATAAGAAAAAAGAATAAATCAAGACCAAATAAAAGGAGGCCACACATTTGCCAACTGTGGAGTCAGCACAGTGATATGCTGAAAATCACCAATCACAGGAGCCACTCTCCTCCACCAGGGCTTACCAAGAGGCAAAAACAGCCCTGTTGCCTCCAGCTGCCACCCCAGCTGGTGCCTCCCCAGTCTGTATAAGACCTGCAGGGAACTGGAGAGGAGCTATTGGGGTCCTTGGTCCTGAGGAAAGTGCTTATAGCTAACAGGATCTCTGCCTTTCCTTTCCCGTCCTCCCTGCCTGCCCACCACGCTCCACCACCACCCCCCCCATTCCTGGAGGATCTGGACCACACCCCACCCCAAACACTGCAGGTCCTGCCTTCCCTGCAAGCATGGAAGAGGGTGAAGTTGAACTCAGGATTGAGACTGAAGCTTCAAATGGTCTGGACTTAATGATGGACCGTATTTACAAAATTATGGAATTCACTCAAAACCTCATTAAGGAACTAGAAGGGAGAGTCAACAGAACATCGTAAAGGCAATGACTGCAGAAAGTAAAACCGCTTTGTATTTAAACCCACCAAGGCAAGATGCCTTTGGTTTCATAAAGAGAAGACACCTCAGACTTGCGGGTCCATCCGTGGCAACGAAGGGCTCTATTTCCACACAAGGAGCGCCTCTGCCTGCATCTCACCTCCCCTGATAATCTCCACAGGAAGCTGTCCTTGTTCGTCTGGTCCTAAAGACTTCCAGCCCCCATCCTGCCCCCATGCCGCCTTCTCAGGAGAGCTGAGGAGGCAGAAGGTAGGGACCTCCAGGGCAGGGCAGGGCAGATAACATTGGTGGGCAGGGGAGCACACACATAAGACCCTCCAGAAACGTCTCTGTTAATGGTGCTGGGCAGGGGGCCCAGACTGGGAAGAGGGAGCCTTCATTGCCACCTCCATCGCCCTCCCCAAGGCCGGCTGCCTCCTCTTCTGGCCGGCCTCTCACCCTGAGAAACCCCAGTGGAGCCAGTGCAGGGGGAGACCTTCATTCCCAGAAGGTTCAAGTCAGGCCTCGGCCAACACTCAGAGCAGAGCTTTGAGAATCCTTATATGGGACCGAGCCACCATCAAAACCCCATAGCCCACCAGCCCTACCACTGCAGCCACTGACTTTCCAGTATCTGGTGTTTGAGAAAAGATACAGCCACCATGAATGCAAAACTCAGTCCGTTTGTAGTTCATCACAACAGCACTTACACACATTTAAAAAGCTGTGTGTGAGCTCACTAATGCCTAGATTGTAGCCAGGAAGTTTAAGGAGGTGCAAGAGGCCCCCCCACTCCCACCCTGGCTGAGAAACCAGCCTAAGCCTGAACTGACGCTTGGAACAGGGACATCTGGTCCAGCCCCCCTAAGGCTGCCATCCCCCGCAGCTCCCCAGCACCTTGGCTGGAACACCTCCAGAGATGGGGACTTAGCCCGTCTTAAGTCACAGCCCGACACACCAGTCAGGAAGTTCTGTGAGACAAACAATCTGCCTCTCTGTAAAGTCTACCCATTGCTTCTGGGGCCACAGAGAACTGTGAAGGTCTCCATGCCTTCAAATACTTGAAAACAGCCTTCACATTCCCACCCAAACCTTTTCATAGCCAAAATCTCCAGTTCCAACATTTCCTAGAGATTGGTGAGCTGTTTCTAATTATAAAGTGGACTAGATTTCCTGAAGGACCCTCCCAGGGGAAACCAAAAAAGCTGCATTAAAAAATATATTTTTTTAATACCTCTTTAAATGTATCAACGAGCTAGCCCTACAGTAATCAGTCTGCAGATGGGAGCCTGGGTCCCCGGACTGTCACTTGTCCAGATCTCTGATGTAGATGCTCTGAAGACTGCACCAGCCCCTGACCAAGGCACGGATACAGTCTTTTCACACACCCTATCCCCTCCCCACCCCACCACGCCCGCATGACCTGCTGCTGTCCCTCCTTCGGTGCTGTCCCAGATGAATACGTAGTTAACCAGTCATCAGTGCTTTCTTCCACCTTCATTTCAGCAGTCTGGTCTCCTCCACTCTTGCCCTTGTACAACTGATTTTTCTTCTAACTGAAACATAGGGTTTCACACTTATTCTTCTCAGATGCCAACTTGGTGCTTCTCATCTATCACTCCGTACTGGGGTTTCTCAACCTCTCTTGACATTTTGAGCCCATCATTCTCTGTCGTGAGAAGCTATACCGTGCATTGTAGGGTGTTGAACAGCATCCCTGGCCTCCACCCACTAGATGCTGGTAGCAACCACCACTCCAGTCGTGACAATCAAAGTCTCCAGATATTGCCAAGTGTCCCCCAGCGGGGCAAAAATTGCCCCCATGAGGCCACTGTTCTGTCCTGTCCTGGTTGTGTCAACTACACGCTCTGACTGTAGCCTGTAGCTAGTGACTGTGGTGAGAACAGGATCACGTCCTCCAGGCTGAGCAGACTGAGGGGTGAGTCCAGGGCTCCTCAGCCTTATCTCCCACTACTCCTTTTTGACTCTTCTGGCATCTCTTGGCTATGGCTTTGTCCCCCTGGAGCCCACTGCTGCCCGCTTCTCTCTCCATGTGATCCTCTCCTCTAAGGCTCAGTCTAGGTGCTGCGTTTACTCAAAGCCCTGCCTTGGGGGCCATTCCTTCCTCTGGGCCCAGTGCCTCCTACCATCTCCACCGCACGGACCTGCCCTCCATCTACATGGCTGTTACTGTACCTGTCCTACCACCCCAGTTGAGCTGTATATGGCAGGACAGGCCCCGTCTACACCGTCCAGCAGCGAGCCCAGCCCTTTGCCGTTAAGGTCCAACAGGAATATCAGTTGGCTCACTGGAGCACCTCCCTTCGACCTAAGGGGGCTGATGGGCTACCTGTGCCATGAGTGTCCCTTCCAATTGTGGGGAACTGGGGCTCTGGGGTGACCAGGATCCTGGAGGTGCCCAAGGTCATGCAGAGTGTGGAAGCTACAATTCAATGCCCTGTCATTCCAGGGCCTCCCTGTCACATGCCTTGTTACACATCTTGCCGGCCCTGGGCATAAAAGTATGAGTGAGACTCGGCCTGGGAAGTGGATCTACTAGCAGATGCTTTCAGTGAGGCAGCTAGGACTGGGCAAGAGGTGTGTCCCGGGCATTTGGGTCACTACCAGACCATAGATGTAGATTCAAGGACACCGACAAAGGTGAGGGGCGGGGCAAGACCCCCACGTGGACTCCCCTCCTAGCTGAGCACCAAGGGAAACCAGGAGCAGCGACAAGGTGGCAGGCCAGGTCACAGGGGGCCGGCCTCGTAAACCAGGTAAGGCGCTTGGGTTTATCCTGGGGTGGGGGGAGGGGCGGGGTGCGATGGTCAGATTAGCGCCGAGGACGGTCTGGGGAACAGGCTGGGAGGCAGCAGTGATGACAGTGCCCAGGTGCCCAGGTCCCCTCCATCAGCTCTGGCTATTTCCATCACCCCGGCAACCATGGCTCCCAGGGTAGGGCAGGACCCTGCAGCGGTTAAAGGGGCCACAGCCCATGGCAGCTCCTTCCAGGCATGCAAAGCAGCATTCGTTTGCAGCCTCGGGAGGCAGATGGCCAGGGGTGGGCTTCCCTGCCCCTCACTGAGGTCAAGGCGCTTCATCCATCCTGATCCCGGCTGGCCCATTGAGCGTGAGGATTAATTGAAATCACGAAAATACACATAATAAGCTGCTCAAAGATGGGTAGCTTTCACCTTGACTAAATCTGCCCAAAGCCCCCCCACCCCCCGATTTCCTCAACTCCCCACCAAGGCCCCAGAATAATCCCATTCCGTCTGCCCTTCCAGGCCTCAAAATTCCCTGGAGCAGCAAAGAGGCCCAGAGTGCTGGATGTGGGCGCCCTGACCTCCTGCTCTGCCCACCTCCTTGGCTTTGATGATAATTTATTCTCATCGGGCCATTAGCCCAGTGCTTGCCCTGGAGCACCACACAGGGCCTGCGCCCAGCGGACCACGGGCTGCCCCTTGAGGGTGCCTGCGGTGTTATTACTACAGCTCACCCTCGCCTCGCCGCTCACAGGCTTAGGAACAGAGTCGTTTAAGGCAGGAGACCCATGTTCCCTCACTCGCCTTCTCAAGGGGTCTGTTTCTGGTTACTCTTCTCGCCCCAATCCAACCTCACCGCCTCCACTCATCCAGACCACCATCTCCCCCTCAGATCAACACGCGGATCAGCGCCCTCACCAGGGACCCGTGCCCGTCTCGTCCCTCCATTCTACCTCTGCCTACCTCAAGTGATCTTGCCAAATCACACACCTGATCACATCCCTTCTCTCTGCCTTCCACGGCTCCCACTGCCCTCGGGTTCAAGGACAAACAGCCTCCAAGGCCCTCAACAATGGTCTGCCTTCCAGCCTGGCGTGGTCCCCAAGGAAACCTGCACTTTCTCCAATGGCTCCCTTCCTCCTCCTCTCCCTCATCCCAGTTCCATGTCCCTCATCCTCCAGGGCTCCCGCATCCCGGCAAGTGCCCTTCGCACCCTTCACACTGCCTGTCCCAGCTGTACACTGTGGTATGCAGTGAGTGCTCAATAGACACGTGGCACAAGGAACAAACCCACGACCTCCCCATGCCTGGCCATAATTTATCAGGTTTTTAAACTCCTATGAAAGGACAGTCCCCTTCTCGTTCTTAAGAGCTGTAGGCTCAATGCCCTCTTCTGGGGGACACACGCTGAACAGCCTTCTTCTCCCTCAGACTTCCTCACTCGGCCCCTCTCTTCCCGAAAGGCTGCAGCTGCATGGACCAGGGCAAGCCTAGAGCGAGCGGGCTGCCTGGCGATGCCCACCATCAGCCTCAGTGTTTGGAACCTCTGACAACCCTCTGAGGGTAGGTGAGGGGGAAAGACAGCTAGAGCTGCAGGGGACGGGGTCTTCCCAGAAATGGAAGGCTGGTCAGGCCTGGAGCTGGGGAGCAGGGGGGCAGGACTTTGCATTCGTACGGCTCCCCGTGAGTCAGAAGAGGCAGGCGCGCACGCACACACGCTTGGAGCTCTAGTCCAGCGGCCCCCGAGCCTTCTGTAGGCACAGAAGGTTCCCCAACAGCCACGCCTCACCCCACTCTCCCACCTGTCCTGACCCAAGCCACGTCCTTGACCCCGTGGTCTGTCTCAAGGAGCTCCTGCTGCAACCAGGCTCTGGGAAGGCAGGTGCAGGCTTTGTTACCAGACTCAGGCATCAGCAGCCCATCCACCCAGCACAGAGCTGCAGCTGGAGGCAGCGGTCCAGCCCACGGGCCACCAGCTCCGCAGGGAGCCAGTCCCATACCTATGCAAGCGGCTTAAACATCACATCTCCGGGCCCTTTGTCCCATCCGTCTGTCCCTCCACTGCCTCAGGAAGATTACTGGATGCCTGTGGATGGACAGCCAGCCCTCCCTCTGCCATCATACCCCCAGGCAACAGCCCAATGGGAAGACCTGCTCTCAGTGTGGAAGAGGAGATCCTCCCCAGGGGCCTCAAGAGCCCACCCCGAACAGGGCCTCCGACGCAGAGAGTGAGGAGGCTCATCACCTAGAAGAGCCGTGAAGGCACCGGAACCCCAGCGTTCCCTCCTTCCTAAGCCCGGCGCCCCACCCACCCCCTCACCTCGGCCGGGACCGCAAGCTCTCTCAGTAGCTCCAAGGGCCAGAGAACAGCTCTTCCGCTGATTCAGAGACCTGTGACCTCAGGGGGATGCAGGGAAACACCAAGTGTCACTTCCAGCTGCACCTGCCCTCTGCCACTGCCCGGTGGTCTGTGGATCCGAGTCCCCTCTGTCCCAGCGGGGCAGCAGGTCCCGGTAGAGCGTGGACCCTCCCTCGGCGGCTGGCTGCAGAGTTGCTTGCTGAGCCCTCGCACCATAGTTGGCAAGTCTAGAACCACCGGATCCCAATACCTCACCAGTGTGAGTTCTACCATTGCCAAAAACAGTGGGAGGCAAGCGGCGGCAGAACCGGGACCCCGGAGGCTGGGGAGGCCAAGGCCTGTGCTGAGGGAAGAGACAGGGACGGTTAGTGAGGTCTGGGGAGGGCCAGGAGGGAGGCACCCTCCCCACAGCTAGGACGAGGTCGCTACAGCCTTCTTCCTGGTGGCTGCCCTGGTGTGGGAGCCCGGCCCCTCCTCGGTCCCTCCCTCTCCTCGCAGTCCCCGTGCAGTCCCACTGGACAGGATGGAGGGAACATGGAGGGGGCAGCCATTAGGACCCAGCCCAGGCCTCGAGGCTATGCCCACCTGCTCTCGGGGGAACCCCAGGCCGGGTATCTCTACGCCAGGCCACCAGCAAGGGGTTCAGCAGGGGACAGGTGTGCCGCAGGGGGTGGGGGGAGTTCAGGGACTGGGGCACCCCTCTAAACCCGGGAGTCCTCTGCCTGGGCTCTAGAGAAGAGCCAGCTAAAGTGGCAGAGCTTTGCCGTTTACCAGGCACTCCATGTCACTGGCCCATTTGATCCAGGAAGACCCCTCCATGTCAGTCCCTCCTTCCGCAGGGAGGCAGGCGAGTTTCTGTAGATAATACTCTTCCCTATCAAGCCCCAAAGAGGCAACCCGCTCCACTTGCTGCCGTCTCTTCCCTGAGGATGGTCGTGAACACCTGGGCGGGGCCTTCCACCCACGACTGGGCTAGGGTAGCCTCTGGGCGCACTGACCTCGCTCATCTTGGCCAGTCAATGGCAGGAATGGGCCAGGCCAGAGCCAGCTTATCCCATGTACACAGCATTCCATGTACATCAAGGAACCCACGACATACACCCACACCAGCCCCTCCACTCCACTCCATACACCGTGGAGGATTAGTGCAGTCTGGTTCCCCAAAGTAGCACCTCCTCAGGCCTCCAGGTAACTTACCCCAAAGACAGCACACACCTGTGCCCCACATCCCCTAGATGTAGTCAGGTCCTTTCCTAAGGGGTGTTGAAGTCCCTTAGGTCCTCACGTCTTCAGTCCACATGGCAGCCCAGCCTTCCAAGGCTGGAAAGATCTATTTGCCCTAAAGGCCCCTGGCCAGTAAGACCAAATCACAGGTGGGCCTGTTTCCAAACCAGAAGCCCAGGCTGGAGAAGCAGCTGATTCCATCCCACAGGGCTGTGGCCCTCCGCAGGGGCCGGGAGACAGCAGCCCTGCCACTGGGAAGAAGAGAGATGCACACAACAGAGCCAGGCCATCCTCAGCTGTGACTCACCGGGACAGATACCCCTCTGGGGAGGGGTGCCTGTAGCTCCGGGCAGGGCCAGTAGGCCTGCCTGTTGGGAGAGGCCCCCCTGCGGAGAGAAATCTGCTGGATGGTGAATGTCACAGTGCTGAGCAAGGGCACGGCTTGTGGGCGTGGGTAGCCCTGTTGGAGGCACCAGAGCAAACGGGGCTGTTGGTCCCAGAGAATTGCCCAGGCAGCGACTCGGCCAGGAGGCAGGCTCCCCTGGGGGCTCCCAGAAGAGTGTGTAGGTAGGCAGGGTCGCGCCCTTCCCATCTGCAGGGGCCACACCGCAGGGCAGCCTGGGGCCTGTGGACGCCGTTTTGGGAGGGGGGCCTTCTCAGCCACAGGCGCACCAGCCCGGCAGCACTGCGGCCCCCACGGGCAATCAATGGAGCCGGATCGCATTTCGCGGAGCCAGGGCAGGGACTGGGATAATGGCCGGGACTGCCTACGGAAATGGAGTGCGGGGGAGGGCGGGGAGTCAGGAAAATCCACCTCACACAGCCCCTCCAGGGAGCTGCCAGCTCCAGCGGCTCCAAGCCCCCCGGGCGAGGGGCCCCGCACCGGGAGGCAGACACCCGGGAGCGGCTGCTCTTGAAAAACACCCGAAACCAGAGCAAAGTGCTTCCCAGACACCTTCCCACTCTGACAAGAAAATGCTTTCAGCTGCAGCGGGAGAGACTTAAGTCAGACAGTAGGAATTCCTGTGGGGCACAGAGCATTGGGTGGATTAAACATCTCCCAGACTCCGAGGTTCCTGTTGAATGGGTAAAACCTTTTGCCCATTTCCCCTGGGAAACACGCAAAGGATTCAGGCCCCATTGTACAGGGTGGTGAGGAACAAAGGCGGGACAGACGGGTTGGGAGGCAAAGGAAAGCCTTCCCCCTCCACCCCAAACTGCCGGGAAATTGATCTTGGGGAGGAGAGCCGGCTGCAGGGGTCCCATCCTGGGGTCATCACTATTGTGGGCGAACTCATCTCTCAAGCCAGAAATGAGGGCCTGACTGAAACTAATTGGGGCCTGCGGTCTTCCCCGGGGACCCCTGAGCTGGGCCCCCAGAGGCAGCAGGGCATGGAGGCTGGCTGGAGACACAGAACTGGTCCCTCCACACCCCTAACTGGCACCTGCTAGGAAGGGCTCAGCAAAGGTGCCCACCTGGGCAGGTGTGAGGCGCGGAAGCAAAGCCACGGGAAGAATTGGAGCCTAACTGCAGACTACCCGGGATCTGAGGGGCGGCTGCAAGGGCCACCCTCCAGAAGTCCCAGAGATGCTCTGTCGCACCCAGTGGGCTTCCAACGCCCCTGCTGGCCAGGGGTCACTCCCTTCTTCCCTGCCCCTCAGACCTAGAGCCCCGAGCTCCGGCGGCGAAGCTCTCGGGCAGGTCAGACATTTTAGGCCTGGAGCAGAGACAGGGAGAGCACCGGCCAGCCCGCCCCGTGTGGGGCTGGGCTGTCAGAGGGGAGATCCAGCTGCAGGGGCAGCTAACCAGGGCAGAAGTCCCCTTCCCCGTCTATCTTGAAATAAGCCAACAGCTCCTTTTTTCTGCAGGGCTCGTAAGAACTTCTGCATGGCGCTACCATCACCACACCCAGGAGGAACTAGGAAGGGGCTCCTCCCTGCTGGGAAACAGGCAGGGAAATGGGCTGGCCCATCCAAGGTGGTCCTGAGGGCCCTGGTCAGGGGCGGTTGGGAGCAGCCCATTGGATCCGGCTGTCCTCCACTGACAGCCTCAACCAGGCATCCTCCCCCCACCACTCCCTGGCCCAGAAACCAAAATTGCCTCTTATTTTGGCTCTTGCTGATACAGACTAAGTCACCAGCCCTTGCCTGAGGCTCGCCCCCCCCCACGGATCTCCGTCAGGGACAGGGACAGGGACAGTGACTTCAGGCCTGACAGCTCCCAGGTGCTCAGTATCCCAGGTCAGCTGGCAGGCCTTCTGGGTCCGGGCCTCTCAGCCTCAATGTCTGCTGTCTGGGGGCATCCTCGGGAGCCCAGGCTGATAGGTTCAAGAGCTGAGGTGTCTGCAAGCCCTGGGGGCCCACAGCACAAAACCCATCAACGGGGCTGACCCCACCCACGTTGTGGCTGGTGGCTGAAGTGCCACTCAGGCCCAGCTCTACCACTCATTTGACTGGGCTCTTCAGCCAGGCCTTTCCCTCTCAGAGCCTGTTACCCTGTCCATAATATGACTTTAAAAATCCCACACCCCACAGGGCTAGGGCTGTAGTGGAGATCAACGAGATGACTTATGTGATGTCACCTGATACACCAACGACAGCAAAGATTCAATAATCAAAGCCCCTATCCAGGGAGTCAGGGAGCCAGATTCCTGTCTGTGGTGTGTGAAGGGGACCATTGGCCTCTGTCCCAGAACCTTCCAGAGGCAGGGCCTGAACCACACTCCAACTCCAAGCTCACCAGGTACCCTGCTCTTAGTGCTATCCAGATGACCCAGTCCATGGCAGGCGCTCCCCCAGGGACAACAGCCCTCCGCAAACACCCAGCCTGATCTCAGGGCCACCCCAGTGCCAGGAGCTGCCTCCCTCAGTTCCTGCGGCAGAAGGCCAGGCCCTGGGCTGCCAGCCCAGGTCTCACCCCAAGGGTGTGCTGGGAGCCGAGCTGAGCCTCTCCAACCCATGGCACCACCCAGGCTGGCCCTACAGATGGTGACCCACCCCCTCCACTGCCGCAGGCAGCCCCATCTGCTGGCCCAGCTCAGATTGCCGGGCTTCCAGCTCTGCTGTGGCCCCAGGCAGTGTAAGGCGATCTGGCTGCCCACGGGCCATGGCCCTCGCGGCAGCTGAGCCAGATGGGCCAGGGAGACAGCGAGGAGCGTTGGGGCCCGGACACAAGATGCGGGGGGGAGGTGAAAGGCTGCAGCATCCCGCTTCTCCCATATTGGCACTGCACATGATTGCTCAGAGCGGAGAGACACAAGCAAAAATGTGCTAGTGCCAAAATCGGCCAAGCAGATGGTAGTGGTGCGGACCCTCTGGGGACCCGCTGGAGGGGTGGGTATCTTAAGCGTCCCTGCACTCCCTGGAAGAAGCCTGTTTCCGACGTCCAGGCCCACTGGGGAGGCCAGAGTGGGGTGAGGTGCTCCTGAGACACTCGCGGATCTGTCTCTGCTCTGTTTATGGCCCTTCGGTAATTCACTGACTGAGACTGTTCACAGTGAATTCTACCAGTGCCATACACAGAACAGGAGTCGCACTCTCCAGCCTGCCGACCCTGTGGAGAGACTCCCGCTCCCAAGGCCCAGCCTCCCACCCCCTGCTTAGCAGCCCCCTCACCCCACACCTTCACAAGCCACTCAGCGCAAGCTGACCTTTAAGGAGACAACGACAGCAGGGGAGAAGGGCCAAACTCCTGGCTTTGAAAAGGGTAGGGGAGATGTCCATAATCAAGGTGTTTCCTGTCTCAACCTGAAAGCCCACCACAGCCCCTGCCCCATCCCCCAGCCCACCCTTGCTCAGGCTGGGGATGGAGTAAATCCAGCTCAGAGTAGCCAGCAGCTGCCCAGAGCCTCCTCTCTGCCCATCATGCCAGGACCCAAACGAACAGTGACCAGCAGGACATCCAGGGCACCTCTCCTGGCCTCTGAGCATAGACACCAGCAGTCCTGTTCCAAGATGCCTTGGTCTCCACCATCCTCCATCCCCAGCCTGCCCCGTAATGGCAGAAAGAGCCCCAGGGGGCAAACCAAACCTGCTTCTCCCCGGATCCCCATCCCAAACCAGATCAGACCGTGAACTGCCCAGGCTGGGCATCTCTGCTTCTGGCCTGTGGCTAGGACTGAGGCAGGAGAAGGCCAGGATAGGAGGGCAGGTGGGCCGGAAGACCCACGGCCAAGCAGGCAGCACGGAGGGAGCTAGAGGCACAGCTGCCCTCCAGCAAGGGGAGACGCTTCTGGCTGTCTCTGAGGGAACTGAAGAGGAAAGCAGAGGCGAGGGAGGCAAGGGAGGGGCAAGGAGAGGTTGCATCAGGGGTTGCCAGAGCAGCTACCTCGAGAGAAGTCACTGTGGCGGCTCCTGCCTCTGGTGCCAGGCGCCCTGGGAAGGCAGAGGAAGGGAGAGAGGGTCGGCCCCAGGGGAGCTGGTGCCCAGGGCAGAGGGCTGGGGGCTCAGCAGAGCAGTAATTCGGCCTACTCCAGGGCAGCCTGGAGCCCAGAGGCACAGTGGCTAGAAGAGCCCCAGCGTTGTCTGGTCTGGAAACCCTGAAAACCCCTTGGCAATGCTTCTCCCAGTGACCTCAGGGCTGCTTGCACCTACACCAAGTTCTCACCCAACTCTGCCCCTGTCACTTGTGCCCAGGGGGGCCCAAATCACTGCTCTACGCTTCACCCTCCCCACTCCCAGGTACTCCCCAGTCCTGCCTCAACACATCCCACTGCTGGGCTCTGGTCTTCCAGAAGCCAACCCAGCCCGGTGGGAAGGAGGTTTTTAGAAGTCACTGCCTGGCAGCCTGTCTCAGTTTCCCCCACTACAACTCTGAACTCTGCTAAAGAAAAGAAGAGACAGGGTATCTCCCAGCCTGGGGGGCGGGAGGGGGGTTTTGGGAAGCCTGGTTAGCAAAGACAGTGTGTCCAGGGGAGGTAGTTTTCAACAGCGCCCTGGGTGTAACCTACAGACTCAGCCAAGGGGCCGTTGAAATGTAGATTAGGAGGCCCACCCATAAATCTGCATGTTAATAGGAACCCAGGCCTCTCCACTGCAGGGGATGCAGATCCTCTGAGAAATGTCCGGGAGCTCTTTCCCAAGGCCTCCACTCTAAGCAAAGAGAAGCCTTACTTGGGGTATTTAAACAGAACCCCGAATTCCTTTTTTCTTTTCTCTGGGGGGCAACACTGGGCATTAGCCTGGCACCAGGCAACCAAGGAGCAGGCAGAGGTCTGGGGAGAGGACTGTAGTTATGGGTCCTGCTCCCCCCAGCCCTGGAAGTAAAAGCGACCACAGGTAAGGGTGCCATAGCAGGTCCCCAGGTTCTTAGGTGCTCTCCTGACTAACGGGGCATCTCTGTGGAGACACGCGGTCTCTGTTTTCCTCATCTTTGCAGAGAACAGCTTACAAGGCCAAATCCCCTTCCAGCCTCCATTTCTCAGCGCAGACCTGGGCAAGGCTCCTCCCCTGCGCTTGCCTCACCCCTGCTAACGGGAGTGCGTCAGGCCCCAGTGCCGCAGTGCCTGGGTGGCGCCACGACTGCCACCCCCGCTGGGGTCAAGCCCCAGGGCCCTGCAGCACGTCTCCAATTTCAACTAAGGTGGGCTCAGGCCTGGCCTCCGGGAAAGCAGGATCTCCCCGCTCTGTGGAAAATGGGGGGCAAGGAGAGCTGGGAGGGTCGTAAGCAACAAAAATCTCATTTGAAAAGTCAAGAGGGAAAACTGCGGTTTGAGAGGGGTCCCCGGAGCCACCTCCTCTTCCCTCCCTGGGGGGCGGGGTGGGGGGGACGACACAGCCCTGACCTTGAAATCCAAAGGCACAGAAATCCCCTTCTGGGAGTGGGAAGATGAAGATAAGGTCCCCGAGGAGGCTGGTCCTCATCTCCCACCCTGGCCGTGAGTGAGCTCCTGGCAAAGAAAAGAACACCCAAGGGCCGGCGCAGGTCAAAAGGAGAGGTGACCTGCGGGGGGGCGGGTGAGGGGGGCAGGTTGACACCAGTGCCAGCAAACTGCCCAAAATACTTGAGGGTCTCCTGTATCCTACACACCCTACAAGGTCTCTGCTGACAAACCCCTTCCCCGGTGGTCTCAGCCCCACCATCCTGCACTGTACCAGGACCTCTTGACATCCGAGTCTCACTTCCCCTAGAGGTTTCCCTCCCTCAGCGCAGGTGCCCTGGAGCACAGAGCAGGTCCCATGTTCCCCTCCTGTGCTAAGGGCTTCTGAGAGGTCAAGAGGCCGAGCCCTCCGAGATTCCGGGTCTTTGACCATCCTAAAGCCCCCAGGCTCTCCCCTTGACTTCTACACAGTGATTCTGGAGTTCTGGATCCCAGCTGCGCTACCCGCTCCCGGCAGCGACGGGGTCTCCATCGAATGTCCCCGAGGTCCAAGGGGCTGGAGGCTAGGAGTGTTTGGGGCCCCCGGACATGCCATGGACGCGGTACCTGCCACCGTTTCTCCCCATGAGGTCGCAGGGGAGGGGCCCAAAGCTGCTTTCCTCGCTGTCCTGGACGCCAGTGCACCCACCATTAACACGGTGGCAGGAGTTGTGTGGGCTCAAGCCAGGAGCCACTGCGCCCCATTCACCCACTTCGTAGAAGAAAAGGCATAAACAAAATTCTTACAAGCGAGACTGGTACCCCGGAATTTTTTCTTCTTTGCATAAGACCGACTCCAGAGGCTCCCCCTTCCCTCCCAGTAGCAGGGCCAGGGTCTTGTCTTCAGTGCAGGAAGGGGCGGTCATGAATGATAAAGAGACAAGCAGCGGAGGCTGCAGGTCAGCAGCCAGAATTTGAACCGAGAACCAACCTCACGGGGAATGTGCTGGCCGGCTGCAGCTAAGAGCTGGGCATGGGGCCACCACGTTCCTTTGGGTGCGCTCGGTCCACAGACAGGATAGATTTCTTTCTCGGCTGGGAGACCTGCCGACTCGGTGCCCGTTGGGCCCACTGCGGGCTGGGCAGAGGGTGGTGCGCACCGGGTTGAGCCCAGTGACCGCCCCCCCTCGCCCGAGAACCAGGGGTATAATGCAGACATCGCCACCTGGCCCCCAGGAGGAAAATCGGGCTTTTAATCCTCAAGAGCTTTGCGAAGCCGGGCAGAATGCAGAGAGGCTCGGTCCTCACCTAACCGATGGGGGTGGCGATGGGGGTGGGGAGAGGTTGATTAGGGCACCGCCAGCTTCCAGTTCCTAATCTCTCTGAGCCAGTATTAGCACCCCCAGCCCCTGGAGAGTACGTCTATACACAGCGTAGGGATGCCAGGGCTGGGGGAAGGGAGAGTGAATGGCTCAGCCTGGAGGGGGCCACGGAATGGGGCGACCCCAGACTCCGGGGCGGCACCTTCCCAGCGCAATCCGTAGGATGCGCTCACCGGTGAGGCGCTGGAGACGCGCCGCCCACCCCAGAGCAGAGCTCAGGGGCCTCGGGTGCTCCTAGAGCAAACAGGGATGGGAGTAGGGGCAAGGGGGGAGAATGTCTCAGCCGCGTTCTCCGAGGCTCCCAGGATGGGTGGCAGCGAAGCAGAAGGTCCGAGAACTGCTTACCCCCTGAGACTGGGCGGGGCCACCCCGGGGCCACAAAAGTGGTAACGACTTGCAGGGATGCCCTGAGAAGGGACTGAAGAAACTAATTCTCAGAGCAGGAACTCCCTCCCGGCTCTGGTTTGCAGCCCTCCTCTCAGCCTTGCGCTTCCCCCGGAGCCCACCAGGGCGGCGAAAAGCCTACATGACCCCCGCTCGATTCCCCAGGGAGGTGCGCGGGCCCGCGCCGATAAGCACCTCGCTAAACACCAGCCGCCCTCAAGCCGCGCTGCCGCCCCAAGTCCGGGGCACAGCCCTGGGCTCACAGCAATCTCCATTGGGGGGACCCGGGACCTCGGGGTCGCGTGGGCGACTCCGGAAGGCGCGGGAGAGCCAGGAGGCCGCACTGCCGCGTCATCCCCGAAGGCCGCCCGCGCCGGGCAGCCCCTGCCCGCCCGGCCACCCGCCCGCAACTCGGGTTCTAGCACTGCTCGCCCCAGGGCGCCCGCCTCCACCTTCTCTTCCTCTCCCGGCGCTGGCTCCACCTGGCCCCGCCCCGGACACTCACCTGCGCCGGCTCCGGGCTGGGCGCACCGCCGCCTTCCAGCTCCGCGAGGAGTCCATACCGGAGAAACAAGGCAAAAAGTACCCTGGTTCGGAGCGGGCCAATGGACAGAACCCAAGGCGCGCCCGGGCCGCACCGAAGGCGGCGCCCCGAACCTCCACAGCGCGACGCTGGAGGCGGCGGCGCCCGAGCGCGGAGCCCGGCGGGGGAACAAAGAGGAGCCGGGATGGGGCCGCGCGCTTCCTGGGTGTCGGGTGACAGGTCTGCTGGGGGAGGCCCCGGCCCGGCCACCTGAGGAGGAGCCGCCTCCTCGCGGCAGGCGGGGTAGGGCAGGAGAGGCATGGGGGCCCCGAAGCCCGAGGAAAAGTGTGCGCAGGGTGCCCTGGACGGCGAGACCAGAGAGAGGCTCGCAGGCTCCGGCTCAGAGGTGCAGGGACTACGCCGAGTGCAGAGATAATGACTCTGGGAGGGTTTACCGCCCCCTGAGCCCCGCCCGCCCCCTGCGCCGCGCCATTGGCTCAGGTGCCGTGAGGAGGGGGAGGGGCAGGGGGCGGGCCCGGGATGATTCACCTTGAATGTGGCTCCGGTTGGTGCACAGCGCAGGGAACGCCCGACAGGGACTGCGGAGACGCCGGGAGCCCCGCCTGCTCGCCCAACTCGTCCGGGTCTGGACACAAGGGGTCTTGCCGTCCGCCCTCTCTCCTTGCGTCCTGCCTTCAGGCCGGGGTGCAGCTGGCCGAGGTGCGCACCAGCGCCCTGCCACCCCACCGCCCTCTGAGCCGGGAGCTAGCCGAGGTGTGTGTAGCGTAGCAAGCAAGCTTGGAAATCCGATCCTGGACTGGGGGAAGGGAAGTGCGTTTGGAGCTGGGACGCACTGTGGGGCCGCTGGACGGATCTCCGCACTCTCCCCCGCAGAAAGGTGCGCAAGGCTGAGTTGTCTCAGTGGACCCGCCGGGGGCGCAGGGCTGGAGTGGGTACGAGGGGCTTACGCCACGGCCTCACCCACCTGCGCTCGGGCAGCTCTGCGGCCCCACAGGTGTCTGGCCACTGCCGCCGCCGTGAACAAAGGCTGCCTGTCCCAGAAGGGGGAGGGGAGGGGAGCCGCCCCCAGACCCGTTCCCATCCCCCTTCCTCCTCCCCCCACAGCGGCAATGGCTCCCCCAGGAGGGAGCGGGGCGGGCAAATGCTGGGGCGCGGGCGTGGATTAGATCCTTTTCAGCCGTCCTACGCTCGGACACCACCCGGAGCATTCCGAGGGGCGGGGCAGGGGCTAGGAGACTCCCGGGCTGTCAGCGCTGGGGTGGCCTCTTCCTCCCTCCCCAGCATCCTGAGCACCCGTGCGCCCCCACCCCCTGCTGTTTTGGGCGCCCTTCCCTGTCTCAGCCCCGCCTGGCTGCCCCAGACGGCAACCACGGTACAAAACAAGATTAAAATAGAACGTTAATCCGACCTCCTCCCGTTTAGCTCCTAGTTCTCCCGATCGACCCCTGAATGTCTGGCGGTTGAGAAGCCCCTAAAGATGAAGGTTCCTGGCCGGTGCCCCATCAAATCTAAAGGTCTCTTGTATTAAGATGGAAGACCGTTAGCACCGCGCCCTGGGCTCGAGCGAAGAAAGGGAGTAGGCAGTGGTGGTGGGATGGGGGTGGAGGTCTACGGTCCTTCCCACCTACGCCCCTTCCGTGCCGGGAGGGGCCGAGAGTGCTCGTGCAGATACGAACCCTTCAATAGGTCCGACTTCTAGGCGGGGCCTGCTCCGGCCCTGGTCGTCGCAGCCAGAGGAGGAGGCAAGACCCCCACCCCAGGCGCGCTGGCCAGGCGAGTCGCGCAGCCTCGGTGTCGCTCTCAGCGCAGCCAGAGATGGGGCGCAGTGCGCCAGGGCCAGGACTGGGGAGATCAGGAGCAACGCACAGGGCCCAACAGGCCAAAACGGGGAGGTGATTGGCTCCACATTAACCCCTCCCCGGCCCGCACGCATTCCCTCACCCAGCCAGGTCGCCTTGAACTTCCCTAGCTGAGTCCCCATCCGCGCCCTACCTGGTCCCCGAGGACTGTAGGATGCTGGGTGGTAAGCTCGCGGTGTGCCTGGGACCGCAGAGCGGGAGCGCAGGCCCTGCCGGCTTCGAGTGGCCCCCGCAGCCTGCAGCGCCCCCTTTATAGCGCGCGCCCCGCCTCCCGTGCGCGGCGCGCCCCGCCCGAGCCCATTCACCTGCTGTTGAGAACCAGACACCAAACAGCGCAAAGCGAGCCACCGGGCCGCGCGGTCCGGCCGTCGGGGCTGGCAGGGCGGGGGCGCAGCCGACACGGATCCAGTTTCCACCTTTTCTTAAATGCGCGGCTGAAAGTCGAGACGGCCCCGGCCTCAGGAGCCAGCGTTGCTTTCTCCCCCCGTGGCTCCCCGAGCACCCCGACGCCCCCAGCCCCACTCCGGGAGGGGCAGCGAAACTGCACCCGCAAGTGCTCATACATATTTTAGGGAGCAGGCCGGGCCGGTAACCGGAGCTGGACCTCGACGGTGAAGGGGCGGCCCCTGGGGACCCGATACCCCGGATCCCTTTCGGCTCCAGGCGCAGGCGGGGGAGGAGGTGGCTTCGGCCGACCTCAGGTCCTCCCTTTGCTGCTCTGTCCCGCGCACCCTACGCCCGTTTCCTGCCTTCCCTCAGCAGATCCGACGTCTGTTTGGCCCGCGGAGGCGTCCGCCCCCTACAGAGACCCTTTCCGCTTCGCCACCGACATCCGTCTCCGCCCGAAGCTGTGCATCCGCGACGTGTAGTTTTGGGTTCCCCGACGGGTCGGGCTTAGGAAGGACCCCTAAATTTTTAGGAAGGACTGCCTTGCTTACTCCAACCTGGAGGACTCGGCGCCCTTAGCTCTGACCCCGGACACGGCTCTTCTTTCTATTGGCGTCTCGACTTTCCTCTCTGGCCATCTTAGTTCTTTTCCTGGCCCTTGCCCCACTCTGCTTCCCTTACCCCCAACCTCGCCCCCTCCATGGCAGTTCCCGTTGTGCTGAAGATGTTGGGCGAAGAGGTCACCCATCAACCCTTGGCCTCTCGCTCTCTTCCCACTCTACAAGGCAGAGCTGGGAGGCGGGGTGTGTGGGAGGCAGGCCTGCCACCCCCACCTAGACCCGCCCTGACGGGGGCAATTCTGTCACTAGCCTCGCTCGGACTGGTCGGGTCCCGGCGCCGACCCTGGCTCTCCGCCCCATGACATGCGTAACTAGTACTCCCCAGTGAGACCGAGACCCGGCTTTGAGTCCTCCTGCACGCTAGTTACCAGCTGGGCGTTTTTCAGTGATTCACTTCACTTCTCAGAGCCTCAGTTTCCCCATCTGCAAAATGGTTAGAGTGACTCCCACCTCTCAGGAAGAAAAAGAATGCACGTGTAGGCACGCGCGTACTTCGTGACCCGTAGATCTCTGCCAACTACAGACCCCGTATTATCACTGGCGCGGACCCTGCATCCCGGCCTGTGGGATGCCTTCCCGGTACCCCACCCCGCCGCCGCATCCCAGGCTCCTGGTGCCGCCCCTCGAGATCTCGCCACCACCACCACCACCCACGCCACGCCAGGGCCACGTGCCGGGGGCTCCAGTCCCCTGGCGGAGCCGCAGCGCTGTGTTTCGATCTTAGCCCAGGCCCAGCCCTCGGGGCTTTGTTCTAGAATCTTAGATGTGATGTGCTTCGGTCGACACTCGCAGGGGTGTTCGAAACCCAACTAATCCCCCGACATTTTTCGAAAAACGGTGTGTTTGCGCGTTTTTTCTTCGAGCAGCACAATGTCTCTGTAAGGTTCTCAAAGGGCGGGGAACCCCCAAGATTCAGCTCGGGCTGGGAGCGGGGAGTGAATGAAAGGATGGAGAAACAACGAGAAAAATAGACAAGTGAAAAGCGATCCTGTCATAGAAATGAATCTATCTAGCTTTTAAAAAGAGTGAGGAAAAAATATATAGTCGTTATATATTCTGGAAAATATCCTGGATGTTAAGTGAAAAACGCAAAGGACACATGGGCTTCTGCTTGTGTAAAAATATAAATGAGGGGGGTGTCTAGGTGTCGGTTATTTTATGCGCCAAAAGCCTCTGCCCGGAGACCCAAGACACAGCAAATAGGGGTGGTTTCCGTGTAGGAGAACCGGGGACCAGAGAGCAGGGGACTTTCTGCTGTACGTCTTTCTGGACTATCTGAAGTGTATGTGTTTACCACATGCTTGTATTAAACTTTCAGTTAAAAAAGAAACTGCAGGAATTGGTTTTTTAAAAATCTGATTCGGGATGCTGAAGCCTGGAGGAGTCAATCACAGAGAGAGTGAGCTGAGCCCGAGAGACA